>NC_092861.1:147534920-147573913 GCF_032062135.1 Pyxicephalus adspersus | reverse complement strand
TCTTATTATACTGAACTTACAATATTAGATGAATAGTGGATCCAGCAAAAGAATCATTGGCGGGTGGTTTTGCCACCAACTTGTATTACCCTGATTTTAGCAAATAGACAGAAAAATCACTGGTTATAATGAATACACACATTTTACCCCATTTTCTTCATCCGTTCCTGGCAGAGGAGAACTTGTCATATTTTATTGGTGCCACACTGAGGGGAGTTGCCTGGTAATTATGTGTTGGGCACATGGTGTCATTCTTGGCTCATGCCATGGGGTGATATAAGCAGCTGCCGTTATCGGTCACATTGGCTGTGAATGTGCAGCTCTGTGACTGTTCGTAAACCAAGAAAGGCTGCAGAACCTCCGTCCATTCACATCTTTTTAAATTCTGTTTTTTTGTCCGGTTGCTTTGTTGCTACCAGGAGAGCTTCAGACTTTTCACAGTATTTATATAACGCCGACATATTACGCAGTGATGTACAAAGTCCATAGTCATGTCACTAGCCGTACCACAAAGCAGCTCACAATTTAATGTCCCTACCATAGGTAAATATCTTTAATCCAGTCTAAGGTCAATTTAGGGGAAGCCAGTTAACCTAACTGCATGTTTTTGGGATGTGTGAGTACCTGGAGGAAACTCCCGCAAACACAGGGAGAAGCAGCAAACTCCAGAGTGCTAACCACTGAGCCACCGTGCTGCCCATGATTATTTGGAATTCCCGGCTTCCCCCTGTGCAGAGTTAATGAACTCCTACACAGGAGTTACGATGTCCCAACCCAGCCAATCAGGATGGCCGAAGTGAAGAAGGAAGAAAATGAAGTGCCCTGCGATGGAACGGGAACAGGTTTGTATAACGGGGTTTAGTGCCGCTTAAACTTTAGATTTGCGTTCCATGCAATGGTTTTTTTAGATTTATATTTCCATGGTTAGGGTTCTCCCCAAGCTGGGTGGGAAAGAAGCTGGAGCTGGGTGATGGCCCCTGTATCGTGACCCATCTTTTCAGTATAAATCCGCTTGTTTTTGGGTGGTTACTGAAAAGTGCCGGGTGGTGCGCCCAGCTAAAAGCAGCTGGGGGGAGAATACTGATGGGCTATCCCCACCATTAGATATTTGAGCTGGTTGGCAGTTCCCAGTCACAATCAGTTCTGCTGACTTATATGCTTTACAGTGTTGTCCCCAGCCCCTTTTAGCCGGGTGCATCACCCGGCACTTTTCAGTAACCACCCGGCTGTTTTTGGGTAGTTAGTGATGAGCTGTGTCATAATACAGGGGCTGCCACCCGCCTAAAACTTCTTCCTACCCTGCTTGAAAAAATTTCTGGGTTGAGTGCTGCTTTATAGTCTCAGGCCCGTGCAGTGAAAAATAGAGAAGAGCTTATAACGGTGACCCATCGTAAACAATCAGAAATCTGTTTAATGAAAAGTAAAAAACTGCAATGTATCACCGCACTATGAACATTTATAGCATACAGTTGTAATCTGGCCACACGCCTGGTATGTTTAGTTCAGTCTCTTGTGTGAAGTGTTTGTTGAGTTTGTCAATTCCCTGAAGTATTTTTTTAATATGTCCCATTGGGCAATAGAAAGTTTACACCCTTTAGCATTGCAGGCATGTTCCTGAGGATGTTGGCATTTTATAAATAAAGAATATTAGTATTATTTATTATTATTATTATTATTATTATTATTATTATTAATAATAAAAAAGGATTTATATAGCGCCAACATATTACGCAGCACTGTGTATTAAATAGGGGTTGCAAATGACAGACAGATACAGAGAGTGACATAGGAGGAGAGGACCCTGCCCCAAAGAGCTTACAATCTAGGGGTTGGGGGAAGTATCACACAAAAGGAGGATAGTAATAAGAAAATTGTTTTACATTGATGCATCTGATTCTCCAAACCCTGCATTTGGTTCAGTACTGGAGGTCAGCTGCATCCTTGTGATGCGAGGCGATCAGTGCAGAAGGCATTACTAAGGAGTTGGCATGCATACAGCTGCTAATACCCACATGGTATGCAGACAATGCAGTAATACCCCTGCTGACCGGGTGTATCTATCTATGATAGCGTTTTCTCGGGAACTTGAGGAGGGGCTGTAGGTGGGTTGCCAAAAAAGTATACTGGGCAACATGAGACGCATATAGTGATCCCAGTCTTTACTTTGTATTTTTCCCCAGTTGTCCAGTGCATCTGTATTGTGGCTCAGCTTTTCATTTACCACCCAAAAACAGCCGGGTGGTTACTGAAAAGTGCTGGGTGGTGCGCCTGGGTAATAGAGATTGGGGAAATACTGTATGGTAGGTTGGAAGGAGTTGTGTGATTAGGGGTATCGGGGAGGTGCAGAATAAATAACACTTAGCAGATGGAACCAGAAGACAAATCTGCAGTTCAGTTTAATGTATTATGCTGTCATGACTGTACTTCAACCAACTGTATAGGTTCTCTGTGTCTCTGTCTCTCTAACTATTCTGTTTTTTTTTTTTTAACAGAAAAGGACGGAAAGGCTTTTCACCCAACATATGAAGAGAAGCTGAAGTTGGTGGCTCTCCATAAACAGGTCATTATGGGACCTTACAACCCGGACACCTGCCCTGAAGTTGGCTTCTTCGACGTCCTTGGCAATGACAGGAGGCAAGGCTGATTAATTTAACATTTGGTTATTTTTTTCCACACCGCCTACTTGTTGTTAAGTCTGTGTGTAATCTACACAATGCTGTGTTTTATAATATTGTGTTGGTTGCCCTTTGGTCTCCCTATATGAAGTCGTCACGTCCTGTGACTGGGCTTTGCTGGGTACATTTGGATATCAACGTAGACCAGAGGTTAGCACTCTGGCTTTTGCAGCGCTGGATCCCAGGTTCGAATCTCAGCCAGAACACTATCTGCATGGAGTTTGCAGGTTCTCCCCGTGTTTGCGTGGGTTTCCTCCGGGTACTCCAGTTTCCTCCCACATTCCAAAAACCAGCAGTTAGGTTAATTGGTCCCTCCCCCCCCCTCCCCAAATTGACCTTAGACTGTATTATTGACATATGACTATGGTAGGGACATTAGATTGTAAGCCTATTTGAGGGACAGCTAGTTACATGACTATGGACTTTGTACAGTGCTCTGTAATATGATGGCGCTATATAAATAATAATCTTGCTTCCTTTTAGTGATGATGTAGCCTGTAGACCCCTAACAGCCAAGAGTAATGTTACCATGTATACCTGATATTCTGTCAGATCATGGTGACATTCTATTCTTTTTATCCATTACACAATCCATTTTTGAGTAATGACGTCTTACTATAACATGTCTATGGTGCATCTTTCCTTTTTTTCTTCAGATTAGAAAGTAAAAATGGTAAGAAGCCAAATACTTATTTTATTATAACAAGGATTTATGCATGACCTTGGAGATCTCACATGATCTGCTGATCTGTTTTCAAAGACGCAGCTTTGGAGGATTGATGGCTGCATATAGTTGGCATATTTAGCATATTTACATATAGCTTAGGGGTCCAAACTGCTGCTTAAAAATGCATGCCAATTAAAAATGTGCTTTGCTAGTTACTTATTTAAAGTTATAAAGCAAGCAAATCCACATTCTTCTCCTTCAGTAAGTAACCTGTCACATAACTTTGATAATGTCATGTGACAAGGCTGTCCCCTGATCTAGGACTGCTGCCTGCAGTGTTATTCCCCATTGTAAAGTTCTATGTTTCATTCCTGTTGCATTTTTAGGACAGGAAGTAAGGAGAATTGTTGCCAAACTGTGGAGTATCAGCCAGAGCTGGTATGTTTTTGCCGACTCCAGGTATACAATAATTGCTTCGGACTTTAAACCGGATTTATTAAAGCTCTCCAAGGCTGGAGAGAGCACACTATCATCAGTGAAGCTGGGTGATCCAGCAAATATGGAATGGATTTGGTCCATGATTCAAAACAATTGCTAGCTGATAGCAAATAACTTTGAGGAAATCCATTCCAGGTTTGCTGGATCACCCAGCTTCACTGATGAAAGTGTATCCTCTCCAGCCTTAGAGAGCTTTATTAAATAAGGCTCACTGACTCCCACTCCACATCTCTAGATGCAACCCTCACATGGTTTATCTATAAAACTAGTGGGTGTTTTGGCCTTACATTTACCTGGCTAAGTGTCTGCACCGAGGAGTTTATTCACCATTAATTGCTTACCTCTCAAAATGCCCACAAGTTCCTACTTGTTACACGTCGTCTTAGATTATCCTTGTGATAATCATTGTGCCACTTATAGTTACTGTAATCATCTGAATGATATTATGTGTTTTTTTTTTTCTGCAGGAAGGAATGGGCCGCTCTTGGCAGCATGAGCAAACAGGACGCCATGACGGAGTTTGTGAGTCTTCTGAACGGATGCTGTAATCTGTTCTCCCCGTACATCACATCACATAAAATAGAAAAAGAGGAGCAGGAAAGAAAGAGGTAACTCCTCCAAAACGAGAATGACTCCTGTAATATGTTCCTCTCATCTTTTATTTTTCATGTCTCTGTTGTGGGTCAATAAAGTGTTTCATTCTGCAGTCCTTGGTTACACAGCTGGACAATTGGCTTTGCTTCTCTGTGACTGTAAAGGGAGCCATGGTGCTGATGAAAAAATTCTATCTTTCCTTTATAGGAGAGAAGAGGAGGAGCGCAGGAGGCGGGAAGAAGAAGAGCGACAGCGCCTGCTCCGAGAAGAAGAGAAACGAAGAAGGGAGGAAGAGGAGAGACTGCGGAGAGAGGAGGAGGAGAGGATGCGTGCGGAGGATGAGCGATTTCGCATGGAGCAGCAGAAGTAAGAACTGCTGCCTGATAGCTTTTCGTGTTGTGTGTCTGAGAATAATTTGAATGGTCCATATAGAGATCTCTCTTCCCAAATATTCACTGTAAGATCATTACAAAGCACAAGGGGTGCTTTTTGCTTCTGGAGGAAAAGAAGTTTAATCTCCAAATAAGAAAGGAATTCTTCGCTGTAAGATGTAAAAATGTGGAATCAGCTCCCTCAGGAAGTAGTTTCAGCAAGTTCTGTAGATTGCTTTAGGAAAAAGCCAGATGATTTCTAGAAGCACAGAATATAACTGGTGTTAAAGCTTTTAAACTAAAGATAACAGAGACTTCTGATCCAGGGAACATCCGATTGTTTTATGGAAACAGCAAATATTTTCTTTTCCCTGTTGGAACAAATTGTATCAGGGTTTTTTTTTTTGCCTTCCTCTTGAGTCTTATAGGGTTTTATATCTGGGATATGTTTATTTCCCTAGTAGTTCAACTTGATGGACTTAGGTCTTTTTTTCAACCTGACTTACTTTTAGCATTTAGCAAACACTACAGCTCTGAGGGCAGTGTCACAGGGTAGATTTAGTTCTGGTGACACATTGCTAGCAGCAGAATCACAGGGAAAGGCTTCCACTTACCCTCATGAAAAGGGCCCTTTGCTGGCTGTGAGCACTGCTGGATCTCCCTTGTTAGGAAGTGACATCACGCTTGTCCAGCTTGAGACGAAGCAACCCCATAGCAGATTTTGACATGATCGGTCATACATCATTGACCTTATTGTACACAGATTTACAAATTTTAAAGGGCTCTTCACTTAAATTTAGCATTCCAGTTCCAATGGATGCTTGAGTGTTATACCACCCATATAACATTCTCTTCTATCTCTCCCGGGCGCTCTGTTGATGGGATTACTTTGCTTGGTTTCCATTATGAGGGGCTTGCACTATCCTTGTGCTTGGCCCCTGGGTCTGCACATGTTCTGAACCCATTATGGTTACCACCATCCCCGCACTGAGCTCCTAAGTCAACAAACCTGCTGTGTCCATAATGAGGGGCTCACACTATCCCTGTGCATGGTCCCTGATTCTGCATACCTTCTGTGCACATTATAAAACACTACCATCATCCCTGCACAAAGTCAGCAAACCTGCTGTGGTCACCTATGTCACTGCTTCTTCGTCTGGATCCTGAGAGAACCCTACTGCTGCACAGCCAATATAACAAGTGTGTGTGTTTCTGGCAGTGATATGGATAAATAAAGAAGGACCCATTCTCTTGAGAAGAATCGGGACTGCAAACATTTGTTTCTGTGGCAATTGCCTGTAAGAAAATGGATTTTTGCTTTGAGCATGACTGATATACACTTTTATGAGGTGCGCCTTCCTGGAACAATGTGAAGATCTAATCTTCTAATTAAGTTGGCTCTAAAGCCCATTTTGTCTGAAACAAAAGGTTATACAGCCTTCTGATGGGACATCAAACCAGTCACCTGAGCAGTAAAGGCCCCTGGTTATAACGAGTCAATGTTTTATCCCTTTATTTTCAGTCTGATATTTAGGGGAAGTTATTTTGTTCCTGTAATTGGGGCTTGATGTAGAATTTCAAGGTGAAGTAGGAGTGACTTTGTTGTGTATTCTCACAGGCAGCAGATTATGGCAGCTCTGAACTCGCAGACAGCGGTGCAGTTTCAGCAATATGCAGCACAGCAGTACCCTGGGAACTTCGAGCAGCAGCAGATATTAATACGACAATTGCAAGAGCAGCACTACCAACAGTACATGCAGCAGCTCTACCAAGTGCAACTGGCACAGCAACAGGTAGGTCACAGTGTTCATCACTAAAGAAGACCAGTTAGGAATTGGCATTGGTAACCTTCAGTTTTACAGTGATAATAGTGCAGCCTTTCCTGTTGGGGTGATTGTGTGTGCTGTGACTTGTAGTCCTTTACTTTCAGGCTAGTATTTGGGTTCTCGGGCAGCACCTTTGTGTGATTAGTGTCTCTCTTCAGTGCCAAACTCGGGAATGAAATATACCTATAGCCTTGCACTCTGAGTATCTCTTAATATTCAGTAATAAAACAATACCTGCAAGATAAATACCTGTATTCTTGTAACAATTTGAAAGTGGAGATTTGGATACTATAAATGCCCATTGTCAACTGGTTCTCTTTAATACCTGGAAATGTAATCCTCTAACAAGGATATTCTCAATATCTGCCTAGGTTAGTGAACCAGTCCTTGCCTTTTGTAGCAGCCCAGTCCTTCCATTGGCATCCTAAATGGCAGTATATGCATAGAGTAAACACAGCATGCAAAGTTTTGGTTCTATGTAACGGCGGTGGGTAAATTTGTGGCATAGTTTGCACTTTCATCATCTTATCCTCTCCTTAAGGCTGCATTACAGAAGCAACAAGAGGCAGCTGGTGGAACTGGTTCCCCAGTGAACTCTCCCATCAAAGCAAGTGCTGGAAATGCATTGGCAGGCGGAGAATCCATCTCTGTGAATGGTCAGAGTCACACCCACATTGACGGCACAGAGACAGAAATGGAACCCGATCCCCTGGACGATATCCTAGAGAACGGGCCAAAAGGTGAGCAAGAGATTTTCCAGCTAGACCGCTTTTATATTTAGAAGTACATTGATGCTGTCTGGAGATTGGTATTACAGGAACAGGAAGTGAGATACTTCCCAGTGAGAACATTGTCAGCAGTAAAAACATAATTGCGGGTAAAATAAAATCAAGCACAGATACTTTGTAGATGCAGTTATTAAAGCCAAACTTCAGCTTTCCTTTTAGTCGTGCACATTTGTACAGACTCCTTATCTGTACTGAAATGTTTTCTCATATTTAAAAGTTTGGGAAGTCAGAGCTCACTTCACCTCCTGGCTGGAAGATATTCAGCCCATGTCTTCCCAGCTGTGCCAAGCCCAACTCATTAATGACATAATTGGAGCTCAAGGTATGTAAATGGTTAAAAGGTTGCAGTAGAATTTTAAGAAAAATCACAGGCAGTACCAGGGAAGATGAAACATTAGGATTATGTCAGATGAGAGATTGGGGGGGGAATTGGTGAAGCTGTATGAGAAGCTCCTGTGTACACATCATTGTGTTACCTCAAGTAACCTGGGCCTTGGTATCTGCTATTTACAATCCATTCTATGTACAGTGAGTGCTAAATGAAGACAATGGTTATCACTAACACTTTCCTCCCCCCTGCTTAGCACCTAATTTGTTTTTCAGATTGTACATACAAAAGTGTTTTGTTGTCTGCTTTTGCTACATAGGACACAATCTCCATGACACAGGGAGGAGTTTTGTAGCTGCAGTCACAAAAGAGTCCTAGGCATGCTAAACTAAAAAGATCTTCTATTTCCTGTAATTAATTGTTATGGCCGTCCATTTGTCTCTAATAGAATAATAACTCTCCACATGCTGTGAGTCACAGGAGTAGCCATGTAGGGCACACAATTACAGTATTGTGGGATTCTGCTCTATGAATCAAGACTCTCCTAGGTGTTAAGCTTACAGTAAAGGAAACCAAATTTTTCCATGTTTTGGTAGCACAATTGAGTTTCTAAACACCACCTGAGTAGTTCAGGTCAACATTTCCTTTTAATGTTTGACTGTAGAATGGTAATCTGTACATCTGTGTCATAAAACCCCATTCATGTGGCCAAGTAATGGTGTACAGTGATTTACAGATCTGCGGCTAATTTTATATGCAATTATTTTTCTGCAGAGGCCACGCCAGTGATAGCGGCCCCCTCCATGTGGACCCGACCACAGATAAAGGACTTCAAGGAGAAGATTCGGCAGGATGCGGACTCTGTGATCACCGTGGGGCGAGGGGAGGTGGTGACAGTCCGGGTTCCCACACACGAGGAGGGCTCCTATCTCTTCTGGGAGTTCGCCACAGATAATTTTGACATTGGATTTGGGGTTTACTTTGAATGGACAGACTCTCCCAACACGGCAGTCAGCGTGCATGTCAGCGAGTCCAGTGAAGAGGAGGAGGAAGACGAAGGTTGGTTATTGTGTCTTCTGCTGTCACTTTCCTCTTACAAGAGTTTTGTGATGGCTGTTGTGGCCAACATGGATGAAAGCTGTAAGCTGTGATCCCATTATAAGCTGCTTCTCTAATAACTGATTGGTTAAAACTAAACTTCATGTAAATGTGGAGAAAATTTAATTTTATGTTCAAAGATCATTCAAGCAGAATAAAAGGCCTACTTTAAAAAAAAAAAAAAAAAATTTTTTTTTGGCAAAAGTTGTGCAAAGCTGCTTTTGCCAAAAAATATTTTATATTAGCGTTGCTTGTCAGAATGTATATGGTGCGTGTGCTATTCCTCATACATTCATGCTTACTCTTGGCATTCTGAAAGTCAGCTACCAGAAAGATGCCATTTCTAAATGTTTAGGCAAAAGTTGCATTGATGGTGGCTGTCAAAAAATGTTGAGACCCAGAGGTGCCAGGGAACTTCACGGAGCCTGTTGAGTTAAAGGGGACCTAAACTAATATGTTAACATAAAAGGTTAGACATCCCGGGAGGCTTCTGCCTGCTACTTCTGCCCATGCCCCATATTGAGCATGCGCAGAAGTAGCTTCTTCAGAAAAAAGAAAATGCTGATGTCACGCATGCGCAGTGAGATCAGCACTTTTTCCCCCCCATCTACTGCAGGTTACGTCGCCTGATCTCGAACTTGTGCAGTGTGAGATCGTGTGACATAGGAAAGGGAAAAGAAGATGGCGGCGTCATGTCCTCTGAGGCAGCGGGACGAAGGAGGATTCCAGGACTATGCGGGACCTGATTTAGAAAACCTGTAGAGGGATCAACAGATCTCCAAAAGTAAAAGTGGGAGTTAAGTTTTTTTTGTTTTCAGTTTACTTCTGCTTTAGGTGTGCCAGAATGAGTGTGCCATAATCATTGCACATCTCCACTAGGTGGGGCTAAATTTGGAGCCAGTCATTGCAGGTTCACCTTGGCTGTCAGATTTTACTGTCTTTATCCATATTTTTTCTTTTTGCTTTCACCATCGGTGTATCTGGTTAATCTGTTTGTTGTTCCTTACGCAGAAAACCCGAATAGCGAAGAGAAAGCCAAGAAGAATTCCAATAAGCCTCAGGTGGATGAAATCGTACCGGTGTACAGGCGAGATTGTCACGAGGAAGTTTACGCCGGAAGTCACCAGTATCCCGGCAGGGGGGTCTACCTGCTTAAATTTGACAACTCTTACTCCTTGTGGAGGTCAAAGTCTGTCTACTACAGAGTGTACTACACCAGATAAAGGGGGTATGGGGGCTAAGGCCAATGACAGGGCAGCGAGCGGATGACTTTTTTTTTTTTTTTTTTGCTGGATCCCGTCAAGTCGATGTCCCTCCATCTCTCATCTTTTTGTCAGATTCAGTGGCTGAACCCACTTAGTGCAGCACTAACTCAGCCTAATGCAGTTTAATCCTTTTATTGCCGTCAAGCCTCTGACAGTGAAAGGGTCGAAACGTTGGAATGAAGCTACGCCCAAAACGTATCTCTCCACCCATAAGGAAATTTTATTTTTTTGTTTTTTTTCCTTTTAAATCAAGCCCTTTCCAAAGTTATCTGTTCCGCAGAGGAGGAACTGGAGTTGCTCATGGGAGTGTCAGAGAAGCTGGAAGTTGCTCATGGGAGTTGCTTGGTGCATCAGTGGGAAAGTACATTGGCTCATGAAGAATTCCTATCTTTCTTGGTGTCGGTGTTTGTAACGTCACAAAGGAAAAGTCTCCCTAATTATTCTGGAAATTCTCTACTGAACTGGAGTGGACTATGGGGACAAGGTGCAGCCTTGCCTCCGGAGACTTGTGTGAAAAGTGGCTGAATGAAGTGTTTCTCGCAGGACGGATGAGTGGGGTTCTTAATAATTTAATATATAATGGGCGGTGGGGAAAATATCCAGACTGCTGCATGATTGTTTGATGATCTTCCCTCCGTTATTCTCCAAAGCTCTATGTATGATACCATACAGCCTGTCTGCAATACCCCCACCCTCACCTCCACTATATTAATCCTGTTGGTTTGTCAGGAGTTTTATAGTCTAAATTTATTTCTGGTACGCCAATGAAATGATCTCCTGTACCCTGTGAATCTCTAATATTAATCCTATGAATTTTGGTTTGTAATAATAATTATTCTCTAATATTTTGGATATGAGTTCTTTATTTCTAGTCCTGCAATGAGGAACCCTCACCTTGATTTTTTTTTTTTTTTGGTTTCTCCTAAAAAGTAGAAAAGGGTTGAAAGTATTTTAAACCCAAGAACATTAATTTTTTTATCCATTAGAGAAACAGGAAGTCTTTACCTTTCAGTTGTTGCTGGAGTCCCATATGGTGAATATTATACTGCGGCTTCCAGCATGACGCTAAGCTATACTTGTCATAGGTCCTGTCCCGATACAGAATATACAACAGCAGTCACATACGGCCATCGGGAAAGGGATATGAAGTCTTGGTCCACAACAGACCCTTATATACCACCCATCCTCCATGTAGATCCCGGCTATCATCAGCTGGAAGCACGCAGGAAAGGACCTGTGATGGGTAGGGGAGGCCTTTGGATTTGGCTTCTGTATGTTGCTCATGACACTCCTAAAGACCCAAAAACTAAAAGACTTCCTGTATTCCTTTGTGAACTCCAAAAGTAGGAAAAATCCTATTTTTCTATATTGCAGTTTGCCAGACTTTAGATGTGGTGACTGCATTTGTTTTCCTTTTCAGGTTACATTTTCTGCAAGTACAAAATACCTGCAACCTTCATAGTGCTAAAGTAAACTAGAGAAATGGTGATGTGTTAGTACCTTCACAAGGGTGGTGGTTGTTGGAACCATTTCAGTATAGGCAATGCAGGTGGGGCGGGGGGCTTCCTTAGTGCCTATTGCAGCCTTTATGTCAGCAGAATAGAAGAGGGGGTCCAAGCAGCTGCCTTACCTCCATTCCCATTTTGCTTCAATCTATCTCTGTACTGGATGCCTCCCCCCTATGTGATGGAGAGGAGGTGTTATATACAACTGACAGTGACAATGCTGCATTGATAAATTGTTGTCACCAGCAAGATCAAAAACTAATGCAGTCACCACATCTGAACTTTGTTCAGCTGCAATATTTTTCATTTTTGTGTGAAGATATACTTTTCAATCAAGTAGTCATTAAGGATTTAGAGATCAGAAATAATAGGAATAATGTGTGGGCACCAAAAAAATCTCTGCTCTGCATGGAAATTGCTGCTGCCCTGAAATTCCAAATGGTGTTTCTAGCCCTTGATGGTTCGTTGTTGGACTGATGACTTCCCCTGGAGATATTTATTTGGATTCAGATTCATATGGCTCAGATCTGCCCTTCTAGCCATTTGGCTGTATTGAACCTTTGGCTTTACCAGCTACCCGACCCTTTCTAGGAGGCGAATGGACAGAAGCGGTGATTGTGCACAGGAATGTGCCTGGTTTGTCTGCCATTATTCCTGCTTGGATTCTTGGACCTGGCCCTATAACAGGCGGTCATGTTCGTGTCCCAGACCCCCCCGGGCTGAGATTGTGCCTACGTTTTGGGCAGCTTTACAAACCGCCTTGAGGAATTCTGCTGTAGATATCTCTGCTTGCTCACTTTCCACAATCTGCATATTCATGTTGCACTAATTTTGTGTTAATTTAATAGAAAAGCGCAATTCTAAATTGTATCACAACGGTTTTAGTTTTCAGTGTCTGATGTTTGACAGATCTTCATGTATTGTCGCCCTATTTCCTGTAATGATCCCCTGCAGGAGGTTGCTGTGTTCACAATCTGCTGTTGTTGGGGTGATCTAGAAGTAGAAATTTTTTGTGGTTACTTTTTTTTTCTGCACGTTTTTGGTTTTGGTTCTTACACATGGATGTTCTTCCCTATCTCCTTTGTATATAATATGGAGCTGGAGCGGTCACTGTATTCCAATGAAGCTTCTGAGTTATTTCCCTGTGTTTGGCGGCTGCTCCTTACCTCATTGTGTGATCCTTTGGATATATGGGGTGGGTCACCCTGATCACATAAACATTCACCCCATGCAATCATCATCTACTCAGGGTCCTTCCTGATTGGATAGAAAGTCTTCCACATGTCCTCATATTATATACTTTGGTAGATCCAATAGAGATTGTACAGATTTGTAACATTTGTGATGTGCTTAAAGCCAACCTAAACTCACCCCACGGCGATCCAAGACTGAATGGGAGCACAGAGCCTCCTGGGATACCTATGTTACGCATCACGGGAGGCTCTGGGTGATCTTTCTGTGCATGCCCTACTTTAGACATGCGCAGAAGGGGCATTTTTTTCCCCACACAGTGAGATTGGCTCTCTTTTCTTTCCACTCATACCTGCGCAGTGTGAGATCGGGTGACAAAGCAAGAAGACAAAGGAGCAAAATGAAGGTGGCGGCTCCTGGTGCTGTTTTAGCACTGGATCAAGGGGAAATTCCAGGACGAAGCGGGACAGGATGGAGGGAAGGACCAGCGACATCGAGGGATTGGCAGGGTTAAAGGTAAATGTAATTTATTTTCAGTTTAGTTTTGCCTTAAGGCTGATGGGATGGACAGATATCTCCCCAAAACCAACTACATTCATTGTATGTGGCTCCCCTTCAGGATAATGATCAGGGATCCCTACAGTCAAATATGCTCCCCTCCAACACATGACAATTGTGAATGGTGCCTGGATTCAGCACCATTCTCTTGCTTTAAAAAAAAAAAAAGTTTGTTGCAGCCTCAGTGATGATGATGATGGCTGCCGTGGCCCTGGTGTCATATTTGGGATACAGGCACAGGGAGGAAATGCAAACACCATCAACCTGTAACAAAATTATCCTTACAGCTCATCTTGTGTTACTTTTACCTCCTCAGTCCCCACATTTGCAGTGAGTAAAAAAAAAAAAAAAAAAAAAAAAAAAAGATAGCTCATTAATTCTTGGTGTCCTCCATACCGAGGGCCAATGTGTGGCCCTCAACACTTCTTTACACGGTGACCACCACCCAATGTGCAAGCTGCAAGCCCCAGGGGTGGGTCCACGAGAGCCCAGGCCCAAAAGAAATGGTTGGGTGACACTTCGAGATTGCTGTTTGTCTTTTAAAAGCTACCCCTACAGGAAGTGTACAGCGACTTCTATCAGAAAACGAGAATATTTGCATGATGCAAAGTAGCAGTTTTTAAATGGCCCTTAAAAGTTATCTAAATTCAAGAAGAAAAAAATGCAGCATGGATGTGGTGGCTCCATTAGTTTTCAGGCTTTTTATTTCACCAGGTAATGACTGTAAATAACCAGTCTGCTATGTTCATTTCTCTCCCCTGGAGGGAGTCATAGTCCTCCAGGCCTTTGTTCATCTCTATGCCATGGCTGGTGATGGGATTTGTAGCACAGGATTTCTAGCAGGATAAACAGGAATTTTCTGTACTTGCTGAATCTGTTCTTTTTCCTAAAAACAAATGCAGCTGCAATATATTCCATCCTTGTATTTGTACTTTAAGCAAAGCATAGACGATCCCACTATAGGCAAAGCACTGCTTCTAGAACGGAGTACCACTTAGTGGCTGTGACTGCAATCTTCGCCCTCCTTTCCTCTTCCGCTCGGCTGTGACTTCCCTGTCCCGGCTGCCCTTCGCTCTGTTCAGTAATCCAGTACAAGTGCAATTTACAGAATGAGATTTCTCCAGATGAATGATTAGAGTTCTAGTTCTCTGTATATTTACTCTTCTTTTTGTGTGTTTTGCTATCTCATCGATCTGTTGTCTGACCACAAGGATTGTCATACACTGTAAATTTAGTTCTTATGAAGCAAAATGTTTATCCTCATTAAAATCTGATTTTTTTCTTCTTTTTTTTGATTTCACAATTAATGTTGTAGAGGTTTTATGGTGGATGTTGGGATTGTGTGCAGGAGGTATAATGGCAATGACCAATGCTGTTCCTTACTGTTAACAAGGACTAAAGCTGTAAGTGGCAGCACAACCTGCTAGCAGTCACACAGAGACAGGAAGAGGTAGCTGTAGTCCTAATACAAACCAATGTTCTCACCCTAGGACAGTGGGTGCTGCAGTGGCAGGATCATACAAAAATAAAGAGGGGTAAAAAAAAAAACCTTAAAAGAAAATGAATGCAAATACCCCCATCAATTAAGTTTTTAGATTTAGTGTTATAGTTTCTCATCCAATCTGTTTTACATCCTCATCACAAAATGCAGCTAATATAAGAAACTAAATGTCTTTGTTTTAGCTTATGCTAATACCCTGCACAGCAATGATAGGGGGGAGGGATCTCTTGGTCTTGGTTTTCAGACAATATTATATAGTGCCAACATAATATGCAGCACTGTACACGCATAATAAATGTTGGGTTGCTTCACCCCGACTGCTATGAGTTCTTAGCAGCAACCAATCCCAATGACCCCAATCGGACAGGTACTGCCAGATCCAATCTTTGTAATGAGGAAAATAAACGTTTGAAACAAAACCAGAACCATTCTTTTAATGGTGGAATTGTAATACAAAACCAATTATTAACGCTGACATAAAAATATTCAGAATGCCGGGTGGAAATATTCCCAGCTCCTTTGCAGGACCTAACCTCGCCCCTAGGAGGTGCTATGTGAAAAAAGTGAGATTATTTAAAAAAACAAAACAATGAAATCAGGTTTCCTGACCATTAAACAAAAATAAGAGACAAACATCTGGATGAATATTTTATACATATATAAATTGTATTTTAAACATGGATGACAGGCTGCTCCTCATCCTGGAAGGCTTCCGCTGGGATGGAGCCGCTGGCCTTGGGTAAAGAAGAAAAAAAAAAAATGGAAATGGAAAAAAAAAAAAAAAAAACTATGATGACCTGAAACAAAAATGTGCACTCTTATGTTACCCTCTAAAGCTGCTCACCTTCAGGTTATTAAATATTTTCAGTGAAATGTCCACATTCCAATTGTTATCTTTAAGGCATCTAAGTAAAGAAAAAATCAATTGCAGAGAGCAGACATTGATTTTATTTCCAGGTCAGTGACTATGTATCAAAGACAAAATAAGGATGACAACAAGGAACCTCCACTAAATTGCCTGGACCAACTGGATCTGACATAGATGGTTCATTGTTCGCATACCTGTGGATTTACACGAGACGCGTTTCACTCAATGAACTTCGCATCACACAGAGGGAGATGCTGCATATGCATCATCTCCCCCCATCTTTTGCGGGGTGTACCAGCGCATATATGCACCACCACACCATGGAGTATTACTTTACCCAATTTCACAAGAGTGCCAATACCGCTGAGGAAGCCTACAGTGGGTGAAAGGCAACAGGTAATTCTGTCATACATATGCGAATAATGGGTACAAATATGCTTATGCTGGACCTCTCTGTTTGCCTATTTTTGAATGGTTAGTGTTTAGGGTTGGCAACCTATGTATGTTTGATTTATATCTGATGTATTATGAACACCGTCTGTTTTACTTTCTGTGATACTTTGTAGGTTATCAAGTTTGGGAGGTCTGGACAAGCATATTCAAGCACCAGACAGTGATAGTGTCCTTCATGTGACACACACACGTGCAATCCAGTGCTGGGGGGTCCCATCTAGTAAATCCCCATAGTGTCCAATCCAGTGGGGTCTGCACATGGTAATCCAAAGTCCAAGCTGAGGATGACCATGCCGGAGAAAAAAAAAATCAATCCTTTGTCCTAGGACTCAAAAACCTGACATGCGGATAGTAGGATGGATTGTGCTACGATGGGGTACAGTTTTTTATTTGTCAGTTCTAATTCCCCCTGTAGGTGGCACTATAAACCAAGAGTGAAAAAACGCTTCTGTGTGTAATAAACAAACACTTCCTGTTCTGTTCCCTAACTGCTTTACAACTTTTCTGTTCTGGACTCACTTGAATGCCCAGGTGGGCTTCATCCCTGTGCATCTGGCAAAATGTTGAACAATGTTCTGCTGGACAGTCGCAGGTTCTTCACAGGAGGGCAGCTCGGACAGTTTATACTCCATGGTTTGGGGTTCATCAAGGCAGAGCTTTGACTGGCCGGGCTCGATGGCTGCGGGGTCCTTGCTGAGGGAAATCATGGGCCTGAAAGGTTTTTGAAAATCGGTCTCCGGTAAACTCACAAATAAATCGGTGATGACTAGCTGATCGTTTGTAATCTGAGCTCTGGAAAGGAAACAGAAGAGAGAGGCTTGTTTTTTTTTTTAAGTTTCAAAGTAAAAAAAGGGATTTTATCTGCCCACCATAATATGTATCATGGGACATTGAACTGTACAGTCAGATACATGTGTGTATTCTACAGTACAAGAAAATGGGAAACCACGAGCCTGATTTAATAAAGTTCTAGATAGCTAGACGATCATGGGAGAACCTGGGTGATCCAGAAAAGCTGAAGTTCTTAAAAATCATTTGCTAAAAGCTGGGAAATGTTTTCAATGCTGGTCCAGATCTATCACCCAGTTTCTCCCATGATAGTAATCTTCCCAGTCTAGGACCCAAATACCTCTGCAGCACTAAAAATCCAAGCAGAGTTGTCAGTTCTGTTCTGCTGGGAAAACAACCCCTCGCCTTATGTTATAGAATTAAAAGATGGGGTAGGTGTTCTGTGGTTCAACAAGGCTCACTACATTATCTGGGATTTCAGCTCCAAAAATATTCAGCTATGCAGAATGAAAACAGAGAATGAAGGGACAGTGTGAACGTACCTGTTATCTCCTGTGGGGACGATAATAAATGTCCTCCTGAAGGAGATGTAGGCGTTTCTATTGATCTTCTTCACTGTAAGCAGAAACGTGTGTTAGTGTGGATGGATCTGGGTAATGGACACATAAGATTTTGTAGATTTGCAGGTGAAAAGCTGAAGTCTATCCAGTTACATATAACCACACTTCATTGATATGCTCCAGTGTTCTCCCCAGACTCTTTTAGCTGGGCGCACCACCCGGCTGTTTTTTGGTGTTACTGATGAGTTGGGTCACAATATGTAGGTCATCGCCTACAATTTCTTCCCACCCAGCTTAAAAAAAATTATGGGTTGAGCACTGGAGTCTAATGTGTTATACTGGAAGGGAAGGTCGATGGCCACAAAGCATTCTTTTGCATTATACAGTACAAGGCTGTGCAGAGGTGGTATTAGGATTCGTGATCCTGGACACAGAGAATAGGTTTTACCCTGTTGTTAAGATACACAGCAAGGGGGTGCTTCTAATTGGCTGGTGGTTATCAGGAGCAGAAGTGGCAATACGTTTTGCACCATAATGCACCCTAACAACCAACTGCTAGGTGTTCCCAAAAGGCTTACAAAGCATGCTTGCTTGTCAGAGATTAACATTATCGCTCAGGTGATCCCAGTTTACCATCTGCCAGACAGAACAGACAGGTCCTTAAGATTTGCAAAATGAAAAGCAGCCTCTTCAGGACCCAGCCTGCAAAAACAACACCATCTCCTCCATGTGCCATCCCAGCTAAGCATGTGTACCGTGTTAGCCTGACAGCACAATGCAAAGCAACAGACCTCCCTCCTCTCCTGGTTTGTTGTATTAGGATGTTAGTAGTCATACAGAACAGGAATTTAGAAGCAATAGTAAGGAATGGCATCTCATGAACATATAGATGTCTATGTTTATATTTCATTAATCAGATTCTGCCAGCTCACCTTTTTTAAATCTGCCTTCAATGCTGAAAAATATCATTGATGGCTGCAGAAAGAAGAACGTTCAGTTACTGTATTTAATTAAAGTGCACAGAACTCTTCACAGATATAAATGATATAATATATCACATTCATGTTCTTGGGTTTCTATATTCTTCAGAGAAAACTTAGGACAACTCTACAAAGGTGGAATTAGAAACGGTGGTCAGGGGATTGCAACCAGAATGACAGGTCAGCCAGTGTTCTACCATTCCAAGAGACGGTTTGCATACTTCCCCCTCCAGATACAATCTGCTATACTACGGTATATCCCAAGGACAGATGGAAAATACTTCCCTCCAGGGTGCAACTTCGATACCCTTCTTAAGGATACAAGGTATACTCTTATTTGTATCAATGATGGAAATATTCTTGCATCAGATAGTCCTGCCATATGTGTCTTTTTTGAAACTTCATTCACTATATATCTCAAGCTCCCCTGAAAAAGTCAGTTAGGCAAAACGCGTCAAAGAGACTCATGGATTCTGGACAAACTGCACCAAACAGCTTTTACATTTACCATATAGGAATATTTTGATTAGTCTTATATCTCATACTTACTTCCCACATAACGGAAAGGAAGGGATATTTGTAATTGTGCTTTGTAACATATGATGAAATAAACCTTTATAGAATAACCCTAATTCATTATTCCTTCAAATACAACCCTGTGATGTTTATCTTTACACATACTATATTTGATTATTTAGGGGCTGGTATATCTATTACTGATCTTATAAATTTAGAAGGAAGATTAACCCTCTTTCTAATGGATGACACACAGGACACAGAAAACCATAGGGGAGGGCAGCAGTTGTAGATATGAACACCCTAAAGCAGTGTTTCCTGAACTTTTTAACATGAGGGAACCCTTGAAATAACTTTAAGGTCTTCAGGGAACCCCTTCTATAATAGGCTGGTGGTCAGTGGGAAGAATTCCTCTTACATTGCTGGCCATTGGGAAGAATGTCACCCTTACAGATCGCCAAAAAGATCATTGGGGTCTCTTAAACTGAGCTGAGAGGCACGAACTACTCATTGCTCAAGGAACCCCCAGCAACTTCTAGAGGAACCCTGGTCAAGAAACACTGCGCTAAAGTATCTTTTGTTGGTTTCATTTTTGCAGGGTTTAAGAATCTTGGCAGAATTAACCTCAGCTGGAATGGATTCTAAAAAAATATGCAGTAAGGTGGGATGATCTCTGCAGCTGACATTGGTGTGGAGGAACCTCCAGTCAGTCCCCTGTGGAAGACCATTTCTCTTTAAAAATCACCTAATTTTTTTTTAAGCCCAGTTATTAGGCAGAGTATTGGTGAATACCAAGGTTTCTTCATATTTTCTTAGTCTAAACTAAAAGTGTACAATAATCATCCTCCCCACTTAACATTCTGTTTTTTTTTCTCTGTAGGCGTGACAATGCAGTACGTTAAGCTACAGATATAATAATGGTTGTCAGGGCTTCCCTAAAGGGAAATACAGTTATTTAAAGGATCCCTCCATGTTAAAAAGTTTGAGAAAAGCTATTTTAGTGTAGGAAGCAATAGCAAAAAAAAAAAACAAGACCAAAACAGAATCCATTAATGGTGCATGCAATGGTGGCATAATGACCAATGGCACAATACAGACAGAACTGATACACATCGGCAGAGAATAAAAAGCTGCTGAAAAAACACTTACAGTCTGCAGGCTGACTTCTACAATCATTGTCTGCAGGTCGTGTTTGGTTTCTGGTAGGTTGCAGAGAAATCCAACTGTTTGTTGTCGGTCGTACTTTAATAGTTTTTGTCTCATTCCTAAAATGAAGATTTGTGTAATATGTGATCATTGCAATATATGCAAACTTGAATTTTCCTAAGACACCTGAAATATACTGTAATATTAATTGTATTATATCAATATAATGAGATATAAAGAAAAAAGATATTAAAAATGAGTGCCTGGAGTTGGTGGCCTGACACCTTAAACACTCAGAAAATTAAAAAAAAAAAACAAAAAAAGAAAAAAGTAATGTGGTTTTTGATACGGAGGTTTTTGTAGTATAATTACATACATATAAACTTGATAGGGAACACACATTCAATATTTATTTGGTGCCCTGTCCCATTTCTCATTATGGGAGTTGAAGGCAAGCATCTAGGGGTATAAATCTCTGAATGTCCAAATTAGCACTCATTTACATTCATTCTTCCTGCACATATATGATGTGGGGGGATGGAATGTAAATTTTTGCAAGGATTAAAAACCCGACGTGTTTCGCCCTTAGGCTTCCTCAGGTGTATTAGGGCAGCCCTAAACAGAGCTAGTGGAAAGATTAATATGAAGGATAGAATTGGATTTGCCAATAAATATATGATTACTTAGATTAGCTTAAGGTTAGCAACGTTTTGAGGTAGAGAGAATAAATAAAGAATACTGAAGTGTTAGGTTTGATAATAGCTTTTTCATTGTCAATAGACATTAATTGTATTTAATATATATGTCTCTGTAATATCCTGCTTGTACTGAAGTACACTGTATTAGTAGAGTCTCCAACATACAAAAGACTGGACTGGAGCTTGGCATCTCTGTCAGCACTCCTCCAATAATGGAGCTTTCTCATCTCCATCAAGGAGAAAAATTTCTCCTTGGGCTTTTTTACCTGAACAGCACAACAAAGCCTTTTAATATTTACTTTTTTGGTTTTGCAACCTAGGGAACAGTATAACCCAGTGGAATAAGCGGGGGGGACCAAACCTGCTCTCTTTCTTCCTTTCATGTTTCGATTTTCTTTCCAATATTCTTGGATTAGCTCAAACCTGAAACAAAAACACATCAATGCCTGTACATTATTGGTAACGACAGAACCCTGATCAGAATTGTATGATCATTCGTACACACAAGAAATTTTGTGCATTTTCGATCAATCGTTACCAACACATTCAATCCACCTAATTCCCAACATAAACCCAAACACTGATTGGTTATGATTGGGTAGCAGCTGATTTCACTTTTGATTCAGTTCAGATCCGATTGTTTTTTTCTCATAAGAAGTGAAATTCTGCCCCTGTGTACTAGGCCTAAATCTTCCCAGCTGGCATACATGCAGATATGAAAATCCAATGAGGTTTCTAACGCTTCCATAATCTGAAACTCGTTCACATATGGACAAGGAAGCCTTTACAGTGATTATGCTATACACAAATCAGTATTCTAGCCTTTTCAGTAACCACCCGGCTGATTTTGGACGGTGACTGAAGAGTTGGGTCACAATACAGGGACAGCCACCCACCTACAATTTCTTCCCACCAGGCTTAAAACAATTTCTGGGTTGATCCCTGTGAATATTAATTTCTGTCTGTAACTTTAAAAGTAAGTTTCTTGGGGTACTTACCAAGCGTTCTGTCTTAACACTCTGGGTACACAAAGAGACCAGTAGCAGTTTTCCTGGTATAAGGGGAGAAGGGACTGACGTGCCCTCGAATCATAACATGAGAAAAACCTGAAAAAAAAAAAATAAGAATGTAAACCTCCTTGTCCCATTCATATCACAAGTTTCCTTTTATGCGTTACAATATTTTTTCTTTTCTTTACTGCTCCAGTGACACAACGAGAAATTAGTACAATTCCTCTTAATTAGCTGTCACCAGAATCTGAGCAGGCATCCCAACTAGAAGATGGAAGTGGAACAGTTTGGATTTCCCATCATTTCTGTGGTGGAACAATGGTCACCTAAACAAACACAGGGGAAATCTTCCCTTGATGGGACACAAACAGCAATATAAGGGACTCTGCTGACAACTTGAAAGATGACTAAGACTACACACCTCAGATGACTCTTGTCCGATAATTGCCTCAGGGCTGATATTGGACAAAAATTTGCCATGGGTACAGAGCTTGTCATCTGTCCTGGCGGATTACCGAACGAGGAACGATCGTAATGAAAGTGAAGGGGAGAGAGTGCAGTGGGGTGCCACTCCGACCTTCTCACCCCTCCCCTCTCCATAGAGCAGAACAGTGTTGTATGTACAGAGCTCGTTCATGCATTGTGCAGTCTTTTGCATCTTGGGTAATTTATTTTGGGCCTTTTTAATGGCAACAAGTCACTTTACAACATAACAAGCATCCTAATGCTCCAACACTCTAAAACTAAAATAAAGATATATTATAAAAGAGAAAAGGCAACAATGCAATCCATTACTGCATATTTCAATAAGTGTTAGTTCTGCTCTGTAACATCTACCAAACACTGATATGTCAGTTCGAGGTAGAGACACCTTGGTTTCTTAGTAATGATGCAGACCCTGCTGTTTATCAATAACCTGGAGATACATGCATGGACATGAAACTTACTGCTGCAGAAAGCCTTGCAGAAAGGATCTGATGTCATCATTACAGAAAAAACTACCCTAGAATAAAAAAGGAAAATAGTTTGTCAGGTTAATGCTCAGCAATTTATATAGAATTAAAAATGCATTTCCCAGGAAAAACAAAAAATTATTATAAACCGGTATTCAAATTTTAGCCTTAGAGTCTCCACTGATAAAATGAAAACAAACTCATAGCTGCTTTTGTGATAGCGAGTTTCAGGCTTTAATGGCAGTGACAGGAAAAGGGTTAAAGGAAATATAGATTCCAGGTATCACACATAAGCTCTCAATACAATCTAGGAACCAAGCTTGCTCCCCATGTCTAAATATTGAGGACAGCTAGAAAAGCCACAGAGTGGGCCTTGGATAAGTTAGCATACAGCAAATATATGGTATTCTGCACAGTTTCATGTGAATAGGAATCCAATTTGATAAATGTTCTTGCTGCTGTACAGCAATGTTATTTGACTGTAACCTCTTTAAAAGGTGCAGATTAGGGAGGAGATTTAGCTAGAGGTGATTTGCAGAAAATGAGTGAACGTATGGCAGAACTGGGCCACAATTATAATAAAGTTAAAAAAATTACCCCAGAGAGTTTTAAAGCCTAGAACAGTGTTTCTCAGTCAGAGTTCTGCCAGAGGTTTCTAGGGTTTCCTTGAGCAGTTTGTGCCTCTGAGGTCAGTTTGAGTGACATTAAACTTTTGGCTATCTGTAAGAGTGACATTCTTCCCACTGATCACCATACTAATATACAGTGAGATGTGGATATAGTAATTATAGAAGGGTTCACTGAAGACCTGAAAGGTATTTCAAAGTTTTCCCATGTTTATAAGGTTGAACAAGGCTGGTCTAGAAAAAATATTGATTTAGTTTTTGGAAGAGACTATTTTACTTCATTTGCTGTGGAGAGGACAAAAATGAGTGACATCTAGCCCTGTCCCTTGCTTGCCTACACCAATTCTAGATTGATAAATAAAACAATAGACATATGAATGGAAAGCATGGTATTCAGGACATATTGGTAAATAGCACAAGGTTTTCATTATTTCCAGTCTATTCTATGAAAGCACAAAGAAGAGCCCAAGTTACCCAAAATTACCATGTAATATGCTTTACCCAGCACAACTGAGGATTGCTGTGAAAGAAAAAAACCCCATTTTTCTAATTAGGGGAAAGGCCACCCCCTACATTAGTAAAAATGAAAAACATCACCAATCATAAAGAAGCTTTGCTTCAGCTGATTATAAATAGTGGTGGTGGTGAGTTTACAGGTAATAAGTCCTATGTATGTGAATTGTGTGGGGGATGAAGGAAGCTAAGTTTTGTTTTGTTGAAGTAGAGTTCTCTGTAAATAGGAGATAAATGCAAATGGAATATTTTCAGGATATACCTTTTTCCTATTCAAAACTTATAGAACGATGTATGAGCTGACATGCTACAAAGAATCCCTACAATTTCAATATCAGCCTTTCAGAGTATACTGGATTACACTGATCTAGCATTGCATGTCTTACCCCTGATACCTGCTCTGCCTTAAGAAATAAGCTAAATCTGTCCTCTAGAGTAGAAAGTCATTACCTTGGCTGGTGGGAGTAGTTGGGGTACCTCTGGTCCTAAAAACAAAATTTGCCTAATAATGTGACCATCCTAAAGGAAGGTAAATAAGGATAGTTAGTAAAGATGGTTGGAGGAAATAGAAGAGAAAGTCACATATATTCTGTAACATAGTTGACTGCCAAAAGTCAATGAATCTTAAAAAACGAAATATGTAACTTGGGCACCTTTAAACAGACAATTTTTTTCATTTTTTCTTTTCTGCTAGAGCTACAGTATCTATCAGCTTCTCATTGCTGTCCTTGCTGGGGAGTTTTCCCCTTACTTTCTTTTCTGAGTGGAGCTTTCTTTTTCCTTGCCACTGAAATAGATTTTTCATATAATCTTTAGAAGAGTTCAGAACTGGCTGGAAAATTATAGGAATTCTCACTAGCAATACAAAGCATATTTGCAATAGGGAGCAGATATTGCACTCCACAGCTCCTGTATTAATAAGGGTTGGGCTGTGGTGTGTATATCCAAGCACACCTCCATAGGGTGCTTTTCTTTATCAAGCAGACAACACTCCATGGAGCTATGTTTGGATATATACCACTAGTGAGAGTTCTATGATTCAAGGAGGTAATGTGCAGCTCTCGTCTAACTCTTGAGCTCTCCACATGGATTCAGCCATGCTCTGGGTGTCATAGGGCCAGAAAAAACTGAAACCTCCCCAACAGAAACACCTGAATATTAAAAAAACTCTTGGTTTGTAGAAAAGAGAGTATTAAACCATTTTTCAGTTTATATTACGTTTACTGGTCACAATATTTAAACAAGCAAATGGAACAGCTGAATACTTACATGACTTCAGGAGTACCAATCCCCACCCTGATAATAGCCTCTGGTTCTGATGAAGGAGGGGCCTCTTGATACCCCCAAAATGTGTGGAAGATTGAACACAGGCAATGGAAAACTATTTTTTTTTAGTAAAAGCAGGGACACATAGGTCTTTTGAATCAGTAGAAAGTAGGAGCAAGGTGAATAGGACCAGGAAGACTAATTCCAGAGAGTCGGGCAGCTCTAGAAAAGTCTTGGAGCCATGCATGTTATGAGGTTATGAGTGAGGAAGTCATTAGTAGGTCTTTAGAGGAGCGAAGAGATCAGCTAGGGGAGTAGTTTTCTATCAGATCAGAAAGGTAAGTGGCACAAAAACTGTGAAGGGATTTGAAGGTAAAGCACATGAGCTTGAATTTGATTCTAAGGTGAAATGGAAGCCAATGAAGAGAACTGCAAAGTGAAGCAGCAGAAGTAGAGTAGTGGGCAGGCTGTGTATCAGGTAGGTAGGTAGGTGGGAAGGCTGTGTATGGGGTAGGTAGGTGGGAAGGCTGTGTATGGGGTAGATTGGTGGGTAGGTAGGTGGGAAGGCTGTGTATCGGGTAGGTAGGTGGGAAGGCTGAGTATGGGGTAGGTAGGTGGGAAGGCTGAGTATGGGGTAGGTAGGTGGGAAGGCTGAGTATGGGGTAGGTAGGTGGGAAGGATGGATAAGTCTGGCTCCAGCAATCATAATAGATTGTTGAGGAGAGAGTCGGGTTAGAGGAATATCAGAGGATGGGTGTTACAGCACTCAAGTTTTATAGTAAGAGCATGATCATAAACACAGAGGGGTCTATTGAGGGGCACAGGAAGTCTTTCACCTTCAGACCGTCCAAAAGCTGTGCAATTGAAAAATGAAAAAAAAAAAAACAATTCTGCCAACAGCAGAATAACTTTGAATGCTACCTAAGAATAACTATGGGCTGCCGCAGCTTGATAAGCCTAGAGGGACCTTACATCTGGAGTTGCATTGGGTGAAGCTGTACTGTGTGAACCAAAGACTAGATAGCAGCCTTGCAAATCTGGAAACAGATGCGAAAAGTCAAATAAGCACAGCTACACAGTTTGTAAAGCTCAGTTCCAAAGGGGTAACTTTAAAAAATTCACACTAATTATCACGATTCCTAAGATTTTGTCTTTCTTAGTTTTGGCTTTAAATATGGCTTAATGAATAGTGGTGGTAAGTTTTTTTGGGTGAGTAGGGGTGAGTAGGGGTTTTTGGGTGAGTAGGGGTGAGTAAGTCCTAATTTTTGACTGTGACTTTTCATTTTTCTTTATTTTGTTTTACTTTTTCATATTTGACCTATATATTTTCTCAGGTGGCCTTTTAAAGATACCTGGAATCCATTGGGTTTGCTATGTGCTCCGTGGTCTTATTTTGCCAGGCAAGAGGCTGGTTTCCAATAAGAGTAAATCAGTACAGTAAATATTACGGCATGGATTGTAGAAATGTCTTTTTGTACCACAGAAGTAGTTCTTTAAAAAAAATAATTGTTGTATTGAAGTGTTGATATTGTGGTATTGAAGCTGCCGCTGGGAGAAGCCCCATGTAAAATCTTCCAAGAAGTAGTGGTTCCCTGGCATAAGTAAGCAGCAAACACACTTCAACCTCACTGTTGAACCTCAGTTTGAACATAGCCTTATGAACAGTTTGAACATATCCACCAGGATATGTGTTGTATTTTGGATGTAAGCCCAAGACAGAATATGCGTGACAGAATTACTAGCAGTGTTCTCCACAGCCCCTTTTAGCCAGGCATTTTTCAGCAACCACCCGGCTGTTTTTGGATAGTTACTGAAGAGTTGGGTCACAATACAGGGTCCACCACCTGCCTACAGCTTCTTCCCACCCAACTTAAAAAAATTCTGGGTTGGGCACTGAGAAGGCATGCAAATAGTAATACTGAGTATTCTCTAAGGAGCTGTATAATGAAAGAAGTCAGAAGAAACATGAAACCATCTTTACTTCTTGGTCGGAGGTCTGGAAAGCTGAAAACTATCTCTCACTATAAAGCAGAATGCTGCTTCTAATAGAGAATTCTAGCACAAGACGTTGAAGTTTGCACAAAAGGGTTGTTGTCATCCAGGTGCTCATAGGACTTTCGTAAAAACAATACAGAGAGGAATATTTGGAACCTCAGCTATCCAGTACACCCAATACTCTGTACTAGAAATGCAGAAAGAGATACATTTCAGTCCAGTTGGAAGGAACAGGTATAGAAGTATTCACACATCACTGAAAATAATATAAAAAGGAGCGTCTCGTGTATACATACCAGTTTCTGGATTGTAGGAAAGTGATGCAAGATCAGTCTGAAAACATAAATATTAAGAAAAACATGAATCACTCTTCATTACACTTTACCGAAAGACACCATTCATGTTTACTGACCTGCAATATGCAGTGAAGTTTTCCATATTTTCACACAGCGGGTTTCCCTGCAGATACAGCTCTGTCAGCTCCAGGTTGTGGATGAAATCCAGTTCTTGAGTGTAGTACAGCTAAAGCAGAATATTGTAATATTTAGAGCACAGAAAGTAAATGATAAAATGAAAATTAAACACAGCACAGAAACCTTCATATTATTTCTGCCACTGGGAACATTTATTTTTACTTCCTGTTCCAGATATAATGGTTACCAAAGAGGAAGTGAAGGAAAATCTCCCCCTTAGTATGAAAAGGCTGCCGAAAGGTCACGATTTCTCAAAAAAGTTGAGTGGTATTTTATACATCTGAAATGTTTTACCTGCGACAGTATACATAGTAAAATGTATTGGGATACACGTAAATGTCAGTTTAGGTTGCACAGGTGGGATTTAGTAAACATAAGTGGAGGAGCCTCCTGATTTCTTGCTTGTAAAGCCCATCTGTGGCAAAAATCTATCTTCTGCCTGCTTTTCCATTCCACCCCACTTTAACCCAAGATTTGCTATCAATATCGACAGAACCTCTTTCAGGTGTGCACTGGTTGCTGCTTGTCCCCTCTATCTGCCATCATCACTGCTGCATTCTCTTCTCAATTTACAAAGGACCCAAGGCCTGGGCAGCCAACGGGAAGCATTCACATCTTCAAGACCGTGATGTGGACACCTGAAGAAGGACCCCATCCAAAGTAGAGAGATGTAAATCGGTAAGTTAGAGAGGGGTGGAAATGTGGGGGAGAGGTTATCGTTTTTCTTAACATCAGCTTTAGGGTACACTGTACTGTTCTGCAACACCTGAGCAGAGCTTCCTCATTTTGCATTTGACTGCTTTCTTAGGCATAAAACTACAAAATGTTAAAGTAAATATAAATCCCTAAATATAAAAATCTGCAGTGGGTATTAAAATTATACCTGGCAATACAATAAAGGTCTTTTCATTTTATAAAGTGACAACTGTCACTTATTTATGCTCCTCCATTTTCAACCTGCACCCCTTGCTGACAGTAAAAGCGGCATTGCCAACTTATTGCACATGCATCTACATGAGAAAGACTACAGCACAATGGTTCTTACACTGTTATTAGAAAGATCCAGAATCTTCAGCTGGGGAGCTCCATAAAAAAGGTGAGAAAAACCAGCGAGTCTGGTGATCCAGTTCTTGCTCAGGCTCAAACATATAAGCTGTGGAACAGAAGATTTGTTTTAATACATTAAAGTGTCACAGACATTTTAGACTGCAGATGTAACAGGGTTCACATAAATAAGCTTTATCAATCACTCAGCTATGCCATAGGTTACAATCCCTTTTGACATTGCTTTGCTGGCCACCTTATGTATCTTAAAATTGATCTAGGGGCACTAAAAATTTTTTTACTATGTTCCTTTATGGTCTCTAAGGCCACTTGGCGCACTTTGCAAAGTCAATTACCACTGCACTGCTGCAAATAGCCTGTGGTGTCTGCACAGCTGTGGGAAAGACTAGGTCTGCCTATCCACTACAGCCTACCTTCAGAATGCAACATGGAGGTGGATTTAGGATCAACTGCCCTGCACAAAGAGAGACAGCAGCAGTGACTGGTCTTACAAGAAGCATCCGCACAGAGGCAAAGTTTCACATTGGATTACTGCACAGAAATATGAAGATGCAACTCAATATCAATATGCAACTAAGAATACAGATGACACTTGTTTTTCCATAATGATTGTTTATCCTGAAGTTTAGGTTTTAGGCCAGGTACAAACGTTAGATTTTTGTAGTTGGAAAGGATCATTCATGATCCTTTCCAACATCGAAAGGCTGGAAGACGAATGAACAAGCACTGTACATACAGTGCCATTCTGACCTATGGAGAGGGGAGAAGGAGCGAGCAGCACCGCATTGCGCTCTCTCGTCTTGTATTACGATTGTTTGTCATTTGTGGATTTGCCATGATGAATCCATGATTAACATCGGATGAGCGCTGTACACCCGTCAGATTCTTCTCAGATACCTGCCCTGAAGCGATAGTCCAACGAAAATCATCTGACGTGGGTAAATAAAGTTCGACTATGCCCTGAAGCGATGGTCGAACGAAAATCATCTGACGTGGGTACATAGTCTAAGTGAAGTTTACCTTGTGAAGGAACTCAGATATAAAGAAATATACTGTGATCTTGTTACTCTCACCAAAGTCTAAAACTATTGCTAAATAATAGTCTGGGGAGAATGTGTGTTAGTCTTGCACTGTGTTTCTTTGTGCTTTAGGACAACTGCTGGAATTGCATTGAAAACCAGGAAAATTAAACATGGTGCCGTAATCCTAGTGCTAGACAGGCTACCTGCAGAACACTAGAGGAGGAGGCAGGCAGAAGACCAGACAACAAGCCTGATTTATGAAAGCTCTTAAAGAGAGGATACACTTCATTCAGTGAAGCTGGGTGATCCAGCAAACCCGGAATGGATTTCATAAAACCATTTGGTGTTTGCTTGCAAATGTCTTGAATCTTGGACCTGATGCATTCCACCTTTGCTGGATCACCCAGCTTCACTGATGAAAGTGTATCCTTGGAGAGCTTTAATAAATCAGGCCCAATGTGCACAAAGAGAGAGTTGGTCTTTATTACAGGAAACCTCTGCACAAATCACAGTGAAATACAGAACATATCTGGAAAATATTTAACACAAGTATCACACAAAAGGAGTGGGATGTGTAGTGGTGGGAAGTAGTGAAGGTTTTAGGAAACAGAGGAAAACGGGTAGGTGAGGTTGAAGCGTTGGGTTTTGGTGCTCTTTTAAATGGAGTAGGAGCAAGCCGAATAGGAGAGGAAAAACATTCCAGAGTCGGGGCAGCACTGAACAAATCTCAAATCAACCTTTCTATAGCCAATGAAGAGGAAGGAACCTGCTGCGTGAAGATGAATACAGCCTAACAGAGGTGGGGGGGCACTGGATACAAGAAGATAGAACAGCAGCTGGTTTGCTCAGTACAGGATGGGTATGGTAGAAAGGGAAATAAATAAGAAATACCAAAAAGGACACTGAAGGACTATTTAACCAGTGAAAGGTGAATTTAGATCCAACAAGATGTGGAAAAGAAAATTTATGTGAACAAAGGTTTCAGTTCGAGTTCCAATTAGCAAATATTAAATTACCTGCGGGAAATCCAGACCAATGATTTGAATTAGAAGATCAATCACTGAAAGATTGCTGAAACTCAAATACACCTCTGCGGACAGTAGACCTGAAAAACAAAAAAAAGGGTGAATGGTTAGCAGAAATTCTATCAAGTTTGGATAACAGTAATTTACTTATTCCCAAGGTTCTGTTCTGGAGAGAATGAAGGCAGTAAATCAACTTGAATGGTAACCAGAGACTGAAAATGGATCAGCAAGATGCCGGGTACATTTATTACCCAAAAAGCTTCTTCTGTGCGCTGATCTGATTTGATAAAATTTTGTTATTGGAGCCAGGCTTCTAAAGCTTTATGGCTAAGGCTGCATAAACACATTCAATAATTGTCGTTGGAAAGGATCTTTCACGATCCTTTCCAACGACAAAAGAATGAACGAGAGCTGTACATACAGCGCAGTTCTGCACTATGGAGAGAGGAGAATGATAGAGTGGCACCCCGCTGCGATCTCCCCCCTTACCTTTCATTACAATGGTTCGTGGACTTCCCAGGACGGATTCATGAACGACAAACAGTGAGCGCTGTACACAACACCAGATTCTCGTCCAATTTTAGCCCTGAGGCGATTACAGGACGGGAATCATCTGACGTGTGTACGTAGCCTAAACCATGCTGCCTGTCATTTCAATGCCTGCATAAGTGGTTAGTAAAAGCCAACAATACTCAATGACATTAGAACAGAAGTTTATTTAACTTAAGGGTTGAAAATTGTAATTTTGGAACAAAAGGGTTAATTTTTTATCTTTTTCTTTTTTTTTTCCTGGTGGTTTTAGAAATATTGTCATACATACATCGTTGTCAGGGACCTGCTAATAGCATGGCAGAGTATTACAACAAGGGAAGTTGCCCAAAACCTCCATAGGATTCTGGCACACCAACCAATCAGGGTACTGAACAGGAAAGTGTCCTAGCTATGTGCTGCAATATACAAAAATATACAGCAGCATTCTGACTTTTCCTATATGAATAACCTTCCTGGGTCCAAGATTTGCTAATATCAACATTCTTTCAAAATCTCACTGTACTGGAATCACCCAAAGATAAATTGAGACAATGGGCCTGATGTAACAAAGCTGTGCAAGGCTGGAGAGGAAACACTTTCATCAGTAAAGCTGGGTGATCCAGCAAACCTGAAATGGATTTAATCCAGGAATGAAAACATTTGCTAAGAATTTACTTTTAGGAAGTCCATTCCAGGTTTACTGGATCACCCAGCTTCATTGATGAAAGAGAAATTTATTAAAACTCTCCCCTTGGAGAGTTTTAATAAATCTGCAGCAGTGAAAGAGGTGTCTTTGTCTTTGCCTGCTCCTGTACTGTACTGTACTGTACTGTTAAAAATATTATTCCACTAACTTGACTCACTCCTCTGCAATCTATTATGAATGTTGCAGCCAGACTTATCCATCCTTCCCACGTACCAACCCACCTACCTACCCCATACACAGCCTTCCAACCACTATCCTTATCCCATTTGGGGGGAGAACAAGCAAGCAGCAGCGGGCAACCCCTGTACACTTGTCAGATTCTCGCCCGATCGTTAGTATCGGGCGAGAATTATGTGATGTGTGTACATAGCCTTAAGAACAGGAAGACAAATTGCAAACTTTGCATTACAGCTTTGTTGTTTTTTTTTCCCCTAATTTAGACCTGTACAGCCATGATATACCAAGCCAAAGCAACTGCCAAACATGTTTTACTGTGCAAATTCGAGATTGGCCACTAGATGGCAGAACATGTCATTATTTTTAATATGATAATTTTAGGAGATCCAACCATCTGTCAGTGAATTTCAGAAGAATTGACTGGGGGAATTATTTATAAATAGAGCCCAAAGCCTATTTTTATATATCGGTAGACGTGAAAATTTTAAAGGAAATAAAACAGGATAACTACAACCTAATCTATGCAATGTATCCCATGCATATAAATCTTCACTTGTGATGTTATGTATTGGATGAGTTGTACTTCTGGATGGTTACAGGGAGAAATGTATTGGTTTGCGGTGGAGGCACAGAGCGTAAAAGGTGCCATGTCCCTACACAGTCATAAATTTCTTATTCCAACCAAAAACCTTAAATAGGATTTGGGGTTCCATTCTCGATCACATCCAAGACTGATAAAAACTTTATTTGAGAATGCTCACACATAACACTATATATTTGTTTGTCAAAACCCATCTACAGTGCTTGATGTGTTTCGCAGCTTCCTCAGGAGGCATTGATGGGAAGACTTTTAGAACAACTATAAGCAATGACAATAAATGATTTAGATTTATGTGAACATATTCCAATCAGTAAAACATATAATTTTCCCATAAAGTTTTTTTTTTTTTTTTGCACTTACACAATGCTTTTCAATTCTTATTTCTGAAATCAATTTAGCCTATCCGTCTGTCTTTTTACATTGTACATTGTTGTTGTATGTGGGCAATCTCAAATACATTTTGTGTTTATCAATATATAATGTGATCAACAATGGTGCCAGAAAAGTCCCATTTAAAAAGGAACTAAACTAAAAAATATTCACTTACCTTTAATTCGGCAGATCCCTCAATGACGTTAGTCCTTCTTGCGATTGGGTCCCGCATTGTCCTGGAATTCCCCCTTATCTTGGTGCGGAGGAAGCATCGGGCGCTGCCATCTTCTTGCTACGTCACTCAATCTTGCAACATGCAATGCGAGATTGGGTGATGTAGCCCGCTGTAAAGGGGGGGGGAAGAGTTGTTCTCACCAAGCATGTGTGAGATTTGCATCACTTTCCCCTTGGTAGAAAAAATGCCCCCAAGAGCAGGCATGCGCAAAAGCAGCAGCCAGAGCCTCCCTCGATGCGTGACCTAGATATCCCAGGAGCCTCTTTGCTCGCATGAAGTCTTGACCGCCGCATTGGTTTGGGTCTGCTTTAACGTTTTCCATGTAGGAATAAATAAAATAAGGGATAAGGAGCATTCTTCCCACTGACCATCACAATATTATGTGAGCAGTGCATATAGTAATTATAGTAGGGGTTCCATAAGACCGCAAAGGTTATTGTAAAGGTTTTTCCTTGGTAAAAGGGTCGAGGCTGCTTTGGAGCCAGATAATGAAAATTAAAGTTACTGGATGAAGAAATTAGAGATGTGCAGTACCCTTTCCTGCCAATAGATGGAACCCTAATTCACATTTCCACTGCAATACAAAAATATAGCTTGCTACCACCACACAAATTAAATACCTGCCAACACATCAAGCTTAACGTGGTAAGTAAGGCTTCACCTGTATTGCTATAAGGTTCTCATTTAATAATGATATTGCAATGCACATGGCTTGCTGAAGTACTATTCATTTTTAATGACATCTTAATGTTCTAAAGCAACTCAGCTAGCTTGCTCCACACAATGTTGCAGACTACCGTGCATTGTGCTGTGCTGCATCAGCGCAAATGACCCAAGAGCTCTTTGTGGCCTGCTGTGGTGAATTGGTTGCCCATTAAAAGAACACACTACCCTTTGCAACAGATCACAAAAGTGTAAATGGGGCTTTAGTGTTCCCAGGAGGAACTAAAAACCTGATAACAAATCTTCCTGCATTTGTTATTTGTCTATACAAATATCTTTAAAACAAAACATTGAATTAAAAATTGTTCAGAGATTGAAATCTACCCACACATCTGGTTGCCTTGCTTCTCAGTTTATATATGATTTCATAACTTTGCTTTCTTTACAGCAAATTGAATCAATTGGATATATGCCCTGTCTTTTATTAAAATATGGGAAGATGCTTTGTTTATCTGGTACAGGACACACATTCAATCAAAGCAAAACTGTCCTTAAATAGATTAGCAGCTATGAGAAGGGAGCTGAAATTGGAGGCAGTGTTAGCACAGATATATGAAAATCCCCAGCTGAGAATCGTGCTGCTTATATGCAGAACAAAGATGCTGCCAAAGACGTGCTGCTGCAGAGATGGTGGGGTTAATTGCATTATCCTCACTGAAAAGGCTTCTAACTGTATTTTGGCATCAACGTTGTGAGTGTAACCCTTGCTTTTCCAATCATTTCACCACCAGGGGGCACTGTAACAATTTCTTCGAGCATTTGCATCCATCCAGGGAGGTAATTGCTACAATAATCAAGGACAAGGTGACTTTTAATGAGTCTCCAGCATCTCAAAAATATCTTGCTCATGAATTTGCCTAAAGCATATGGCAGTGGTGAAAATGTGGCCTAATACAGGTTCCATCCAATGAATCTTGCACAGAAAGTCTTTGCACCCATATATTAATACCCAGTATTTATATAGCGCCGACATATTACGCAGCACTTTACAAAGTCCATAGTCATGTCCCTACCATAGTCGTATATCATTAACACTCTTAGCTCAATTTGGGGGGGAAGCCAAATAAACTAACTGCATGTTTTTGGAATGTGTGAGGATGCTCGAGTACCCAGAGGAAACCCACACAAACATAGGGAGAACCTACAAACTCCATGCAGATAGGTTTGAATCTCAACCAGAACACTATGACCTAGCGCTGCAAAGCGCCAGAGTGCTAACCACTGAGCCATCCTGCTGCTCACCTTTTATTAAGATAACGTATTGGTGAAACCCAGGCTGCAGAGATAAGGTGTTTTTATGGACATTTTTGATAAAATTGGCTTGTTCTTTAACAAAAAGAACACCTATTCTGAAAGCCCCTTCATTGAACGATGTCCCCTCCTACCTGGATCACTTGACAGGTTGCTTAGGTCCAGGATTTGCAGTGTCTGGTTATATCGCTTCTGAAGACAATTCTGGAATAACAGAAAATAAGACAGGCGTGCGTTACTGCTTAAGATAATATGAATAAAGTAGTACTCCAAGCAGCTTTGGACTGCCCTGGTTCAACATATTATTTGCTCATTCATAGCCACACACTGAAACTGTGATAATGTCAGACAACTAAGTGCTGCTGCTGCCCTGTCTACTACATCTTTAGAACCCGCACAGTCTCTAAATCATCCTGAAGTGGTCCTTATAAAGTCTCTAGTTGACTGCATTTGACTCTTAATGTTGTTAAACTAGTGCAGGGACCAAAAAGCAGGTATGGCAATCCTCTGCAAAGAGACCACTGATGCCACACAGAAAGCAAGGGTCTTTTTCTGCAGGACAGGTTTTAGATTTGCTGAACCTGGAATTTTTGTAGCAGGATTCCAAAATGAAGTTAGGTTTTAAATAACTGCAGGACATAACAAAGGTGAGGCAAGTAATAAGGAATATAAAAGCAATACTATGCTGGCAGGTCAAGGTGAGCAAACCATAATGATCATTTTCAGAGACCCATATATTACAAATGTCAGAACCCCGGGTCCACCTTCCAATACATCACCATACACATTTATTATCATGAGAGGAGTACAGAATAGAATAACATCTGAAAGAAGGGTGCATGGTCATAGGACAAGCTAATTATTTTTTTTTTTAGAAATATTGCTGGGTATTGTATTACGGTACCAACTGTGGCTGTGCAGACACAATTTGGGTTATACCATAATGGAATGGGGGAGGGCATGATGAACAGTGTATGACTTGGTGCAGTCCTCTAATCAAAGTGCTTCCTTCAGCACAACTAAGAACACTACAAAGCATTGCAGCAAATCTGAAAAGAGACCAAAGTACCCACCTAGTGGCCAGACAGAAAACTACATTCTATAGGAAAAGGGGAAAAAACATTTCATTTTGTAAGTCCTGATCACGTATTATGATATAACCCATTATATATTACCGGTAATGTACCTGCTCAACTCAACAACAAAGTTTGAGGTTACCTTAATGTGATCCACATTCTGATCCAGGCTCTGTAGCGTACTCAAGCAACTGTGCTCAGAAGTATCTATGTACTGCATATTTGGGATCTGATTAGGTATAAGCTGGCATGGAAGCACTTTAATAACAATCTGTACAGTGAAAAAAAAGGACATAAAACTTATTTTACAGATCTACCAAACCAAAATACATTTATTCATTAAAAAAGAGACTTATTTACAGCTAATCAAATGAGATATGGAGATTACATTTACACAGAAAGGTCTTTATGGTCCTGGTAAAGATTTGTGAACATGAATATTTTCAGAGATGGAGTGGTCTTTGTTAGTAAGGTAGAAAGTCACCTTTTAACCCCTTAACTAGCATTTTAACTGGTAGAAAGCCCACAGACCTCGGATAAATCACTTGGTCATCTAAGAATGTAGTCTGCGCATGCACAGGAGTTAAATTATCTCTGCCAGCTGGTTGGCGCATGTTTTCTCCTCCTGTTTTCTCAGTTTAGGTCCGCTTTAAGCTTCATCCCTTTGCCATTCAAAAGCCCAATTGCCAGAAAATCTGTGAACAGTTAAGTCTCTGGACTCTTGAAAAGGACCAGGACACTCATTGACTGCATTTAAGCAAAAATCCCAATAGGGGAAAAAAGAGTGACCTCCCCCCTATGACTCCTGACCCATGAGGCCTTTTAAACAGGAAATCAAATAATAAACCAGCACAGCAGGAAATATATTTTTTTATTGAATAGTTGATTGATGTTGATTATTTACTTCTTATGTTAGAGAAGAACGAACAATTTTACATTAAAAAAAAGGCTGGTTACACTGGAATGCAAAATGTATAAAAGAAAAAAAAGAATGTTTTAAAGAAAACCTTCAAAGCTTTGTCCTCTTACATTGTAGTCGTTGCAAAAATCATACTGGCATTTAAAACAAACAAATAGGAAATATGGCAATTGAATATGCTGAATACTGAGCAGGTTCACACAATTATAAGTTGGGTTCTCCACAATGAATATCACGTTGTTAGACCCTTTCATATTGGTACAGTATTTATTATAAATACTCAGGTGACCCGCATAATATTAAACCCACGGTGTGATTCTTTATGTTCTTAGGCTCCCTTGAAGCTCTCAGGAATTTACTTTCTCAGGTCTAGGAGTAACCCTGCTTTTATGCTTGAAATGCTATTATTCCCGGCCTTTGGCTTTCTTATGTACAAAATGTTTTCTTTGTTGTATTTATAACTTATATATTAAAAGTACCAATCCCTCCTCTGAGACAATATGAGTACTGCTGCCCCAAGTAGATACGTATAACTAGAACCAACTAAACATCAATATATTCACTATCTTCCTTTTTTAACAATTTAACATATATTCACTCGTGATTAATATTCTTGTCAATTGTTTTTGCTATGAGTCTGTTAAAGAATGTACTTGTACATTTTGCTTAGTATACTACTTTATTTCATTTTGTAGAGTGATATTGTTCTATCAAATCCCCTAAAGAAGCCCTATGGCGAAACACATTGGGGAATGGCACGTTAACCTGAGCACTATTTTTTGAACAACTAGGGATTTACCTTGTATAGTTGACTGGTCCTCTACCGCATGAAACGTTAATGGGGATGATCATTCTTGACTATTGTACATATCTATGACCGATTGTTTGTTGCTATATTTAATCACCTTAACAACAATATAACTAATAACGGTCTAAAAAAAAACCCAGCTTCTCTCATTCTCTTCTTTTGACAAATTTTGCATTGTAATTTGTTAAATGTAAATGTAACCCTTGTAACAAGCTGCTGTACAGTGACTTTATATGCTTGATATTATTTTGACTTTATATTATTACCTTTTCTCTCAATAAAAACATTGTAAAAGAATACAGAGCATACAAGTGATTCTGTTCTCTGTAAGTAACCTAACCTACCTTGTAATGGTGCGCCCCTTGAATTTTATTTGATGCTAGCCAAAGCAACCGTGCGATGGGAAAACTGTCCACATAGAAAACAGCTTTTTTTTTCTCATAATGGAACTAGGAAAAAAATCATATTAGCCACTAGCATTATTATTGTTATTACACAGTATTTATAAAGTGCCAACATATTACGCAGCGCTGTACAAAGGCCACAGTTATGTCACTAGCTGTCTCTCAAGGGGCTCACTAAATTAATAAAGAATGGTGTCAGCCCTTCTTATCTTCACAACATAAGGGGTTATGTTATGTGTTACACAGAGAACTAGAAGACCTAATTGGACACCCTAGGATAAAACAACAGTCCCCAGCCCCTTTTAGCACTTTTCAGTAACCATCAGACTGTTTTGGATGGTAACTGAAAATTAGGGTTATAATACAG
>NC_092861.1:147520784-147530233 GCF_032062135.1 Pyxicephalus adspersus | reverse complement strand
CCAAGGTACCCCGGAGGTGACAATTTGAGACTATGGGCAAGCAGTAGCTATTTGCTGCAATAGTTTAATAGGTCAACAAGGATGATAGTTGATATAACACAAGAAAGGATGTCCAAAAAGCTGGGGACCAGTGGACTAAAATATTAAAAATAGCAAAACTTGAAAAAAAGATATTACAGAGAGTTACAGATTAAGTGTTTACCTGGAAGGCCCGAAAGTGAACACCGCACTCGTTGACAAGGCAATTCAACAGCCATTTCTGATCATACTTTTGGCCATAAGGAATCTGAAAAAGACCTCTGGTTAGGAGTATGAAGATAAATTTACTGCTACAGGGCATCATGACACATGACATCAGGCATCTAGATGTATCGACATTAAAGACAGGGCTGTCAAGTGGAGTGACCAGAGTGAACAGTGGCACTTGGGCATGAACAGGAGAAGCCATGCAGCCAGTCATAGTAGCAGCACAGATGTATGGTGCAGTACCAGTGCTGTGCCACTGGCCACAGTAATGCCATATCAGCCCAGAGCAAAGGTGTCATTGTATCAGTGAACAGACAACATTTTTTATTGTTTATTTCACAGAAATTATTAAATAAAAGTTTTACAGTAACTTTTAACTGAACATTACTTATACAGTAGCTTGCAAAACTCTGTAGTAGGTTAAGATTTGCAGCTGCCTTTACACTATAATTGTTCAGAATGTGTAAACCCAAATGCATTAGCATGCACTGAGGAAGAGATGGAAGTCTGCATTTACCAGCGACTTCATCAGCACCACCGAGAAGTCAGAGTGATGCAAGGTTTTTTTTTTGGCAGACCAAAAGGCCCGCTTTATTGTATGCATTGCAATACATTGTGGTGTTGTAATGTATCTAAACATGGTACACAAAAATATAACATCCTTGGAGAGATGTCAGGTTCAGGACCTGTAATCGCTGCAGGGCGACAGCACAAAGAAAATATGTTGTGCATACTTGCCAATTATAGCAGAAGCTCACTGCCAAGCTAAGAAGTTAATTCTCATTTAACTGCTGCAAATATATAATTTTTCTAATAGTCCATAGTTCCACATGAAAAAATCATGAAAAACACATACGTACAATTATCTTATATATCTTGTGGAAGTTCTTTATATATGCAGGCCTGTTGGATTTTTGGTACCTAGATAAAACAAAGAAAAAAAATCAACTGCATTTCAGGTAAAATATTCCAAACAACCACTTACTTTTACAATCAGTTAACTAAAGAATGGGTCACAATACTTTGCTGACTATACTCACTATCCAATGTGACAGACTGAACTTTAACTTTGCTTGTCATGCACAATTGACTCTCTAGTGAGCCTCAGTCAAAGCAATTTAGAAAACATTTACCGTCCCTTAATTGTTAATACAAAATTGTGATGGAATAAAGACTCCCATAGGAGTTACTGACTCTAAAGGCTTACTGACTGTAATTTCTAACCCACTACACCCGCCGACCTTGGCTCCAGTTTTAAATGTCTTTTCATGTCTGGGTATCATATGTGACCTCTAGCACTTAGGCTGGGTACACACGTGCAATAATTGTCATTGGAAAGGATCTTTCACAATCCTTTCCAACGACAAAAGACTGAACGATTGTTGGGTTAGCACAATTTTATTTCATATCAATTATGTCTCACCAACAATAATGCTTTACCTAAATATAAATTGGTATAAGTATACCATTTATGAGAATATCCTAAAGGAATGGAGCATATCCTTTAACTGGTATCCTTATAAGGTAAAATACTGGTTTAAGGGATGATCATTGGTCAGTACTGGTCAAACACTGGCCATTGTCTTAGTTCCTGGGTAGTTAAAAACACAGTGCCATACCTAATTAACTAGTCTTGACCAGAACTAACTGTATGCAACATGTTTTGTGATCATCTGCCAAGCCATTAATTTGGGGGACTCCTTGGATGTATGCAACTCACTTCTGCAAGTATTTTTGTTATATCTAAACCTATGTTACTGCATTGTTTTATCTATCTGTCTTAATTATTAAATAGTATAATATTTAAATTTACTTGCAAGTCTCTGTGTTATCTCTTTGTACACTTCAAATTCAACCCATCAATATTTACATAAACTGTCACAAATTATATTCGTGACATAACAATGATGCATGAACGAGCACTGTACATACAGCACCATTCTGCTCTATGGAGAGGGGAGGAGAAGAATGATGGAGCAGCACCCAGGTGCGCTCTCTCTCCTTCATTTTCATTACGATCGTTCGTCATCCATGGATCCGACAGGACAGTCGTCAGAACCACGAGTGCTGTACACAGGTTCTCGCCAGATATCAGCCCTGAGGAAATTATCGGACGAGAATCATCTGACGTGTGTACGTAGCCTTATACCAGATCTGAAGTCTAAGAGCACTTTTACTACACATTTTCTATACTGCAAAATACTTTGCTTTTTTGCCCCAATGCTTATTTATCACTGACACCCTGGAGTGGACCTTAATATAGTCATTGTGCTGATCTCTGGTTCTTCACGACTGTAAAATCTGGTTATCAAACAAACTAAATGCTATCATGCACTTTAAAAAAACAGCAGCATCCAGTAGATAAAAAAAATGCTAAGGTAGATTACAAAATTCAATTTATAGTGAGGAGTGCCTACTATACTATAAATGTTGTGTTCTTGTTGTGTTTGTTACAGTATTCTTCTACAATTAAGTTGGGTAGGAAGAAGCTGTATACGATAAGTAGACCCTGCATTGTGACCCAACATTTCAGTAACCACCCAAAAGCAGCCAGGTGGTTACTGAAAAGTTGTCGGGTGGTGCAGCAGGCTAAAAAGGACTGGATAGGACACTGTCCTAGACTCACAGGTAGTGAGTTGAATGATCTTGGACACAGCTGCAAATCATTTTCAATTCTATTACAGCTGGAACAAATCGTCTGATCAGATGCTGTGAATTATTGCAAACAGTTCTTAGAAAAAGTAACGTAATAAACCATACCTGGGATGTGCTTCATAAGGATTTTTCACCACTCGGTTGCCTTTGGATGTTATTTGCACGCTGGTATTAAAAAAATAAAGTGGATTCACAGTAATGTTTAAAATAGCACTGGACAGATTATGAAAAAGTTAGACTGAAGTTCATATAAAACATTCCTTTATTGTAGGTTTAGAAATTTCAACCTGATAGTACTCCTGAACAAAAAAAACAGGGAGGATTAGAAATCTAAGATACTGCTGCTTCTGACTTCTGGTCTCAGTACTTTGCTGATGTTACTATTGTGCCACTCACTGTTCTCCTTGCTGGAGAGGAGGCTATACCTTAAGAGACCCTGCTTTTGCTTCATCTATTTAGTGGATCTGTAATTTGTGCACCTTTCCTGCTGCTCCAGTCATCAGATTAAGCATGCGCTTCAGCAATGAACGAGCAAAGCTCTGCTGCTCCAACAAAACAGAAGCCACACAGACAGTGCAGAACAAGACATGGTAAATCAGTAATGGGGACAAGATCATCTGCAGCGGGACCACAGGCAATATGGATGACTAATTCTTTGTACTCTGATTGCAGTTTTTTGAGTAAAGCTTTCATGCTTCCTCCTAAATTTAAAGTTGCTCCAATCCTATAATTATCAGGGATATGAAAGGCAAGAAGGTGATCAGGCACGGTCTAGCATTTTTGCAAGATTTAGGAAATTTACTTTTTCCTGGATCCAATGAGAAAGCTGTACACACATCCTCATCCCTATCATATAAGGCAAGGCTCATTGACAATTAGTCAGTCAATGAGTAAAATCAAAGAACTGAAAGGCAACTGATAGAACATACCATGAATAGGTTTAAAACACTAATCAATAAATATTGGGAGAGAATGCTCGGCGGTTCTGAAAAGATTCCTCATTTTCCAGGACTGCACAAGAGGGGCTGCTGCTTACAAGACCTAATTCCCAAATGCTAAGTCTTGAGAAAGGCTATCCAGTCCTGTTTATCAACCATATAAATACTGAACCAAGTGGCAGCTCAGCAAAGCTGTTCAGACCACTATATCCCTGTCTTTTTGGAAGTTAACACTCTGATACAATGTCTGCTACTACTGGGAGGTTCCACTTCTAATTGCATGCACTGTATGCTTGAAAATGGTGATTCTGATTCAACTGTCTAATATGACATTATAACAAATCTTAAATGTACTGCAAACAGTGAAAATAGGTTCTACTGAGGGTCTCAATGCAGAAATGATCTTTTTTTAATCTTGTTTAATAAATGATGTTTTTTATTCTTGTTTAATAAATAAAAATCATTGCTTTGTGCATTCCATCAATACATAATGCCTGCTACAAATGCAAAGCACATATTGTACTATATAAGCTTTTTCTGTGCCAAAGTACATTGCCTTGTACCACATGCAGGTTTCTACTGGCAAATATTGTCAGTACCTGTAGGGTTAACATTTGATAATGCTAAACAGAGCCCATTCCTGATGAACTCAAACGTTACTTACCTGAAATGTGATCACTAACCCCTAACAGCTGTCAGCTTTCTACTGCCCCCTATACTTTGTTTCAATTTTAAACCTCCCACCCCCTTAGTATGCCCCATTTTTGCACCATCTTTGTAATATGCTCCAACTGTCCAGTGCCCCTGTACTGTGAACTACTTTTCAGTAACCAACCAAAAGGGTGGCTGCTGATATTTGCTAGCAAATGTTTTGAATCCTGGGCCAGATCCTGTCCAGGTTTGTAGGATCACCCAGCTTCACTGATGAAAGTGTATCCTCTCCAGCTTTGAGGAGCTTTAATATTAAAGACCCATGGAGTCAGAAAAGAATAAATGGCTCTGACTCCTAATGAATTTAAATTGCAATGAAAAGATACAATTTTGCCAGAATTTTCTATTTTACAGATAATAGCACAACTAAAGTACTTCCATGCTGTAAGAATAAAACCCAGTGAGTAGTTCACTAGTGTGAAGTCCAGATGAGCTTTGCTATATTCTGACCTCCATACATCATTTTATTCTGCACTATAGTACAAGAAGTGTTTTCATTCCATTTGAAACTAAATGAAACCACGTGGCTAAAGTTGCTTAAGCAGGATGACCATTACCAAAAAAAAAAGAAAAATTCTGTCAGAGGTTTTTGAATAAAAAGAAGTGGAGAAGTATGACTGCTCATTAAAACAGACTATAGAAGAAGCCACCTTCATTTGTCTGGAGATTATTAGCGATATGGCCAGGACAGGAACAGCAATGCCACCCACCCAAGCCAGTGTTAAATAGCTATTTTCAGCACTGAAAATAATCAAATCAGATTTAAGGATTTCTATGAAGGAGGAAATTGCGGTGGCAATTTTTTCCAAAGAACAATACCTTATTTCATTATGGAAGGAAAGCTATTATTTAACTACAGCATTGGGAAGAAGCTGTAGGCAGGTGGCAGCCTCTGTATTGTGACCAAACTTTTCAGCAACCAACAAAAAACACCCGGGTGGTCAGTGAAAAGAGCAGAGTGGTGTGCCGGGCTAAATGGGACTGGGGAGAACACGGAGCTATTATGCAAAGTTTATATTATAAGTTTTATCTTTTGTTTAAGCTTTAGGGTTAATGAATGCTTGTAAATTTATTTTATAACAATGTTGACATTGCTATAGATTTCAGATTCAAACACTATCCTGATTCATTCATCGGCAGATGGGAGTATTACATCTGCTTCCTAGCCAGGAGATCTTCAGTTTATTCCCAAAAGCAACTTTGAACTTTGGAGGTGATAAAATTCCTTGAATGTTGCATTCTTTAATTAACCATAGAAAATACATTAGTATATTAAAAGAAAAAAAAGTCAGAGTTACCATAAACTGAAGACTCAGAATTGAAAGTCACAGCCTTGCACATTACAAAGAGCCATATTGAGAGTCTTTACATACCTTATATTGCTTTAGTTCTACTGTATATATTTTATCTTGAACTCCTAACGAAAAAAAAAGCAGTGCAGTCCCCGTGCCTAGGCTCTATGGGGGCTGACCCTGTAAATCTGCTGTGTAAAATATTCTAAGGTACTGCTGCCTCTGTCTTCTGGTTTTACAAGATTTGGGGTGAGATTTGGTGGTCACTACCGTACCCACTCACTGTTCTCCTTGCTGCAAAAGAATTTTGCACCTTTTCTGCTGCTTTATTTTATTACTACTCCAGTAATCAGATAATGCATGCACGCCAGAATTGAACAAGGAAAGCTCTGCTGCTGTAACAAAATAGAATGCATTTTAGGATTTATGCACAAACGTCACAGCCCTGCTCATTACAAATAGCGTTATTACACAGGGCAATATTAGACAAGCAGGGCCCATTTCCAGACTCAGCCTAGAGAGTGAAAGAAGCAGCAGCATAGTGATGAGCCCTCTTTACTCAATGTGCCTTCCCTTCCTATTTTGAATAAAGACTTGTATTATTTTGCACATGATATATCTGCCTGAGGCTTCAATCTCATGTACATTCTTTCCTGTCCAATATACAGGTCATTCCACTCACACAGCCAAAAGTATAACCACTGCACGTCACAAAATATGCAGTTAGACAATAGAATACCACTTACCTCAGTGGAAAGAATCTACTTTCCATGGCTACTGCCTGGTCCATGAGCTAAACCTTCCCCTGAAAGGTAAAATGTGCATTAAGTAAAACTGTGCTCATTACAAATAAAAGTAAAGCCTGAGAGTACTAGTGATGCATCCTACAGGCAGAATATGCAGTTTGGACAGGTAAGTAGTGCATAGAGTATACCAGTGAGTAGTTTGTGCAGTAGAAGAGTGTGCACAGCTTGACAGTAGGTATTAAATTCAGGAGGGAAAATTCTGGAGGTTTTGACTCCAAGCAGTATGTGCAGAAAAGAAGTGCCACAGATGCTATGTGCAGGAGAGAGGTGCATACGAATGGGCAGAATAGCAGTGGAGTGTGAGAATATTGCTAGAGATAAGTGAAGGCAGTATGACAGCAGACAAAATTTGTAGGAGAGAAGGGTGAAAGAATGGAGAATGAAAAGGGAGACACCAAAACTAAACAGGTATTATTGTCATGAATTCTAGAAACAGTAGAGGTTGCACTTGGAAGACTGGAGATGGAGAGGGCTTTATTGCCGGTGAATGTTTAGGCAGGTAATGGGACAGTGGAGTCGTCATGGCAATCGGATCGGAGTCAGTGAAACGGAAACATTATATTTGGTATCATCAAATCACACAAACACAGGAGACTGGGGTAAGAAATTAGCACACATGTATGAGTGTGTCAAGGGGGTGCTAGTTTACACGTGATGGGACTAATCATTCAGGGCCTAACGCATGTGCTGGTAACTGGCCACTGAGGGGTAAATGCTCATGCACTGGCTCTCAGCTGCTGAAAGATAAGTGAACATAAGCAAAAAAAACAAAAAATCCTAGATGCTGGGAGATTGAAGTGCATACATAGAAATCTCTACAAGAGAACCTTAGGAGCGTGTGCTGAGGAAGAGAGAATTGGGAAATGTGTGTGTTGGAGGTGTTATCTCCCTGGTAAATGACCAGGAAGAAGTTTATTTACAGAATGACTCTGTCACCAGTTTACTGGTTGTCCTCTCTTGGCCCACTTTTGGTAAATACTAACCTGGCCATCACAGTGTGGTCCTTGTCAGTCACTCAGATTTTTAACCTGCCTATTTATCCATTCCCAACACATCACCTTCCAGAAATGACTACTTGCTGTCCTATATATATCACCCCATTACAGAGGCCACTTGAATCAAATCTCTTAGATTGTAAGCTCTTCAGTTCAGGGCCCTCTCCACTTCCTGTGTCACTGTGTGCATCAGTCTGTCATTTGCAACTCCTATTTAAATGTACAGCACTGTGTATTTGTTGGCGCTATATTATTATATCATACAATCGATGCATTTCAGTATTTAGATACTGTCATGACGATTTGCTGAATTCTAAACCGAGCATCAGAATAGGGAAGAAAGGTGATTTATACCATATAATAAGATTTATAACATATTACATAATAAGGATTAAACATGACAAGGTGGCTGGTGCCAGGTGGGCTACGATGAGTATTGGAGAAACATCTAGTTTGCTGAGATTTTCATGTACAAAAGGCTCTAAAGAGAACACCCTGTGAATGTCAGTCCTCTGAGTGAAGAAGTCAGAGAAGACTGGCCACTCTGGTCAAAAGGCAACAAGAACCCAAACCTAAATTGGAGCAGATGGGCTACAGCAGCAGGCCATGCCAGGTGCCGCTTCAGGTAGAACCAGGCACCAAAACTGGGAAAAGTTGCCTTTCTGATGGGTCTTGGTTTCTGTTATGACATTTGGAGTACACAACATGAAAGCTTGGATTGATCCTGCCTTGTAGCAATGCTTCAGTGTAGTGATGAAATTGTGTGGGAGATATTTTCTTTACACACTTTTTGCCCCTAAATACTAACTTGATGCTTGAACATGACAATTAAGTCACTTGGCTCAATCCAGTGGATTCCAGCACTTTGTGGAATCTATGCCACTAAAAATTTAATGGTTGTTCTGAAGGAAAACGAGGATCCAAAACAGTACTAGAAATGTGTACCTAAAAATGTGTCTAGTGCGTGTAAAAGGGTCAAAAATATTCATTGCACATTGTATGTAAGCTTGTAAAAAAGAGAAGAAAAAAAGAAATGCAAATTACTTAAAAATATAAAATAAATGATATAAACCCACAACTGATTTTATTCACCATTTAATTTATTCTAAACTGATTTTTTGTTTTTTTTGTTTTTTTAAAACAAGTGTAATACCTAAAAAAATGTATGAAGGGTATAGTGAAGCAATAGTAACATAGAATGTGTTATACATAGCATAGTGAATGCTCCTTTTGCAGGTATAACAGAAACATGAAGGCTGCCTTACCTTTTCAAAACTCAAGCTGCTTGGAAATGCTGCTCCTCCAGGCTGGATGATACAAGTATTGTTGAAGCTTGCAATGTGCACACAGATGTCTATGGGTTGTCCATCGATCAGCTATCGGAAATGCACCTGTAGGCCATTGAAAGAAGTCAACAAGGTCAACTGAGCCTGACATGTTTGGAGGCACAAACCATAAAAAACATGAACAGAGGGTGTATGGCTGCTGAGCTTCTTCTTATTTTGCAACCCCTGATATTGCATTAAATGTATTGAAATATCACTTTCTTGTCTATTGTACAGACCTTTATGGCTCATTCCCATCATAGTGGAGGCATGAACACAACAGGTATGTACGGCCCATGCGCACATGTGTAATCCGTAGCATTGGGATCATCATAGCATATGTTAGGGGGCCGAGATGGAGGAAGGGCTCCTCAGTAATTCTTCAAAGAAACAAATATCTTCCTTCCACCTACAGCAGTGTGTGGAGGTATTATAGTTACCCAATATAATACTAGGAGGGTATAGATAAAAAATGGTGCTT
>NC_092861.1:147481311-147515455 GCF_032062135.1 Pyxicephalus adspersus | reverse complement strand
CCCCTCCCCGGTTTTGACCCAATCTGCCACCCTTCACCATTCACTTACTTTCTACTCCTCCGCCCGCCTCGCCAACAGCCGCGCAACGCTCTTCCTCGTGACGTCATCAATCCCCGCCCACGAATAAACTGCCGGAGCCCGACGCACCGAATGTCAATAAAGTTTTATTCAAAAGCACAAAATGGTTTCCAGGGTGACTAAAAAATGTCAAACTGTTTACACACTGAAAATAACATTTTCTCACCTGTTATGAACATGACAGGCTGCTTTGCCTTCTGAAAAGTCAAGATGTATAGCAGCCATGCTGATCCTTCTTCTATAGTTTCAGTCACCTCAGCACCCCAGAATATACTTATCTCGAGTTCTGAGTTTGCTGATTTGCAATCAATGGTTTAAAAAATAGTAAAATAAAGTAAAGAGAAAGTAAAGTAAAGAAAGAGAAGGATAAACAAAACAGCCCTGCAACTAGGGATGAGCGAGAATGCCTCTGTCATTCCCGCGAAAATTTCCTCGAAGTTCTGATGATTTTGCCAAATTTTGCGAAACTATCATAAATCACTATGAGAAGACTATTGCGGCTGCATTTATAAATAGAGCCGTGAGAATCCTCCTCTCAGGGTGAGTCATGCGGCTTGCGTTTATGAATGAACGCGGCTGTGGGAAAAATCAGAGGATTTTTCCCACGCTGCATTCATTCATTCATGAGCAGCCAGCCCTTAGACTCACACTGTGTTCCTGGATAGAGAAACTCCATCCAGGAACATATAGTACAGAGCTGCAACAGCAATCAGGGGAGCAGAGCTGCACTGTTCCCCTGATTGCTGTTGCCACCCTGTAGTATGTGTTCCTGGACAGAGTTTCTCTATCCAGGAACACAGGACTCCTGTGTTTTTAGATAGAGAAACTCTATCCAAGAACACATACAACTAGTAAAAGGCTGCAAGAGCAATCAAAGGAGCGGAGCTGACATCTCTGCTCCCCTGATTAGTCTTTCAGGCCCCAAACATTTGGTTTTGCCGGACGAATTTACAAAGGCTGTTCTTGCCTACATGTTTGGTAAGCGAGAACGTCCCAATTCACCCTTATGAAAGACCACAGTTTATTTGTTCCATTATAGCAGGCGCAGACTCAAAGGCCCCCATTTTATTTATATCCTTTAAACACCAATACCCCAACCCATATACGTACAGGAAAGAAATACAGCTGTCCCACTGTACTCCATCAGTGGTATAGGGATAACCATTGCAACCATAGCAGATTCTAGGGTGTCCGGATGGAAGAAAGTGCGCTTAGCGATTGCCCAAGGCGCCATTTTTGCTTCTTTGGCAAAACCAGCAGCAGGCCATGCCAAAAAGAACCTGCACTGTCCTAATGCTTGGAACCTCGCTGCAACCTTAGAAATAAATATTTCCCCATATGCCAACGACTATATGGGTATTCAGTGAACTCCTTTCATTTGGGGATCTGACTTTGCAGATGAGAGAAAATTCCCCCTCTGGCTTAGCTCATTTGGTAATGTATGTTCCATTGAAATGACTGCCTTTCAGAAAACAAATATTTAATACAATTTGATCAAAGTGCACCTACCCTCAGAAATGACCTGACCTGTGAGTTGTCACACTTATGTTCCTACATCCCCTAAGGAAGCATTTTTTGTGAAACGTGTTAGATAAAATATGATCAATCTTAAACTAAGTATTCAGTACTCATTGTATACCAGGGACTTTTATTTGAAAGTTGATGCACTCAAATCAAATCTAGATAGCTGTTTTTATGTTAGTATCAGATTCCTAAATGAAGTTATTTCTTACACATTATTTTAAATATATATTCTCTGCTTTTCTTTTGCTGTGAACGAAGAAAAAACCCTCTTTGCTTTAACCAAACCGTATATTGGTTTATTAGTTCTGTGAATCGCAATGTTTAGTATATTATTTATCTAATTAATACTAGTTGGATAAGATAAAAATAGTGCTTCTGTTGCAATCTAAATGCTACAATGGAAGGATAATAAAAGTATAGCAACATCACAGGACTTTACCAAGATGGCATATTGGTTCGTTAAGGTTCTGTAGTAGTGGAGGCTGGATGAAGAACACAGCAGTGGTTTATATTCTAAAGCATGTTCATGTGACAGTGATATTCCCACGCATTCACAGCTGGCAGTAATATCCTCATGGATGTGCAATTGCTAAATGTGGTTTGAAAATTAGGGCACATATACCCAAATCAGACAAAATCATACCCAAATCAGTGTGTGTATATAAAGGGATCATACAATAAATACTGTACATTTTATGTTTATAGATATTGGACATACTGCACATTGTGTGTTCATATAGGGATCATTGGTAAAGCAAGAATTTCACAGAAAGGAGGAAGGTCAACTTCATTGCCCAAGACACCAAATATCATTAAAACAATTCAAAAAACTTTAAAGGCACATCCCATAGAATCACAACTCAATTTTTAAAAAAATAAAAACATAATTTATTCGATTATTAATAGGAAATTATGCTCTTTCTAACAAATATATGTGATATACACCCAATTTCACTTAGTGTTCAATGTGTTTCGCAATACATGCTTCTTCAGAACTGGCGTGACTGGCATCATATTAGAAATCATATACTTGGCAGATCATTCTAGCGTGAAGGCAGACCAACAGTGCTGGTTTCCGCAGTCAACGAAGCATCTTTGTCAAAAGGGAACCCCTCAATATATGTATGGATCTGTTAAACTTTAAGCGATGAGGTGTCCTTTATAGTGCTCTCTATTCTTTAAATGTCACCAGTTGTCAGACTCCAGGGTTGTCAGTGGAGAGTGACAACAAAAATTCTTTGCCCATGCAGTAAAATGTGGTAGTTAGTATTATAGCTACTCAATATGTTAGGTGAGTACAGGTAAAAAAATGGTGTTTCAAATGCAGTCAACATTAACTGAAAAAAGAATGAAAATAACATATTACAATATGAGACAATCAAAGTGACTGTTATTCTTATTTATTATTGCGTAGCTGGCAGAAAAATGCTTACACATGCGCAGTTTCTAAGACTGGTGTTGAGGATATGGAAACTCTTCTAGAACATGCACAGTAGTATGTAACATCAGTGAAAATAGCGATTATCTGCTCATGTTCTGTAGAAACCTGAAAGTGGCAGAATGTGTGGGTCCTTGGTAAAATATTTGCCGACATCACAAATATTACCATGCATTCATCGTAGTATATAGTAGTCAGGGAACCTTTACAGCATCATGGAAGGCCAGACCATTTTTGCCAATCACACACAATTTTGCACATCTGCAGTGGAGAGCTTATAATGCTAAGGTTATTAGCATATCTCAATGCATTAGAATTAACAGTGGTGACAAGACGTTTGCACTTACCAATGAGCATTTTGCCCTCTCTGCCACTCTACCAATGTACGCTCTTGCACCGACATTCATTTCGGCAATTATCACTACTGTACTGATTTGCTTTAATTACTGTGTATGACCCCTAAACTTCCTTTACCCAATCTCACCACCTCTCCTAATACCCCCACTTCACTTGCGATTGCACAACATGTATATACTTATAGTATTAATAGAGTCCTCTTATGTATTATTGTATGTGCAGCCTAGCTGCATGACAGCAATAAGTGACAAGGATTTAATTGGGAATTAATAAACTGATTTTATTAAACACATCCAGCCTCCCAGAGAGGAACGGATCCAATTAACCTGTACTGGAAAAAGGTTTTTGTTAAAATTCTACAAGCAACACACAAAAACAGCTGAAACAACATTCTTGCAAAAACAGGAATGCCACATTTCCCCAAAATCCTCAACAGTGGAAAGTTACTGTCAGGAGCCCAGACTTCCATTATTTACAGGAAAAGTTGACATCTGCACATAAACTGAGCAGCATGTAACTCTGGATCTATTACACATTTTGACATTTGGTTGCCATTGGAGTTTATGCGTTAATCTCAGGTTGCCATGCATTTGCATATGTAGTTGACTGTTCAAGGGACAAGGCTTGGCACACAGGGGCTCCAGAAGGGGGTACTCTACTTAAAGTGTTCATTGTCTCTAATACCAGCTCTCTAAAGTGTTTGCTTAGACAAAAAGAAAACACCCCAATTTATCCATTCCAAAACAATACATATATATATATATATATATATATATATATATATAGGTAAATTCCAGAATAATTCTACAGCAGTATCTGTGGCCTTAAACCACAGTCCTACCACAGTAGCATTGAGTCAAGTTTGCTCTCTCATGGCTGGACATGACACTTGTTTATTTATAGAAACACAAAAATATAGTTTATCGCTTTATTTTTGACGATAAACAGCTGGAGTTTTTTTATTTGGCAAACGTGTGTTGTATTCAGTGACGAACTCTCCTGGAAGGCATTAGCAGTCGTACAGAATAGCATGGGCAAAACAACGATTAACTTGTATGGCAGAAAAATAGCTCACTGCCATTTTTTTGTACTGGACAATAATAACCTAATATAATAAAGCCAAACATGGAACATATTGACTGCAAAGTTCAAAATAAAAAATGTACGCCAGAGGACCCGGACCTGGCACGTTTCGCCCAAACGAGGGCTTCTTCAGGGCTGCTGTAACAAAGCAGTTGTAGGTAGAACAAGAGAGAAAAATCCCAAGAGGGTGTCATTCCAAGTAGGGTATTCTAGTAGAAAAATTAAAAATATATTTTTATTGTGATCCTTGCAGTCTATACGTTCCATGTATATATATAGTGGGTTAATTTTGCCTAGTACAATAATATGGCAGTCGGCTATTTTCCCGGCATACAAGTTAATCGTAGTTTTGCACATGCTTTTCTGTATGACTATGCTAATGTATTCTATGAGAGTTCATCACTGAATACAACACATGCGTTTGCCAAAAAAACCCCCCAGCTGTTTATCTCTTTTTTTGAATTTGTAAAATCGGGGTTGGCACAATGCCTTTAGGGGCATTTCTCTGTTTCTAAAACGTTGAAACTGGCACTCCACTGTTACACCAACCTATGTTATCTAATCAAACCTTTTTAGTATTGGGAAGGAAAAGTTTAGATTTTCATGCTGTCCATGGCTTGGTTTCAGAGATTCACCTGATTCTCATGGTGAAAACACAGGCATCAAAACAGAAAGTGAGGGAACCCACGTCAGGTTTTTTTATTGCAGATTTTTCCCCACTTCCTTTTTGCTGCCAATGCCGTCACTAGGACAGAAAATGAGAAATAATTTCCCCAGTAAGATCTCACCGGATATTGTTTCCAACACTGGGATCCTGAATTTAATGATTCAGCAGGCAATGCATCAAGGCAGTCTGATCACCCTGATGCACCTGGATTTCTTTATTACCTTGCAGACTCCATGTTTGTATGTGTCTAGATAGAAATTGGCTGAGCAATGCTGTAGGGTAGGGGAAGATACAGGAGGATGTTTTGGGCCCAAACCCCAACGGTTCCTCATGCATTTGTTCCTCACCTTCAATCTTTCATTCAATCTTTTTACAGATATTATTGCAGTACACTCTGCCTGGTACAGTACAGCTTTATCCAAAATCTTACCAGTCTGTTGTCTTAGGGTGACAACTCTTATTTACAGTACTGTAATAATGCAGAAGCACTGTTTTCAAACTGTCTGAACATCCCTGGCATCTAAATCTTTGTATGAATAAAATGCAGCATTATCAATGGCTGGAATATATATTCAAATATTGAATTAGGTTAAAACTGGAACCAGCAGAAGCCTAAAAAAACAACCCAGTTTACCTTTAACAAACTTTTTGTTCTATCACATTTACAATACTGGCTACAGTATGGTTTGCAAAGTAAAACATTTTACCAGGCTTTGTATTAGTCAACTAATGAGGTATCTGGGTCTACTGCCTACTAGAGACAGGTAAACTTCAGATCCTCCCTCTTTTTTCCTTTAAACTCCAGATTTAAAGAAAAAGCCCCGTAAACAAATGTTGTTTAATGTCTTTTAATAGCAAACTTACAGAACAGCACAGAAGACAGACAACATTAAAAACATGTATCTGAATGCAGAACAACTCAGAAAAAAAATAATAGAGTGAATGGATGGAATTTACCATATGGTAAAAATGCTACAAATATTTAGTTGCCATCAATAAGAAATTGACTTATTAAAAAAAAAAAATCCAAATGCTGGCATTGTCCAGAAAAAAAATATTTCAACAGGTCTATTTATAATTTTTTTTATTATAAAGTTTGAGTTTTTTTTTATTTTAAATTACTGAACAAAGATTTTGTTGTAGTTGTTGATGGTGTTTAAAGTGTACCATGTCACATGCACAGGACCACCTGCCATTTTTGTGAGCACTTAGAAGGAAACTTATCCCTTGCCAGATCCGTCATATGAAAGTGGCGCTACCCAGCTTCAGTAAGTCGGGCATGTGACGATCAGATCGGTGCGCCGGGACTAGGCTGCTCACCAGGAGACAGAAATTGCTGCTTCAAAAGAAAAAAAGGTAAAAAAATAGCCCTCTGAAGGCCCGATCAACTGGCAAGTGACATATTCCCTTTTAACATGAACTAGTTTGACCTAATATAGAGTTGTGGGTATGAAGTGCCTCAAATACCTGTGCTGGTTCCTAGTAAATAAGCTACATGATAGCTTGGGCTCCAAATTGGCTCCGTCCTATGTGTGTAAGTGACAGGTACACTTTACATAAGTGCCAGTAAACCCAAAACTGATATTTATCTTTAATAAAAAAGATTCTGGTGGATCAAGTCATCCACAAGCTTCTTATAGCACCAAAAATCGAAGGGAGGAATCTCATCGAATTCCCATCTCTGCCCACCTGTCATGAGGCCAATATATATAAAAAAAATTAAATATGTCAATGGCTATTTTCTGCATTGTTTTTATTGCATTAGTAGCCATTAGTTACAATACACTGATTCAAATAATAAATTCATCATTCCAGATGCTTTCTTTGATCAAAAGAGGATTTTTTTCTATACACTTAGAAAAAAAAGAACCAGATCCGCACAACATGACATTATTTCATTACAGGATTTGCAGCAGAAGGATTAAGACTTGTTATGCCCAGACATGGCGATAGGTTACAGAGGCAAGAGATCTCTGCTGCAGTCTATAAAGAGGTTATGTAGGCGACAGAAGCCACCAGCACACATCCATATTTGTATACCAGTTTTGGGCGGACTGACCCTTTCATGTAATATCACACACATATGAAAATGGAAGAAATTTAGCACACTTGAACCTGTCCCCCTACATATTCCATTCACAACCATATATTTAGGTACCTTTAACCCCATGAAGAAAAAAAAAAATATATCTAAACGCTCAAACTACCAATTACACGGAAGAAGAGATTTATTTTTTTCTTTTCGGGTTTGAAGATGACAATGTTTATCTCAAGATAGGAATTTCTTTTAAGCGCGTTCTCCGCGGATGCGGCGTGCTAGCTGGATGTCTTTTGGCATAATTGTGACGCGTTTGGCGTGGATAGCACACAAGTTGGTGTCTTCAAACAGTCCGACCAGGTAGGCTTCACTGGCCTCCTACAAAAAAAAAAAAGATAAAAGAGATTGGGTTAGGGTCATACTCCATATGCAGGAACTAGGTTGGTAATATGACTTTATAAATGTCCGACACTGAGCTGCTAGAGTCACATGTTAAATTAACTTCAACACTCTTACCATGAAAATACTGCAACCCTACCTCCGTGGAAGAGGTCTGTGTGTTGCTGTTCTCTTTTCTTTGCTCCCTAAGATTATGGACACAATGGGCCTGATTTATTAAAGCTCTCCAAGACTGGAGAGGATACACTTTCATTGGTGAAACCTGGAATGGATTTCTTAAAAGTCATTTGCTATTTGCTAGCAAATGTTTTCAGTCCTGGACCAGATTCATTCCAAGTTTGCTGGATCACCCAGCTTCACTGATGAAAGTGTACCCTTTCCAGCCTTGGAGAGCTTTAATAAATCTGTCCCAAAGCAAGGATGTAAGGTTCACACAAACAACCTCCTGTTTCCTGACTGATAATGTAGACTCTGTCCAAGCGGCTGTAAAAAAAACCTGAAAGGCTTTGGACCTGTTTCAATAGCCAAAATCTGCAGCAGCTACTGACCTGGCTTTTGTTTTGTAGTCTTTGAACCCCAGAAATCAGAGAGCTTTGATTTCTAAAGAGACAGTAATGACTCTCAAGAAGTCTCATAACATAACCCCAATCTATTTCCTGCAGCCTAACTAGTCTCCTGACTATTTCCTCCATTAAATTAGTTATTTGATAAATTTTAGCCAAAATATACCATCAAGATTTTTAATATGCCACCAAGCATATACTCCTTGATTCTGTTAGAACAAAACTAATGCACCACATCCAAGGCTGGTGGGCCCATCACTGATAACATTGGAGGCCGGGGCAGAATTTACACCCACCATGGATGATCATACCCCATACCTGGCAGGAGGGTGCATTGAAATATAGCAAGGATGGGTGGAAATGGATGAAGATTCTGTCCCTGTTGTCCAATATGCGCTAATTAAGAAATGCTGGTGGAATAAAAGAGCCGCAGTCATGGGCTGCAAACACTGCTTGGTCCTGGGTAAGCCAGGCACTGTTAAGACACCCGAGGTAGGAGTTTCTATAGTCGGCAGTTCTGAGTTTGTAGCCCTGCAAGGCTACATGCCGGTCCCCTTAAAATTTAAAAGGACGCAATAACTGCAGAAAGATAAGCGATTTGAAGTGTATGAAAAAGAAAACCATTCCCAATAGGCAATTTCTTGAAAACTTTAGCTCTAAAGGGTTCTTTCAAAGTCTGTCATTTATGTAGATTTCCTGAATGCATTAATTCAAAGCCTTTTATTTCCCCGGTGGTTCTATCATTTATTGTAATGGAAAATAAGGTTATCTTGCAATTTTAATGAAACATAAAGGTTTACCCTTAGGTGGGCATTTTTGTAGGTTTTACATTGATAGAAAAATTCAACGGCAGCAACAGTGACGTAGGTGAGCCTTGAAAAAGTACAATTTTATGCCGACCCGAAACTCCCCTTCCTGAAAGTGACAGCAGCCCCATAAATACTGCAAAATCAAAGTTTTAGGATCCCACAGACAACAGTTACATGATTGTCTTCAAGCGCAGGTCATGTGGCTCCCTCCAAAGACAGGTCACATGATCAAGAGCATCTCCAATCACGGAGCTTTCTTTGCTCCATTGAGAAAAGTAACTCCTAAACACGCCCTAAGCATGATTTTTTAAACCACAATCTATTGGAAACTAGATAGAATATTTTTTGCTAGGCTTACCATACAAGTAAAAGTAGGTGAAATTTAATATTGCACGGACCAAGTTAAAAAAAGTAAGATATTCATTGTCCAGTAAACTATGTACTACAGTCTGGCTTTTCAGTCTTCAATGTGGAAGAAAAACAAGCACGCGTGTAATTGTTTTTTTTTTTATTACGCTCATCTGTTCTATACAGGCTTCATTTAAAAACCAATTATTCCACTGAATAGCTTTGCCCGAGTCAGACAGCTGATGTACGCGACTGATGAGTGTCACACCTCACAAATAATGAAAGAGAAGTGCGCCGACTGACAATGAAGCATCTCCTTTTAGTTTATGGACAGAGGGGAGAAGGTTTGGAACTAGACTGGAGCTAAAACTCTAGGATACCAGTTCCAGTGACAACTGTTCAGAGATATTTCCTCCACATTAGGAAGATTTTCCACTAATTTCCTGCTGTGTCTTTGGGATAGGAAGTGAAAAAAACAAAACGTAATTTAGCACAATTTATACTGTACTTGAAAACGAAAGCAGTCATTCTCACATATATCCACCACCCATGCTCTTAGCAATTACAGAATGTACACACATGGCATTTGTGCAATGCTGTGCACATCCTGGCTCATTCTCAGCATGCCAAGAATAGTGCCAGGGACAATGCAAGCACTGGAGTGGTAAAGGAGATGGGGTGACTGGAGTGACAACTGAAAGCTAAACTTGTCCTCAATGGTGGCAGGTACATAGAGGTAAGTATTCTGTGCATATGGTGGAAGAATTTAATTCTGCATTAAAGCAGAACTCCTGGCAGATATTAAACAAATTATTACAGTTCTGCATTCAAAATTATATCATTTAAATACAGTGGTCCTCAACCCCCAGTCCATGGACCTGCACTGGTCAGCGGCCTGGGGGGTTGAAGACCACTGTACTAAAGAATGTGGTTTAGGAGCTGTGGGTGACGCGAGGTGGCCCTCTTTGCACTGTTCGGGAGCTTGTGGCGGGCGGGGGGCACACCCAGTTATCCTCGCAATGATTGCACTGGTGCTGCCGGGAGTGGTGTATGTGGGGCTTGCACTTCCCTGCTGTTCCCGGCGGCTCTGCCGCTTGACAGCACAGCAACTTTCTTACGCTGCTCTGCTGTTCTCAGCTGTGTGCTGACAGAAGGCGGAGCTGCTGGGGGTGGCAGAGTGGTGTAGGCTGTAGATGTACCTGGCCGTGGCAAAATTTTGTGCTGTGTTGCCGGGCCCTGCTGTTGTAAAGGTTTGGGACCACCGATTTAATATATATTTTTGTAAATGCAATTAGACCTGGCATCGTCTTCCAATCCTCTGTAAAGCAATGAATGCAAGAGTGACAAAGCACAAGCAGCCAACCAGGTGTGCTGCATTGCTTTTGTACTAGTGAGACACACCCTGATGAGGGGCGTGAAAGAGAGAGGAGCTCATCAGTCTTCTGCTTTGTTCATCCACTAGCTAAGGGAGTATTGAGATCTGTGTTGTGCTGCCCAAATGCAGCAGATTAAAATCAGATCTGTGTAAACCTCAGGACTAGATGGTACAAATGCATTGACAAAAACAGCTCCCTGATATTTATTCACTCCGTATTTATCCGATTACCCTGAGTTCAGCTTTCACTGCTGTATACTGTGCTCACTTTCACCAGCCCAAATTAGAGGACATATTTACTTTATTAGCAGAGACAGCTGATATGCCAACTTCAAAATCTGGCACAGCTCATCTTGTTTTAGCAGTAGTAAGATCACTTTCTGAATATAAACCAGGAAAATCAGCCTCAGGTCCTTTTAATAAAATCCAAAGTGAAGGATTAGCTGAAGATAAAAAAAAAATACAAAAACATTTTTTTTGCATAAATAGATCTAAAAGTACATGGAAAAAGACTACTTCTTGGCAAATTTTATTTTAACCCTGAAGCTTTAACCACCCAAAAGGCAAGTAGAAAGAACCAAATTATAAGATACAATGCACGCTCAAGTGTACCTGTCCTTCACACACCTGAGAGGCAGACTGTTACCTAAACTTGTGCTTATGAGAATGCAGCCAATCAGATCTGAAGATATTGCTACAGTCACTCAAGGTCATGTGACACAAAAGGAAGAAATTGTTTTTTTTTTTTTTTTATCTGATAAGCATACTTTTTATTGTTACCCTCTGTATCCTAATATGTTTATCTCTGGCTAATCAGATTTTACACATACAAGCTTAAGAGTCACTCCTCCTTTCCAGAAAGCCAGTTGGGAGGGCTCCAGATACCAAAATTTTGGGTTTACAGTTTTAGAGGATTATCCATTATGCATATAAGCAGCACTCTCATTTTCATGTCTTCCATTAAAAAACCACAGTAATGTGCAGACTGCAGACATACTTTGCATATATACTCCCATCACAAAACAAGAAACTGCTGCTTCAGAAAATATAATTTTTCTGGCTTTGTATATACAGCCACTAACTTTAAAGTTCATCATCCCTAAGCATGTCTCAACATTCTCCCTTCTCTATATGTGGGCATGCCCCAGCACTGACATGTTATTTTACTTTATTTCTCTAGCTTTTACTTGTAGTGGCATGAGCAGAGTGCCTTAGGTCAGTTTTTTTTATGTAGGTACACCTACAGAACTTCATCTCCTAGGAGCTCCTTCCCTATATACAAGTGGAGCTGATTTAATAAAGCTCTTCAAGGCTGGAGAGGATAAAATTTAATCAGTGAAGCTGGGTGATCCAGCAAATCTGGAATGGATCTCGTTCAAGATTGAAAACATTTGCTAGCAAATGACTTTGAAGAAATCCATTCCAGGTTTGCTGGATCACTCAGCTTCACTGAGAGCCTTGGAGAGCTTTAATAAATCAGGCCCACTTGTATATAGGGAGGAGCTCTTGGGAGATGAAGTTCTGTAGGTGTACCTACATCAAAAGAAACTGACCTAAGGCACTCTGCTCATGCCATTACAAGTAATAATAGCTAGAAAAATAAAGTAAAATAACATGTCAGTGCTGGGGCATGCCTACATGTAGAGAGAGAAATGAGAATGCTTAGACATGCTTAGGGATGATGAACTTTAAAATTAGAGGCTATATATACAGAGCTTGTTTTGTGATGGGAGTATGTCTGCACATTACTATGGTTTTATAATGGAAGACATGAAAATGAGAGGGCTGCTTATACACAAAATGGATAATCCTCAAACTGTAAACCCAGATTTTTGTTATCTGAAGCCCGCCCGACTGACTTCCTGGAAAGGACGAGTGACTTAAGCTTGTGTGTGTAAATCTGATTAGCCTGAGAAAGACTTAATAGGAGATAGAGGGTAACAATAAAAAGTAAGCTTATCAGATATATTAAACGTTTTCCTCCTTTTGTGTCACATGACCTTGAGTGACTGTAGCAATATAAAATAATTATCAGGCCCAATATAAAATATTATCAGCAATATAAATCAGGACCAGTGTGTGAGAAGACTCAAGAGTCAAGAAAGCAGTGTGGTTTTCCTCGGAAAGAATTTAATGTATAAATGTGGAAAAAGGGCTGTGAATGTCAGTGCAGCTCAAACAGAGTTAGCATGACACTAAACTGCTTTTTTTTTTTTTTTTTTTAAACTCTCTGAGATGACAACACAGTAGCTCTGCTTCTCAGACATTCACAGCAGTGTTGTTAGCCCTGCATGTTTGACTATAGAACTGTATATATTGTTTTCATCAGACATTCTGAGAAATGTACATTGCAGTATGATGACAAAACTAGGATTTTTGTACAACAAGAGATGAGTAATATTTATTATATAACAGGCTTTTTTTAAGCTGAAAGTTACCTGCAAAGCACCAATAGCAGCGCTCTGGAAGCGCAAATCTGTTTTGAAGTCCTGAGCGATTTCACGAACCAGACGCTGGAAGGGAAGCTTGCGGATCAGCAACTCAGTGGACTTCTGGTAACGTCTGATTTCACGGAGAGCCACAGTACCCGGCCTGGGGAGACAAGAAAAGATAAAGTTCTGATCAAGACCTTAAGCAACAAATTTATATATATATATATATATATATATATATATATATATATATATATACACACACACACAATTTTTATGTAAATCTGCTTACTATGTGATGGGGACTTAATCCCTTTCCCAGCATTTTTCCCTTGAATTTTACCTGTTTGTCAGTAACTTATTTCCTGTCCTAAGGACGCGAGCTACACCTACCTTACTGTATCTATAAAGGAACAGCGTTGTCATCCTAGGACAGGAAGTGTGTTGGCAAAAAATCTCCAAAGAGAAAACTAGAAACAATGCTAACTAATAAAAGTGCAACACAAGTTATCAGCTCACAGGATGTCTGTAAGAATTCAACAAGCCTTTATTTTTTAACTTGATATAACTATGCCATCATTTGTATGTTTAACAGACCAAGAGGGACCTAATAGGAAATTTTTATCTCATCCTTTTTTAAAAATAGTTTCTATTTCTCTACATGCACATGCATATTGCCACACAGTGTCCTCCCCAGACCCTTTTAACTGGGTGCACCACCCAGCACTTTTCATAAACCACCTGGCTGTTTTTGGGAGGTTACTGAAAAGTTGGGACACAATACAGGGGCTGCCACCCACCTACAATTTCTTCCTACCCAGCTTCTGGGTTGCCACATTTATGCAGATCAAGCAGTAAAGAATAGGCGATTTATGCAATGAGGGCAAGTCAAAGAATATAGGATCAGAAAGGGGCAAGGCAGAGGCTTTTACAGCTAAGAAAAGAACCTGAAGTCATTCTGGATCACTTGGTCTTCGGAAGGACAGTGAAGAATGGATGCAGGTGAATGTTTATAACCTGTTAAAAGCAGACAGTCCAGCCTGTATTTGTTGGGAAGTCACCCAAAGGCAAGAACAGAGACCCAACAGTATTTGCTAATAAATCATGTGTCAAGTTTGTTTTTTCATTAAAGGTGACCCCGATGTGGGCAGCATAGGTTCATCCAGTCCTACCCTTTACAACCGTCATTCAAAGCCGTCACTCTACATTACACATGCAGCATGCACCAGGAAGACACAAAGTATGACTGTGCCGACTACCTGCCACACCAACACCTTCTGGTCCATATTATTATTAACATCCAGTATTTATATAGCGCCGACATATTACGCAGCGCTGTACAAAGACCATAGTCATATCACTAACTTTCCTTCGATTGGGCTTACAATCTAATGTCCCTACCATAGTCATATGTCTTTATTACAGTCTAAAGTCAATTTGGGGAGACACCAAAAAAACCTGTCATATAGATAACTGCAACTTCAGCTAAAGGAAAATCCAATACCAGTCATACAGCTAGCTTACTTTATTTAAACATAAACCTCCCTATTTACTGATAATACAAGCACAAGTAATTTAAAGCAATTTAAAGCAAAACTCCAGCCACAAACAAGTTACAGCACATTGTTTTTGCCATTAGATGTGCTCAGTATCATTTAACCCACCCAACCGGACACGAGCCAGTCATCTCTGTGTCACTTGCTTTCATTCCTCCTGCACATGAACAAATTGCTTCCTTGCTTTTATCTTTTTTAACACTCCAGCTTTATACAGGGTCAGCAATGCGCCAAAACGAGGCCACAAAAAGACTTCTACGGCTTCTATTTATTGATATGTCAATGACTGGGGACCAATGTGTGTCTTTTATATCTGCCTAGAGTTCAGCTTCATTTATTGAGCAGCACGGTGACTCAGTGGTTAGCACTCTGGCCTTTGCAGCGCTGGGTCTCAGTTTGAATCTTAGCCAGGACATTATCTGCATGGAGTTTACAGGTTCTCCCTGTGTCTCGGTGGGTTTCCTCCGAGTGCTCTGGTTTCCTCCCACATTCCAAAAACATGCAGTTAGGTTCATTGGCTTCCTCCCAAGTTGTCCTTAGACTGTAGTATTGACATATGACTATGGTAGGGACATTAGATTGTGAGCTCCTTTGAGGGACAGTTAGTGGCATGACTATAGACTTTGTACAGCACTGATTATTGTGTTGGCCATATATAAATAATGTGTAATAATATAATTTATCAACACATAACAGCAATAATTTTCAAATATTTTTATTATTCAGAAGGCTGAAAGACCAATCAATACAAAACTGGCAAGTAAAGTTATTTCTATGAGCCAGAGAAGGTGTTATTCCAACAGCAACAAAATATATAGGAAAGTAAGATGTCAGCTATAAATCTGTGGTTGGCTAGCTATCTGCCGAAATCAGTTCAGACCTGCACAAATTCAAAAAATAATGCAATGGCAGCCTTTGTGCCACGATAAAGAGAACTTGCACTTCTCCCACATTCCAAAAAACATGCAGTTAGGTTAATTGACTTCCCCCAAAATTTGACCTTATAATGTGTAATGACATATGACTATGGTAGGGACATTAGATTGTGAGCTCTTTTGAGGGACGGTTAGTGAAATGACTATGGACTTTTTACAGCCCTGCTTAATGTTGGCACTATATCAATACTGGATAATATTAATTGTTACAGTTACATAATTTGAAAATTTTCAAGCAATATATGGAGAACTCTATGTGCAATAAGGATATTTAACAGCCAATTCATTCAGAAACCCAGCCTGTTGCAGCAGTAAAGTTACAACACTCCCCAGCCCCTTTTAGCTGGGTGCACCACCCAGCACTTTTCAGTAACCACCCGGCTGTTTTTGGGTGGTTACTGCTGTTTTTGGTTGGTTACTGATGAGTTGGGACACAATGCAGGGGCTGCCACCTGTCTAAAATTTCTTCGCCAAAAACAATCCTGGGTTGAACACTGTACAATCTCAGAATACAGCCAGCTTGTATCTACTTTTAATCACCAACTAGCCACAAATTCAGTACATCTCTGCAATACCTGCACACCTTTTTGCCCATCTTTTGTAAATTTCAATGTACTACAAGTACACACTTCTTCAGCTGCCAAAATCCAAGAAGCTGCCTGAGCTGTCAGGTTGTCACTGCTGTACTGAAATCCCCAGCAGGGTTGTTAACCCTTCAACCAGTTGGAGCAAACTGGGTAGGAGTAACAACGCTGCATGCAGCAAAATCAAAGTTGTCAGTTGAAAAAGGAAGCTGGGAGCTCCCAAAATCTTTGGCTGATCAAAAGATATTCATCTGTAATTGAATTTTTAGTCAGGTCACAGAATTTTTTTAAGCTGGGTGGTGGCTCTTGTATTGTGTCCCAACTCTTTAGTGACAACCCAAAAACAGCCAGGTGGTGGCTGAAAAGTGTGGGGTGGTGCGCCCAGCTATAAGGAAGAACACTAATAGGGTAAACCTATATTTTAAATCCATAGAAGGAATTTCTGGATGAATTAAGGTACCCAGATATTCCACCATAAGGCCATGTTCCTGTATTGTGGTTGTACACCGTATAACATATGCAAACAGCTGTTGAACAGCAACATGTCTCACAGTGTGGTGAGATCCATTTTCAATAGCACCCCAGCACATTCCAGCGCAAAAAACGCACAATGACAACGTGCATTTTGTTGTTACACAGTATTTATATAGTGCTGACATATTACTCAGTGCTGTACAAAGTCCATAGTCATGTCACTAGCTGTCCCTCAAAGGAGCTCACAATCTAATGTCCCTACCATAGTCATGTCGTTAACACAGTCGAAGGTCAATTGGAGGGGGGGGGGGGGGGGGAATTAACATAACTGCATGTATTTGGAATGTGGGAGGAAACCGGAGTACTTGGAGGAAACCCACACAAACACGGGAAGAACCTGCAAACTCCATGCAGATAGTGTCCTGGCCAAGATTCAAACCTAGGACCCAGCGCTGCAAAGGCCAGAGTGCTAACCACTGAGCCACCATGCTTCATATGTAGTGAATAGGGCCTAAAACACATTTTACTGCCTCCCTTTCCACAATATGACAGCTTACAGAAAGAAACAAAAAAACAATATCCCCAATATTCTGTGTGTTTTGGCTTTGTATACAGTTTGAGCGTAGCATGACCTATATACTGGGCATCAATTTCCTAAAACTTTTAAAGCATAAAGTAACTAGTAAAGGTTTACTAGTATTGAACTCTCCTTTGAGAATACCAATTCCCTGGCTGTCATTCTCATGCTTAATAAAAACAACGGAACAAGTACATCTGACATATGCTAGTTCTGGGGCTGTCAGGGAAGCATACTATAGAGCTGACTTGACTATCTGGAATGGTCTTCCTCATCCTATTCGGCTTGCTCCTACATTCTGCTCATTTAAAGGACCCTCAAAACCCAACGCTTCAACCTCACCTACCCGTCTTCTTCTATCTCCTAACACCCTCACTACTCCCCCACCAATCCATATCCCCCTTCCTACTGTGTGATACTTCCCCCACCTCCTAGATTGTAAGCTCTTCGGGGCAGGGTCATCTCCTCCTCCTGTGTCACTGTCTGTATCTGTCTGTCATTTGCTACCCCTATTTAATGCACAGCGCTGTGTATTATGTTGGTGCTATATTACTGTTTATTATTATTAATAACTGCTGTTGACTTCTATGACAGGGGTTTCCACACTTAATCCTAAATGGGAAAAAAAAGGCCAATGCTATTGTAAGCTCTTCGGGGCAGGGTCCTCTCCTGCGTAATATGTTGGCGCTATATAAACCCTGTTGATTATTAATAATAAGAATAATACTACAAGACTGCGCTGCGTAATATGTTGGCGCTATATAAATCCTGTTTAGTAATAATAAAATACAAAAGCACCTAAAGTTGGTTTTTGACAGTCAAAAATCTGTTTTTCCACCTATTAGTTTGCTGGAAAATTTTTGGTCAAGAAGGCCAAACTTTTCCTTGCTCTCCCAGGTCATAGGTAATGTGAATGTTCCACAGTGCCAGAAGCTGCCAAAAGTGGGTCCCTGTGCAGGACTGACTTGGGACCCCTGTAGAAGTAGTGTTGGCTGAGTAGGGTGCAGGGCCCTTGTGCATTTGCACTTTCTATGTCTGATGTGCCACCAACAGCTGCTCTGCACTTGAAGGAATGCTCATTGACAAGTGTCACCAGCCTAAAAAACATTTGAAAAGTTTGCAGACATCTCACAGTTGAAGGTTAAACTTAGCAAGAAAAAAAAATCTCCAACCTGAAAACCCTAAACTCAAAAACTCCACAACTAGTTTCATCCAGCACTGCAAGCGTTAACCCCATAGTACATGTCAGCTGGCAGCACTCTGCTGCCCCTTGTGGTCATCTTTGGAGCAGCGCTCAGCAAACCACCAGCCAAATGGGAACTGAGCCAATTTCGGCAGACCAAAAAAAAAAAAAAAAAAAAAAAATCTGTGCCATGGCAAAAAGCAAACCTCATTACAAGCATCATATAATATTTACTAAAAACTAACAAATATTTTAAAAAGAGAATTAAATAAAAAAAAGCATAAAAGGAAACTCAAAGAAGCAAATGGCACACATTTCTGACATCATTCATATAAAACCCAATACTTTCAGCAGCTACTTCCCCTTTAAGAGTAAATCTGATCTCTATTTGCACCATGAAGACCATCATGCATGTCCCCAAATCATTATTATAAAATTGCATTACAATTTGCATTAAAAAAAAAAGCATTTGTCCTTTTTTTTTTTTAATGCACGAATGCAAATTATGACCAGAAACAGCCTGCAAAATGTGTTTATTATGCATGCCCGATGAAAAATGTCCATTTCCCTACATGGATTTATCAAGAAAGCCACAATATCATTTAATTGTACCGCGCATGCGCAGAGCGACTCGAACTGTATTACCTGTAACGATGAGGCTTCTTCACCCCTCCGGTAGAGGGCGCGCTCTTTCTTGCTGCCTTGGTGGCCAGCTGCTTCCTGGGGGCTTTCCCACCGGTAGATTTACGGGCTGTCTGCTTAGTACGAGCCATCTTGCCGACAACGGATGGGTCCTAAACCTGCTGGAGGGAGCAGCAGGAGGAGGAGGAGGAGGAGGAGGAAGGAGAGCAAAAAAAAAAAATGACTTTGTAAATAAAATGAAAATAAAGTGACATTTCCAGCATTGCACTGAATCTTCCACGTCTCCCATTCACCTAACATGACCGATATTCAAACTGTGGCGCTAGCTGGCTGCTCTCTCCTGAGCTCATCTCCCCAACTTCCTCATTTACATGCAGGATAAAAAAAACCAAAAAATCAAATTATAAAAGAGAGGAGGAAGGTAAGGGGGGAGTCTGACAGCTCTGATCCCCCCCTAAAAAAAGATCTAATTGCAAAGAAAGGAGGGGGCTGATCCTCAGCATGGCTTGCAATGCTGTAATCTGGCTGATATAGTAAAAAATAAAATAATAAACTCCAGCAAACTGATGTCAGATAAATTGTCCTGGCTGCTGAGATAAAGCTCTGGGGGGCGACTGGTGCCATAGACTTTGCCATCTGCAGCCCCTAGAATGGGCACACTGGGCAAACTCCAGCCAACTGGCACTCAGATTCCCCTCCCCCTTCTCATCGTCAGGTCCCAGCTGCTATGAAATCACCCAGGTGGTTAGAAAGCCCCCGGATAGTTAAAAGGACCCCTAAGGGTGAAGTTTAGGGGCCCCTGCTGTGTTTAGGATGAGATATAGGGGGAGGGTGCTGGGATTCCCAGCCTACATGGAAGTATTAGAAGATTAGAAATGTTGTTATATTGTAACAATCTGCAGCAAATGACCCCACGTGCAGCAAAAGCCCCCCGTTACTCGGCTTTGGGGCTATACCAACTCGGGAATTTTGCATTTAAAAGACGGCCCCCCCACCCCTCAAATAAAGTGCCCCCCCAGGACCCCTCAGCCATGGCAGCCAGGAAATATGGTGACCAGAGTGAGAGAGACAAGATGGTGAAGCTCAGCAACAACCGGGGAGCAGGGGACATTAGGGGGGCGCTTTGCAGCCGTTTTTCACCACTTTCCCCGGTTCTGGGGCCCCCGGGGCCACGCTCACCTGTTGGCAGGGGGTGTGAGGGGCAGCTTAGTGGGGGTGAGGGGGGCACCAGGCGGAAAGTCAGAGATATTTCATCGAATGAAGGCGGCCCGGGTGTGAGGGGAGGAAGAGCTGGGAAGAGGAAAGGGGCCGCTCATCCCCGCCGCTAGAAACTTTGTGCCGGGGGGCGGGGGCGGCCCGGGAGAGGTCGGACAGGACCGGGGGGGTTCCCGGGGCCGGTACGAGCAGTTTTCCGGTGGTTCGGGAGCCCGGGAGGGGGTTGAGGGAAACTTACCTTCCCCGCTAGCTGGAGAGAGCGCACAAGCGGCTGCTGCTGCCTGCAACACACAATTGAAAAATGGCTGACATTGGTGTGTCCCACCGAGCGGCCCAGTCACAGCATAGCAACCAATCAGGAACAATGGAGGGAAGGCCCAGGGCTCCAGAGTGTGTACAAACACAAAGACATGCTCCACACACTACTTCATACTACTAATACTGATAATACTACTAGTGTGTACAAACACAAAGACATGCTCCACACACTACTTCATACTACTAATACTGATAATACTACTAATAATACTACTAATAATACTAATACTGCTAATACTACTAATAATACTAATACTGCTACAATGGAGGGAAGGCCCAGGGCTCCAGAGTGTGTACAAACACAAAGACATGCTCTGCACTTCATACTGCTAATTCTAGTAATACTACTGCTTCATACTGCTAATACTACTAATATTACTGCTTAATACTGCTAATACTACTCAATGAACAGGAGGTTCTGTATAATACTAGTAATACTACTGCTTCATACTCCTAATACACAATGATGACTGGGGGGGGTTCTATATCACATTAATAATACTACTGCTTTATACTACTAATACTACTCAATGACTGAGGGAGGGGGGGGTCCTGTATAATACTAATAATACCACTGCTTCCTACTGGTAATACTCATCGATGGCTGGGGGGTCTACTACTACTCTGTAATACTACTGCTTCATACTGCTAATACTACTCAATAACTAAGGGGTCATAATACTACTGGTTAATGACTGGGAAGGTCTTCCATAGTACTAATTTTGCCTGACAGGACCTGACCATTACTACTACTGCTCGATGACTAATGGGTCCTTCTTACTACGTCAGCTACTGAGGGGTCCTTAATACCATTACTACTACTCAATGACTGAGGGGTCCTCCATTCTTCTACAACTACTATTCAATGATTGAGTAATCCTTCAAACTACTAATATTACAACTCAATGACTGAGAGGTCTTTCATAATACTACTACTATTCAATGACTGAGGGGTCCTTCATACTACTACAACTACTACTCAATTACTGAGGGGTCCTTCATACTACTACAACTGCTCAAAGCCTGAGTGGTGACAGGACCTGACCATTACTACTACTGTTCAATGTCTAATGGGTCCCTTATACTAGGTCAACTGCTGAGGGGTCCTTCATGCTACTACTACTATTAAATGACTGAGGGGTACTTCATACTATTACAACCACTTAATCACTGAGGGGGTACTTCATACTACTACTCAATGACTGAGGGGGTCTCAATACTACCAGCTATGAGGGATCCTATATACCACTAATAATACTTCCTGGTGGGACCTGACCATTGGTATTATTGTTAATTGGCTGAGGCATCCTGTATACTACTGCTAAATGACTGAGGGTCAGTAAATACTACACATTATACCATCCTTTGGGACCTGACGATTACTATTTATGCTCAATGACTGAGGGGGTCCTTCATACTAGTACTAATATTGCTCAATGATTGAGGAGTACTTTATACTGCTACTACTACTGCTCCATTACTGAAGGTTCCTTGATACTACTACTAATACTGTCTGTTGGGATCCATTGCTACTACAGCACAATTACCATAGAGCCTTTTATACTACTGGCAATTGATGAGTCCAATGTACTACTAATAATACTGCCACATAGGACCTGACCATTACTACTACTACTACTCAATAACTGCTAACAGCTGCTGAGGGGTCCTACATAATAATGATAATACTACTGATCGAGCAGACCTGATCATCACAACTACTCACTAATAGTACCTGACAGTTACTACGGTTTAATGAGTGAGGGGCTCATACTGATACTACTACTACTACTATTACTACTCAATGACTGGCTGCTGAAGGGTCCTATATACTACTGATTAATTGGATCTGACCATTGTACTACTGCTCAGTTACTAGCTGCTATATACTCCTGATACTACTAATGATGATTGATGGTAAATATTTCCTACTATTACTCAACATCTTGCTGTGGGGACCTGGATACTAATAATACCACTACTACTTAATAATGGTTTGGCAGTATGTGTACAAACACAGAGACATAATCTGCACACTACTGCTACTTACTTGCTGCTAGGTGAAACCTTCATACTACTAATACCATTAATACCAAATTACCAAGTACATTAACTTTTATATTACTGCTCATTGACAGCTTGGAAATGTATATACTAATACTTGGCATATTGCTCAAGAACAGCAGAGAAGCCCTTCATACTGCTACTAATATTAGAAACTAAATAATTAAACACAATGATCCGGATACTTCAAAGACAGTCTGACTGTGAGGGGACCTTCCTTTTGCCACTACTACTAAATGGTCCATGCTTCAAAAATTATCACCATGCTGCTTCCCCTTCACTATCCAGTTTAAGGGTCCATGACAGCCTGAGCTCAATTGAAGTGGTTTGAATGCTGCTGGATGTCATTGACTCTATAAGACTGAAGACATCTAGTGGTGAAAAAGAGGTACTGAAAAACCTGAGCATTATAGCAAAACATGCTTCATTTTAATATTTCCCATGTAGGGCAAAGGTACCATTTTTATTTAAAACCAAACCCTCATAATGACCTTTCCGGGGCTACCACGTTTTTACTCCCTCCATGTCACGCTTTCCATCATGTGACAGTGCTAGGCCCAAGCACAGCATTATGGAAAGAGATAATATTCTCCCCCATACCACAACAGGAAATGCTATTTTGGGAAGAAGGACGCATAATTCATTTTTGAGTAGCATGAAAGCAGTATTTTCATGATGCAATCAAGGTCATGTGATCTTACCGTCCATGTTACACCATGCCATTATTGTGCCAACTTTATTCCTTGTATCGCTGATATGACATTTTCTGACTGTTGCACTTTACAACAGGCAAATCTCAGGGTTTTGTTCACATACACTGCTGGGGAATATATTCTAACATGCTTTTACTAGCACTCAGACTGTATAAAGTTCTGTTTGTTTAAGATTTGCATCTCCTTCTTGAATTATGCATTACTAACTGATATAACTGCCATATACTGCATGTCATTGCGTGTACTGCTATTGGGCCCGCCCAATTGGGAGGGTGCCCTCAGTGTAATCACTAGCAGGCCAGCTGTAATGTTTATCCAGATTGTAATGATATACATATACACACCCTGCAACTCAATGACAAATGCAGCCTGTACAAGGCACTGGATACAGTACACATGGGGCCTGATTGATTAAAACTCTCCAAGACTGGAGACGATACACTTTCATCAGTGAAGCTGGGTGATCCTGCAAACCTGGAATGGAATTATTCAAAGTCATTTGTTATTTGTTAGCAAATGTTTTCAATCCTGGACCAGATCAATTCCAGGTTTGCTAGATAACCCAGCTTAGCTGATGAAAGTGTAAAATCAAAATAAATCAGACAGTTTTACTTGCTAGACACACCAAACACTTTGCTGTTACCAGCTATTACATTACTATTCTGTATACAGTGACTGACACATGGTACATATAGTATGACACAAGGAAGTAACTAACTGCTGACTGTCCATGGCACACATCCACTGACTAACTGACACCCCTAAGGGCAAACTGCTGACTGCCACCTGACCTACAAGCTATAAACCCAAGACATGGGCCTGCAATACACCAACACTCAGCTACATATTATTAATAATATTATAAGTATTTATATAGCACCAACATATTACGCAGCGCTGTACAATAAATAGGGATTGCAAATGACAGACAGAGTCACAGGATGGGGAGAGGACCCTGACCAGAGGAGCTTACATACACATCAGTGTTTTTTCTTCCAGGATTTCTGATGTTCTATCAGTTCTGGGATTTAGGGATTGTTATTTCCCAATTGGCCACAAATGCTTCTATGTGGTTTGTTCATAAATCAGGGAATCTGACATTCACCAACATTCTCTGGTGGAGAATCAATCATCTGCCAACATATGGATTCTCTCAGAGGGAGAGAATCACCAGTTGCTAAATGTCAGATTCACTGTGTAATAAATAGACATATAGACATTTTGGTTAAATTAGGAATTAATGTTTGTTTAAAATATATGTTCCTACTTTAGGAAAAATATATACTTTTTATACTTTGTCATATTTAAAGTGACTCAGAAATGATAATTGTGGTAGAAAGGAATGCAAAATATCTTAGATTGTAAGCTCTTCAGGGCAGGGTCCTCTCCTCCTCCTATCTGTATCTGTCTGTCATTTACAACCCCTATTTAATGTACAATGCTACATAATATGTTGGTGCTATATAAATACTGTATAATAATAATAATACAAAAAATACACACTTCAGATAAAGATGAACATTAATACATGTCTGGGGTAAGAATCTGACATTGAGTCAATAGAGGAGAACACAGCAGGGTACCACTTACTTGTCTTCCCCTCTTCCATTAACTTGCAGCTCCAGATGACTGGCATGCTGCGCAGTCACAGTGCTGGTTCTTAAAGAATCAGCATCTGCCCATTGGATAGCTGGCGGCAGTGAGAAGTACTGGTAACACTCACTACAGCCCCCATTCATTCTCCAGCCAGGACACTATATGCATGGAGTTTGTAGGTTCTTCCCATGTCTGTGTGGGTTTACTCTGGGTACTCTAGTTTCCTCCCACATTCCAAAAACATGCATTTAGGTTATATGGCTTCCCCCTAAATTGAGCTTAGACCGTGGTAATGACATATGACTATGGTAGGGACATTAGATTGGGAGCTCTTTTGAGGGACAGTTGGTGTCATGACTAGGGACTTTGTACAGTAATATGATGGCGCTATATAAATACGGTGTAATATTATTACTAAAATATGAAGAAGCAAAGTCTCCGCAGAGGCAGTGGTTTCCTGGTATGAGGTAGCAATTAACACACAACAACCTCAAGGCCAATGTGAACGTAATCTAACTAAAGCTGCGTTCACACTTGCAATTCTTGTCGTTGGAAAGGATCTTTCACAATCCTTTCTAACGATAAGAACCGCACGATGCATGAATGAGTTCTGTACATACAGCACTGTTCTGCTCTATGGAGAGTGGAGGAGGAGATCAACGGAGCGGCACCGTGCTGCGCGCTCATCCCCTTCCCTTGCATTAGGATTCCTCGTCGTTCATCGACCGTGGATCTGCCAGGACGGATCCACCGACAATGAACAACACGGGCTGTACACACGCCAGATTCTAGCCCGATATTTGCCTTGAGCCAACTATTGGGTGAGAAAAATTTGACATGTGTACGTAGATTAAAATCACTACTATGTTTTCTTAATTGACAGATCATACAGCTTCCATCTACAGATAAATGAAACAGGTTAGAAAAAAAGAAACAATGTTACTTTGTATCTCTCTTCCAGCAGATTCTGCATCTACATCATACATCAATAAAAATTTACTACAGATTTATATTCATGTGGCTGAGACTTAACGTGTAACCCCATTTTTGGTGAGAAAAAAATAAATCCTTCCCATTGTACACAGCAAGGATATGAATTGGCAAAATCAGTGAACAGGAAATTACATTTGTAGCCTGAACAGGCCTGATTTATTAAAGCTCTCCAAGGCTGAAGAGGATACACTTAGTAAAGCTAGGTGATTCAGCAAACCTGGAATGTATTTCTTTAAAGTAATTTGATGTCTGCTTTCTGCTAATTGTTTTGAATTCATTCAAGGTTTGCTGGATCACCCAGCTTCACTGATGAAAGTGTATCCTCTCCAGCCTTGGGGAGCTTTAATAAATCAGGCCCAGTAACTCCCAGTTGCCATACTGGATTTAATGTTTAGACAGTTTTTAGATTACAGTGGCTGCAAATAAAAATGGAAAGTTTTTAATTGCAAAATGAATATGTATGATATATCATTTTTCGAATGCTCTTAAATAAAATCTCATAATACTACTACTAGTTAAAATAGAAAATTATTAAAGTACATTTAAAACAACATGTCTGTCTAATTCTAGACACACACAATGGGTTTGATTTATTAAAGCTCCCCGTGCTAATCTATCATTGGTGAACCAGGTGATCCAGCAAACCTGGAATGGATTTCTTAAAACTCATTTGTTATTAGTTAGCAAATGTTTTCAATCCTGGACCAGATCCATTTCCAGGTTTGCTGGATTACCCAGGTTTTTACATGATATACTATCTTCTCTGGTCTTGAAGAGCTTTAATGGACCCTATGGGTCCATTTATAAATCTGACATTCACTGAAACATTCCCTTGAGGAGAATCTTCCAGGACCATGTACTTATATAATACATATACTTATATAAAAAGACCCCTGTGGGATTTTCTTTTGTTATTTACAAACTTTTGCATGTCTGACATAAAAACAAAAATAAAAATAATAATCTCTTAGATTGTAAACTTTTCTGGGCAGAGACCATTCCTCCTCCTGTGTTACTGTCTGTATTCGTCTGTCATTTGCAACCCTTATTTATTGAACAGCACTGCGTAATATGCTGGCAGTATTTAAATACTGTTTATTAATATTATTATTATTATTAATAATAATAATAATAATAATATTAATAATGTACAGCGCTGCCTAATATGTTGGCGCTATATAAATACTGTTTAATATTAATAATCTCTGTAGCTCTGTTAGTTGCAATCTTCACTAAATTATAACACATGCAGGTGGTGAAATATAATTCTCATGTTCAGAATTTTCTATTCATTCATGTTTTATTTCCTTGGAGTATGTTACTGTTATCTGTATCTATTTTGATCTGTGTGCTACAATTTCTTAGAAAGCGGTGGTTTATCCAGCAGCTGTCATCACACACCTATTTTCATGTTTTGACACTCCTTTCTGTAGCTGTTTTATGTTACTAATTGTAAAGGGAATTGAGTGGCACAAAAGCACCCCTGACACACGCTGCTGTTTTTTGTTTTTCTTTTTACAACTTGCTCATCAAAATCCTACTAGCTGGATTTTTCTTTTCACAGATATTACAAATTTATATTGGATCCTAAATCGCTTGCAATTTTTTAACCCTTCAACCACTAAAAAAGCCTTTCATCGTACCGGCACAGTACATATATTAGCAGCTGGATGGCATCTTGGTAAAAATCTGCAACATTCTGCAAATACCAACTGTGGATAATGTGTGCTCAGGGAGTTATTCATATCAGTGGCAGGCATAGGGTGTGCAGCTGCACAAGGGCCCTTCTCAGCTAACAAGGGCCCACGCTTACGTCTGTTGCCTGTCACTGATTCACATCCATTTACAATGGAAGGCAGACCCCCTAACTGCCTAAAAACCCCAGTTTTTCTGCATAGCAGCAGCATGGTGATCTGCGAACAACCATGGATATGGATTTCTTCAAAGTAATTTGCTAGGAAATGTTTTGAATCCTGGACCAGAAGCATTCCAGGTTTGCTGGATCACCCAGCTTCACTGATGAAAGTGTATCCTCTCCAGCCTTGGAGAGCTTTAATAAATCAGGGCTTATGTTTGTGGGTATTTTTGTCATACTAGTTATTTGTGCATTAAAGCCATTTGTGTTTGAAAAACAGAAGGCCAACTTGCCATGGAAGGTCCACTTTTACGAAACACACACATACATAGAAGACATAATATACTTACATCTCTGCCAGCCCGTGCCTTCAGGAATCAACACTTCCTCCTAAATAGTAAGCTCTTCAGGGCAGGGTCCTCTCCTCCTCCTGTGTCACTGTCTGTATCTGTCTGACATTTACAACCCCTATTAATTGTACATCGCTGCCTAATATGCTGGCACTATATAAATCTGTTTAATAATAATAAAATAGGAATCAGAGTTAAGGGCAAGCACACTATGTGTTTCTGTCCATGGACTCTGGGCTTGTGTTGAAGACATCTGAGATGTTTCTGTGGCCATACATAATCCTCAAATGGGTTTGTCTCTTCCTAAGGTTTGTATAGGAATGCAAAACCTGTTGCAGTGTACAAAAGCTGTCAACTGGGACCCTAAGCATACTATGTCCCATCAGTGGCTAACATGTAAAGAGCATTGGGGGTCATCAAAGGTTTGTTTGAAGTCATTTAACAGAAATAAGCCTTAGGACTCCTCAGACATTTTTCAGGCGCTCATTAGGAAATTCCAAGGATGATCCCTGGAAAGAAGTTCTAGCTAGTAGTGAGACGCAGGTGACACCTGTCACTGGAGAGACACATAACAAAAATTACTTCTCATAGCTTCTAAAATTGTCACTTGAAGTTTTAGAGACAACAATGTGGTCTGATGTAAAATGACAAGTCCACTTGAAGCCACATCCTGTGATGTATGAGTAACCTGCACAATATGGGACTCCTAGATTGTAAGCTCTTCTGGGAAGGGCCTTTCCTTCTCTAGTGTCAGTGTCTGTATCTGTCTGTCATTTGCAACCTCTATTTATTGTACAGCGCTGCGTAATATGTTGGTGCTATATAAATCCTGTTTACTATTATTATTATTAATAATAATATTAATAAATTACTCATAATCAAAGTGGTATGTTTCCTGGCAAATCTATTACCTATCAGCAGGAAGAAAAGAATGACCACTGGCATACTTGTAGGCTGTCTGTATATCTGTTAAGTGTGTATTTTTAATTGGTTTGCTTCTACTCACAGCCTGGATTATGCAAAACTCTGAATGAATGTTCTTCATCGTCTCATTCGACTTGCTCCTATATTCTGCTCCTTTAAAAGAGCCCTTAAAACCTAACACTTCAACATCACCTACCTGTCTTCCTCTGTCTCTTAAACCCTCACTATTTACCCACCATTCCATATCCTACCTCCTTTTGTATGCTGCTTCCAAACTGCATACCCCCCCCCCCACCACCACCATCCCCTCGCTTTGCCTTTAAATCCCTCCACAGTTCTTTTCCCACCTACCTTTCTGACCTGATAGAAAAATACCCCACTAGCCGCTCATTTCTCTCCTCCTCTCCTCCAATGACGTACTAATGACTTCCTCACTCATAACCTCATCACACGCATGGCTTCAAGACTTTTCCCTACCTGCCCCAACTCTCTAGAATGGTCTTCCTCGTCCTATTGGGCTTGCTCCCACTTGCTGCAGATTTAACAGAGCCCTCAAAACCCAACACCTCTACCTCACCTACCCGTCTTCTTTTGTCTTTTCAAACCCTCACTACTTACCCACCATTCCATATCCCCCTCCCATTGTATGCTACTTCCCCCTCTTCTTAGATTGTAAGCTCTTCTGGGCAGAGTCCTCTGCTCCTGTGTCACTGTCTGTATCTGTCTATCATTTGCAACCCCTATTTAATGTACAGGGCTGCATAATATGCTGGCGCTAAATAAATATATTTTATTACTAATAATATTATGAATCACTCCCAGACCCCCCAGGAACACATATAAGCGTGTTGTGTCTGCAGGTGAACACGTTTGATGAACATGTTGAAGTTGTGAGGGGGCATCACTTCCACTGAAGAGCCTAAATTTGTGACTTTAAAATGTAAACAAACCCAGAGCTGGGGCTTTGTTTACATCCTCATATTGCTGGACTGTTATACAGAAATGGCTGTAAAAGGTTTTAAAATTAATTTAATGTATAGCTCTGCCTAACATGTTGGCGCTATATAAATCCTGTTTAATAATAATAAAATAGGAATAAGAGTTAAGGGCAAGCACACTACAGGCTTCTGTTCATGTAATTTTTTTTCCTTCCAAAGGTCAGCTTTAAACGGCTTCCGAGCAACAAATATCATAGAACGAGAATCGGTGGGTTTCCAGGCAAAACTGTGCATGTTCAGCCAAAGCAAAATTTCAAAAACAGGATTTATTTTGCTTTTGGCCCAAATTCTAAAACCATCAGTTTATAAAAACAGCATTAAACCACAGACGAAACAGGTGTGCAGACCCAGACTTTACATACCAGGGAATAGAACACACTGCGACACATTCTCTTAGATTGTAAGCTCCTTGGGGCAGGGTCCTCTCCTCCTGTGTCACTGTCTGTACCTGTCTGTCATTTGCAACCCCTATTTAATGTACAGCGCTACGTAGTATGTTGTCGCTAAGTAAATACTAATTATAATGATAATTCTGCAAACCTCAGACTTGCCAGACGCTGGTATAAATATCTCTGGTGATGACTGGGTCTGAAGCAAAATGTTTTCCCTGCTAAGCCACAGACTGAGCAAAGAACATTAAAAATGTAAGTCCAGCCAAAACTGCCTTTTTATTGGGTCATTTGGTAAGTATCAGAACCTTTATTGGATTTTAAAGAAGCACTGGCACTGTGCTCACTCAAGGTGATGGCCTAACCTCCGACCCACCATATCTCCCCTCTCCATTGCTACCCCTAGATTGTGTATAGGGACAGCACCTTTATAAATCTAACATCAACATTATACTTATTATTATTACTATTATTAATAAACAGGATTTATATAGCGCCAACATATTACTTAGTGCTGTACATTAAATAGGGGTTGCAAATGACAGACAGTTACAGGCAGTGACGCAGGAGGAGGAGAGGACCCTGCCCCGAAGAGCTTACAATCTAAGAGGTGAAAGAAGTATCACACAATAGGAGGGGAGACATGGAATGGTGGGAAGTAGCGAGGGTCTTAGGAGACAGAAGTAGGTGAGTTTGGAAAAAATGGGTTTTGGTTTTTTGACTTTTAACATCATGAATATTTTAATTTTTTTTAAATTTGCACTCTGTGTCTTATTGGGAAGATTTTCCTTAATTTAAATGACTTTTAGACAGAACAGGAAGTGAAGGGAATTCCCCCTATACCTACACTGAAGGCATAAATTTTGTTGTAATATTGTGCATGTGACACTGTGTCTTACCCCCCGCTGTGAGCACTTACCAAACCCCAGGGGATCTAGGGCTGAGTAAGTTCTTGCAGCCAGGGTACTCTTTACCGGCCCACAGTGTCATGTGACCATTTGGGCCAAAAACCTGAAAAACCAGCAAGACGGGGGAATAGCGTAAAGTAAAAATTTGCAGATGGGAGCTAGTTAGGGTTAAATTGACAGCCATGCAGTAATGTTGCGAACAGAAAAGGTGACATTGTAAAATTTCTCTATGGGACAGTGGGCACCGTCTCCCAGCTCCTGAGGTTGCATAACATTGTTGTTAATAATCAGTATGTGTAAAAAAAAAAAAAAAAAAAGTCTTTGCTGCATTACTCCCCTCCTTTCCAAAAGGGGAACTCCAGCAATTTCTTGCACCCCCAAAACTCACAAAGGTAACCCCAGCAAACTCCTTGCAACTCCCAAAATATTTCAAAGGGGAATCCAGCAAATTCCTCGCACCCACTAAACCCCCAAAGGGGAACTCCAGCAATTCCTTGCAACCCCAAAACTCCCAACATGGAACTCCAGCTATTCCTTGCACCTCCCAAAGGGGAACTCCAGTAAAGTCCTTGCACCCCCAAAACTCCCGAATGGGAACTCCAACTATTCATTGCATCCCCCAAAACTCCCAAAGGGAACTCCAGCTATTCCTTGCACCTCCCAAAGGGGAACTCCAGTAAAGTCCTTGCACCCCCAAAACTCCCGAATGGGAACTCCAACTATTCATTGCATCCCCCAAAACTCCCAAAGGGAACTCCAGTAATTCCCTACACCCCAAAAACACCCAATAGGGAACTCCAGCAATTCCTTGCACCCCCAAAACTCCCAATGGGAAACTCCAACCCCCAAAACTCCCAAAGGGAACTCCAGTAATTCCCTACACCCCAAAAACACCCAATAGGGAACTCCAGCAATTCCTTGCACCCCCAAAACTCCCAATGGGAAACTCCAACAATTCCTTGCACCCCCAAAACCTCTGCCGTTTTTTTCTTTTTCCAGTGGCATTATGCCTTCTTCTTCTTGTTGCTCGGTAGCAGAGCACATTCTAGGTCTGATGAATGCCTTGCGTGCTGCTCAGTCCCCCCCCCCAGGGAAAGAAAACAACAAACTGGACTCACAGAAAATGGGAAAAGACCACAGGTTGTCATTGTGCTCAAAGAGAACCTACTGATGTGCCATGAAGATTGTAAAAAGTTTAATATTTAATAAATAAATTAATAAATAATAGAAATTAAATTTGCACTTTTAAAAGAATGTAGACAGTTCCCAGAATCTTTTAGTGGCCCCTGTTATGCACACTGAGAAGCTGGGAGACATTGTGTAATGTGAGAGGGTTTCCAGGACATGCAAGAGGAACACAGGTTGAGCAAATATAAATATTTCACAAGCACAATGATAAGACTGAGGATTTCATAAAACCAGTAACAAGTCTTAGCATAACAAAACCCTGCCTACACAGCTAAAATCCCTAAGGGAACTGTTCTCAGTTTCTGCCAAAGCTGTGTACACAGCTCCGCCCACCAACACAACCCACCAACCACGGCCTCAACGTCATTACCACGCCCAACGCTGATTGATATCGGCCATCTTTGTTTTGGGCAAAGTAACACAGGCTAACGTATGACGATAAGAATAGAAATATAAATCGCCCCGTTAATTTATCATTTCATCACCTCAAAAAAACACTTTATAAATAAATTCATCGCTTTGTAACAATTAGTATTCAAAGAATTAAAAAAAAAACGGTCTCCTGTTTATTAACTAATTGCCAGTGTCTTGTTTTCTGTTGAAATGTTCTAGAAATTTCTCTCACATTTTAGAAGTGAAACTAGCATTCCAGCTTACCTAAAGAAAGATGGCGACTGCTGGATTCCCTTACGGTGACGTGGACTCTTGGCCTAGTTCCGCAATACTTGAGTGACGGAGGCGCGCGGTCACCTGATCCCCAACTGATCGATTTCAGGTCACGTGACGTGGCAGAGTGACGTCGTTTCTGCGTCAGTAACCCATGGAAGGAAAAATGGCGGCGGCTGTAGTGAGAGTGTGGAAGAGGGATCCGGTGAATGTGCGGGTATATCAGGCGGAGCTGCCACAGGGGTCCACCGTAACGGAGCTCCTTCCCTCTAGCGAGCCGGTAAGTGTGCTATTGTTACTGTAGGACCTAGTAAAGGTGATCTATCAGCTAGTCATAGTGTTATAACCTGTTGATCCTGCCAGTAATTTATATAGCACACCATAGTTACCACAAATCTGTGTTTTCTCACTATAATGAACTTTAAACTCTTTTACAGCCACCTGTGTAATACAGCTCAGCAATATGAGGTTGTAAACAAAGCCCCAGCTCTGGGTTTGTTTACATTTCAAACACACAAGATAAGGCCCTTCGGTGGAAGTGTTCACACAATAAAGGGAGGGATATGGAATAGTGGGTGAGTAGTGAGGGTTTTAGGGGACTGAAGACGACGGGTAGGTGAGGTTGAAGCGTTGGGTTTTGGGGGATCTTTTAAATGTGCAGAAAGTAGGAGCAAGCTAAACAGGACGAGGAAGACCATTCCAGAGAATCCCAGGAGACTCTGGTTGCTCTTTCTGCGCGTGCCCAAGATTTTCCTCATACGAAAAAGAGATGCCAATCTCACGCATGGGCAGTGAGATCGGCTCCCCCCCCCCCCCCCCTCACTGCAGCTACGCCTCCTGATCTCGCACCTGCGCAGTGTAAGATTGGGTGACGGAGAAAGAAATTGGAAGAGAAGATAGATAAT
>NC_092861.1:147472773-147480200 GCF_032062135.1 Pyxicephalus adspersus | reverse complement strand
ATGAGCATGAGATCGGCCCTTTTTTTTTTTTTTTTTTTAGCAGCTTGCAGCCTTGTGGGATACGTGATTTATTTACCCCAGCAGGCCGTGAATTTTTCCCCTTCAGTTTGGTGAAGATGGAAAGGGAGAAGTTCTTCTCTTCCAATTTGAAATGTTTTTTTAAGTTTTATAAAGGGGGTCAGCCAGCATTTTATATAGAGTAAAAAAAAAATTACAGGTCTACTTTAAGGCTTTGAGGCCAGTCTCATGATTCTATGTTAAAAAAAACAAAAACATTGGGCCAGGAAAAAACACCACAGGTATAACCGGTGCCTTGACATGGCATTGTGGCCTCCACATATATACAGTACATCTTATACATTTGTTTGTTCTCATGTTTAGTCCCATTTATAAATGCGGTAAATAGAGAAAAGTAGCTGTTGCAATGCCAGTGAGTAAAATTCCAAGCAGTGTGGTCAGCCCTGAGTTTTCCTCTGCTAGACTACACAACACATCTTGCTTTTGTTGTAGAAAATGAGGTGCATGTAGTCCAGGAGAGAAGAATTGGGCAGAGAGGACAACACTGCTTGATATTAGTGTTCACATATTGCACTACGTTTTTTTTATTTTTTTTTTTATTCCCTCCTAGAAATAAAATTTTTATTTTTTTTCTGTTCCATGGCTCTGAGCATGGTTATTACAAGAGGTAATAAGCGTTCTCTCTATTTGTAGGTTTCGGCTCCATGCTTAGGGCACTGGGGGCTCAAATTGAGAAGACCACAAACCGAGAGGCCTGTCGTGATCTCAGTGGTAGGAGACTGAGAGATGTCAACCACGAGAAGGCGTAAGTTACAAATTCTTTCTGCCTATAATGTTTGTTTCTTTATGTACATTCAAGCCTTAGATTTAAGCTGCAGTGTATCTGCTTATATTTTACCTTCCCTGATTCCTCCTTTCCCATCATGGTTATACTAACGATTCTGACATTTGTAAATAAAATATTCTATTTTCATTACCTAACTTTATTTTTTAGGTTAGGATGACTTTTATCATTGGATTTCTGTTCTCTGTTCTTCACTATTTAATGCAGACATATGGCTTTTGGTAAGAACCAACAGGGTGATGTACATAGCTTCCTGAAACATCACAGCACCCTCCCTCTGTACTCCTTTCAAGAGCCATTAGCCTGATGTAAGCAGTGTTAGAAGTATCAAAATGCATTGATGAGTGGATGTCAGTCTGGGGGAGTCAGCATTCATGTACAAGCTCTAGTTGCATTCAGGTTGTCTTAGGTATCGCCTACATGTGCTCAAGGACAGTCAGGATTTGGAGGAACAAGTTAGATATTGGTGGATATTTGGCTTTATCTGATTTGCTGCAGTTTCTAATGCATATTGTGAGAAGAATGCAGTGAGTAAGCACTTTGAGCCCTGATTTATTACAGCTTTCTAAGGGTGAAGAAGATACACTTTCCTCTGTGATCCAGCAAACCTGGAATGGATTTCTTCAGTCATTTGTGATTTGTTAGCAAATGTTTTCAGTCCTGGAACAGGTCCATTCCAGGTTTCCTAAATCATCCAGCTTCACTGATAAAAGCTTATCCACTCCAGCCTTGGAGAGCTTTAATAAATCAGGCGCTTTAGGTCCATGGGGAAATTCCTGGACAACTAAGCAAGACTGAAGGGAGGAGATCTACTTACACTCCATACATTAAAGTAAAAGCTATGAAATATGATACTCTGGTCATGTTTTGTAGGCTTTGGGGCTCCTGGCTGCAGCATTTTGTACCACCTAAGATCAACCCCTGTAAAATGCAGGCATGAGATTTCCCACCTCCACAATATAAACCTGCTCTCTGGTTTTTTACTCACCCACCTTCTTACTGCTATTTACATCATCATCTTCCTTCCTGTCACCTTTTTGAAACAGGTCACGCTGTGTAGTTCAGTGGTGTCAAATGCATGTCACAGGCCAATCTTTTTACTAGGATATGTAGTCTTAGTAGAAGTATAGATACTTCCTCACTCTGAGACACCGTATCTTTTGTCTTCATGAACCATGAACATAAATTCGCTTTCCCATTTTTCAATTAAATTGTCTTCCTTTCTGCATCAACTTTTCTCTTGTTGGACATTTTGGCAGTGATTGCTTTTTTGTAGCTTTTTCTAAGGTTGGTGCACCTGACCTATCCTGGCTTGTCTTGGCCTTTCTATGTGAGGAGAGCCACTGACTGTGCTGAGATGTAGGCCTGTGTCTCTGATTCAGGAGACATTGCTAATGTAGCAGAGATTCCAAATCTGCAGCAGCATACTACTGGCAGCAGGATCGGGACCATAGCACAGCTGTGCTTAGTGCTGGGTCTCGGCACGAGTGTGTAGAAACAACTGGGATCCTTCTGCCTGCAGCACGGTCGGGCACTAGGTGGACCACCCACCTAGCTTTCTGGGACTGGGTCCTTCTGCCCGCAAATGTCTGACACCTGTGGTCTAGTAAACCCTCACAATAGCATTCATGTAATGCAGCACGTTTTACCTAAATTTCTCAGTTATTATCACAATTTAAATATTTACATTACATTGCTGACCACTTATTGCTCTATTGATTGTTTACATTATTCACATTCTGCGGCTTCTAATGTACAATAAGAGAACTTTGCAGTGAAATCAAAGTAAGCAATTTGCTAAACTGCAAGGGAAGAATAGAGGTCAGATATGTAACTTGCTTATCCCAAAATAAGTATGTAGCTCAGGTGTTCATCAGCACAACTTGCTACAGTTATCTGCATGCCTGCTTCAGTTATGACTGAGACCAAATGATCAGCTTTCCAGGCAATTGGTATTCATTAGAATGAGATCAATAATGGCTGATTCCATTATCTGACGCTTTATGGCTACTTCATTCTAGGATGCACTGTGTAGTTGCTGCTGGGAACATGTGCATTAAAGCAAATGTGTGTATTTTTATTATCAATATTATTAATACACAGTATTTATATAGTGCTAACATATTACGCAGCTCTGTACAAAGTCCATAGTCATGTGACTAGCTGTCCGTCAAAGGAGCTCACAATCTAATGTCCCTACCATACTCATATGTCAGTTTTGGGGGAATTAACCTAGCTGCATGCTATTGGAATGTGAGAGAAAACCATGGTACCCGGAGGAAACCCACACAGAGAACTTGAGATTTGAACCTCAGACCTCTCGCTGCAGTCTGGAGGGCTAACCTCTGAGCAACCGTGCTGCCTATTTACCCTGCATAGGTAAAACACAAGTTTACCTTATGCTTAGAACAATATATTTCACGTGAAGCCCAATGAAGAGTGCTGAGCATTAAAGCTGTCACATCTGCAATGTATTTATATTGGAGGGCTGATAGACTGCCAAGAGGCAGCAAAGCAGCATAGATTTCAGTGATATGTAAACATTTCTTTCAATACTTATAGATCCAGAGATTAATTTTTTTAAATGTTTTCTGCTTGTATAGAATATCTAAATAATTTAGTATACATGGTCTGGGCACAGGGTCACCTTGTTTATGCATGCGCCTTTGTTCAGTTCAGTGTATTGAAGTGAGGGGGTCATCATGACTACCAGGTATCCCATATTTATAAAAGATGAGGTCCATAATGCTAACCTCTTGCTTCATGTTGGAACATACTTCTAATAGTCCCGTTGTTCCTTTTCTCAATAGAATGGCAGAATGGATCAAGAAACAAGCAGAGCGTGAAGCGGAGAAGGAACAGAGGCGGCTGGAAAGACTAAAACGTAAACTAGAAGAGCCAAAACATTACTTCACTGACCCCGAATATAACCGACAGCGCAGTGACATGTCTGAGAGGCTGGAGGACTCTGTCATCAAAGGTGAGAGCTTTGTTACTGGCCTGGAGGATACAATTCACTCCCTAATCAGAATAAATAAATAGCTGTTACTAATACAGTTTCCTATTTAAGCACATTTTCTGTATTTCTATATGATTGTAACATTTTTACACATATTACATGTTGAAGATTAACATATATGATGCAGCATGGTTCCTCACTGGTTAGCACTCTGGCCTTTGCAGCGCTGGGTACCAGGTTTGAATCCCAGCCAGGACACTATCTGCATGGAGTTTGCAGGTTCTCCCGTGTTTGTGTGGGTTTCCTCAGGGTACTCCGGTTTCCTCCCACATTCCAAAAACATGCAGTTAGGTTTATTAGGTTCCCCCCATTGACCTTAGACTGTGGTAATGACATATGACTATGGTAGGGACATTAGATTGTGAGCTGCTTTGCAGGACATCTAGTAACACAACTATGGAGTTTGTACAGTGCTGCGTAATATGTCGGCGCTATATAAAAACTGTGTAATAATGATCACTGTTTAATTTGTCTTAAAAAAATGTGGCTTCCATTGCTGATGTCTAATTTGTGAATGTGGGCTCTCATCCAATCTCTATCTCATCCAATAGAGTAAACCCTTTGAAATTATTGAACCCTTTCTTTGATGTAGGTGTCCCTCCATGTATTTGAATCTTGATGTTTATCTTCACCAGGTCTTCAAGCGTCTTCAAGCACAGTGGTTTCCCCAGAGTCAAGTGACTGTCGAAAACGCAAGAAGTCACCGAGTGGCAAAGGAAAATCCAGCAAAAAATTCCTTTGGTAAGTCCAGATATTGTTAGTAGGCACCGCCATCTTCTTCTTTCTATGCACAATCTTCTACCATCTTGATTGGTTTGAATGACATAACTCCTGTGCATGTGTGTGATTATTTATTCCTGGCACGCGCAGGGGAAGATGGGATTGCCAGGTATCTTGGCAATCAAAGCTGACACAGCGCATGCACAGCTCAGCTTTTCTGACAGATACCCGGAGTGATCTGGCAGGTTGCAGGAATTATTGCAGAAGAGATATCACCTGTTCTTTTCTGCAAAAATGACCTGCTTGATATGGAGAGGCGAGAGGTTCCTCTTTAGGAACAAAATTATTTACCTGTTATTTTTATTCAGTATTTATATAGCACGGACACATCATACAGCACTGTACAAAATCCAGTCATGTCACATGCTGTCCCTCAAAGGGGCTCACAAGCTAATGTTTCTACCATAGTCATCTTATTAACACAGTCTAAGGTAAGTTTTGAGGACAAGCCAGTTAACCTAACTGGATGTTTTTGGAATGTGGGAGGAAACCCACTCACACAGGGAGAACTTGCAATCTCCATTCAAATAGTGTCCTGGCCGAGTTTTGAACCTGGGACCCAGCACTGCAAAGGTCAGTGCTAACCACTGAGCCACCTACTGTTCCTGTTAGAAAAAAATGACACTTAATGCTCTTTGTCTGCACTTTACTGTTACCAGTTAGCACAAGATTTTTTTTTTTAAACTGCAGGACAATTCCATTCTTTCTGTAGTCCTAAAATACAGTTAAGGTGACATCATTTCTTCTCTAGATGTAGTGGACACAGTAAACATTGTCACCCCTGGGCAAATAAAGAAAATGAATGCAGCCACCATGTCTAAGGATGGGAAATCTGTTATGTTGTACTTTTGTTTTTTCTTCTTTAGATGCACTTGAAAAAAAAGAATTCAACGCGTTCCAGTTTAATGTATTAATTTTATTAAAAATATTTTAATTTGCAGTTTTGATTTATACCTCTTCTTTCTTCAGAACTAGAATGAAAACACTGTTACCCTGTCTCAGAACTATTAATATTTTGTCACATTGTTGCACTGGTTTCGGTAGAAACTACAAGCTGTCATATATTGCAGAAGCATGTAATGATGTTGTAAGAAACCCGCCTCATTTACATTAGTTTCACACCAATTTTGTCACCCATACAAACAAGCTTTCAACATTGGTAGTCAGGAAGTTTCTGAAAGTAGGAGGATGTTATCAAGTTCCCATATATTTCCTAGCCCAGTACATCTATAGAAGTCAAGGGCATTTTTTTCCTCCATTTTTTAATAAATGCACCAGGAGGAGAAACTTCTGTAATTGTACCATAGCTGGAAACAGTGCCAGGTTCTAAGGCTGGTAGTTATAAGAAGCAATGAGAACGCTCCAGTATCTGAAGTATACTTGTGTGATTGTAATGGCACAGATGTGGCCACTAGAGGGAGACAGTCTTTACAAAGTTCTAAGTAGTAATGATGAAATCCACCCACTGCCCTTTAACTTAGGGAAGCCTTACTTGACCTTTTAAAAATGCATAGGGGACCCCTTGAAATTCCTTTCAAGTCCTAAGGAATTCCTGCTTTAATTTCTATATACATACTAACAGTACATTAGTGTGGTTATCAGTGCAAAAAATGCATCTTACCTTTATTACCAACAGCAAGAATGTCACCACTACAAATAGCCAAAAAGAGCATTGGTGTTGGTGGTAACTGACCAGAGGGAATAAAATTGCTCATGGCTCCAGGTACCCCTAGCATCCTCAGGAGAAACCCTAATGTTCTAATAAATTCTGGTTGAGAAACGCTGCCTTAGAGTGTGAATATTTCAGTTAGTAACAGCGCAGGTGGTGAAAAATTCAGCACACTGGATATGTAAATCAGTGTAATATTTTACAGCTGTCAGTGTTAAATTAATTTCCCAGAAGCTGCAGTGATTTCTGGAACCTTACTAGTGTGTCAAGTGTAATATTTTGTGTTTAATCACAGGACTGGAGTGGAAGGATTGGAAGTGTCCTCAAGCTCTGACAGTGACTCCGAATCTCCCAGCACATCAGCATCCTATCAAAGTCAAGAGCAGAGACTGCACAGCTCTGGGAGTGATTCCGATGAGCAGGCCCAGTGTTCCTCCTCCACCTCCGTGACTGAAGAGCAAAGTCCAAGGCCGAGCAACAGCTCCAAACGAGACGAAGAAGTTACAGATGATGAACAGCCAGATTCTGATTCTGGTAACACAGAAGTTGTTGAAGAGGCCACAGACAAAGGACAGCCAGCGTCTGACTCCGGCTTGGCAGAACATTCAGAGATGATCCCAGAGCCAGAGAAACAAACAAATACCTCAGACCCACCAAAGGAGTCCTCTGGCACGGTAAGAAAACATTGTATAATGATACAAGCTCTTATTTAAAACTAATAGAACTTTCAAAACAATTATGTAGAATATATATCTGATTAAGCTGATATTTGAACACTCATCAAGCCTCTCTTGATGGTCTCTGACTAGTCATGGCACAACTTTCACCAATGGGTTTGATTTGTTAAAGCTCTCCAAGACTGGCCCATTGTGTACAGTGCAAGAGGGGTGAGAGTGGAAAGAACCGGCTGATGCAATGGGACCATTAAGTGAGGTTTACTTCCTTTAGATTATTCCCAGATTGACTTTGTCTTGTCCAACCTTTTTGATGCAGGCCACAGATTGCATATAAATATTTATGGAGGGTCAACATACCTAATGCAAATATGGCAAGAAATGTAATATAATATACAGTGCCGGATTTAAAAAAAAAAAAAT
>NC_092861.1:147440547-147472597 GCF_032062135.1 Pyxicephalus adspersus | reverse complement strand
TATATATATATATATATATATATATATATATACCCACTGCTTTCAGTACATTAGTAATCAGTAAGGAAAAATATATTTAAACAGAAGTTTGCTGAATGTGAAATGCCTATGACACCTGTAATGGAGAAAATTATTAGTAGGTAATGTCAAGTAATATTTGTATGAAAAAAATGCAAACATTACAGTTCTCTTACATGGATGGCCGTGAAGAAATGCCCGCTGAGCTTTAGTGGTGTAGTTCCAGTGTGAGTGGAGTGCCCCTGGTGGAAGAAAGATGCCCTTACATAAAGTCAACAAGCTATTGTTAATGATTACTTATGTGAGCATCAGAAAATGATCATTGCTCAAGAAACTCCTAGCAACCTCTGGAGGAACCTTGGTGGAGAAAGGCTGCAATTGAACAACATGCCCCCCTTCATGGAAGAGATGCTCAGCGGTGCACCTTGGTGTTTTATAGTTCGAATTTTCTGTTTATAGCTGGACATGCTCACTATATTGAGGTAATGAACATGGTATTGTTACTTGATTGTAATTTCCTGCATTTTCCGTAGGATACTGCTCCCTTCGACCTCATGTCATTCTCCTCTGCTGTGGAGTTGGAGGCTCTGGGTCTTGAGAAGTTAAAGACGGAACTGATGGCGCTGGGCCTGAAGTGTGGTGGGATGTTGCAGGAGCGTGCAGCCAGACTCTTCTCTGTTCGTGGACTTTCCAGAGATCAAATAGATCCGGCTCTCTTTGCCAAACCAGCCAAAGCAAAGAAGAAATAAACAACGAAGACAGTATAGATCTAGCTGAACGACAACTGGCAATAAAGGGACATTAATGGTTTACCACATTAGAAGAGCTGAGCTCCCGGGGCTTCTTCACTTGCATCAATGTGGTTGAAATAAGCCAGTCAGAATGTATAAATAAAGCTTTTGTCTGCAATTATTTTAAATAAACTTTTTACATTTTCATTTAAATGATTTGTGGCAGTTTTATTGGGGGTAGAGCTTTGTTTCTCTGTACAGATCTCCTAGGTCACTAAATAAAGAAGAACTTTCATCTATTAAACCTCTAATACCATGTTTTGCTCTTGTTTATTGGGGATACAGGAAGCCTTTCACTTTAGAGTTTTACTCTACCCCCTAGAAGTTTTGGACATTGGCAAACATAGGGCATGACCTTTGACTGGCAAAACAATGAAAGCTGACTCCATATTCAGAACATTTCCAGGTTCTGTCACTTTCATCTGCACAGTATCTCCAAAATCTGCCCCCTACCTGTCCCCAGAGACCACCAAACTCCTTGTACAGGCTTTTATCTCTCGTCTAGACTACTGTAACCTCCTCCTCTCTGGTATTCCACTAACCCGGCTCCTCAATCTTTTATGAATGCTGCAGCCAGACTAATCCAATCTTTCCACATACCTACCTACCTGATACACAGCCTTCCCACCACTCCTCTTCTGGTTGTAGCTCTTCATTGGCTTCCATTTTACCTTAGAATCAAATTCAAGCTACTGTGCTTTGCCTTCAAACAACTCAATAGTTCTGGTCTCACCATTCTGACCTGATAAAATAAATATCCCCCTAGCCGCTCCCTTCGCTATTCCAATGACCTACTAATGACTTCATTACTCATAACCTCATCGCACACATGGCTCCAAGACTTTTCTAGAGCTGCCCTGACTCTCTGGATGGTCTTCCTATTCGGCTTGCGCCTACTTTCTGCTCATTTAAAATAGCACTCAAAACCCATCTTTTCATACCTGTCTTCTATCTCCTAAACCAGTGGTCGACAACCTTTTTTGTTCTGGCAGACCACTAAAATTGCCAGCTCCTGACCATGTATGTGCGGGGAGCTAGTTGTCAATCAAAGGGCAGGAACCTCCCCATAGTGACATCATAATTCTATACCCCCCCCCGACTCTGCCACTCGCGGACTGATTCCGGGTCAGTGATTCAAATTGTATTAAAAGCGGGAGATCATAAATACTGACAACCAGATGAGCTGTATTTTTAGATCAGCAATGGGGGTTTACATAATCTCTCAGTGATAGGTCCTCTCCAACATATCTTTACATATGGGGCTAGTAAAATATTTTCTCCCCTACTCTATAGAATGGGGAATTTTTTTGGGCTTCTGTCAGGTCTTACTAATGTCAGTGTCGCTCATGGTCTCCAGTCCAGGAAATAATTGAAAATACAAACTTTTAAATGTCACTGGAACAGGCAAAAGCCTTAGACTACGTACACACATCAGAAGATTATCGCCCAATAATCACCTCAAGACTGATTTTGGACGAGAATCTGGCATGTGAGTATAGCGCACGTTGTTTGTGTGTGCGGGGTGCCGCTCCGTCATTTTCCCCCCTCCCCTCTCTATAGAGCAGAATGGTGTTGTATGTGCAATGCTCCTTCATGCATCGTTCAGCGTTTTGTCGTTGAAAAGGATTGTGAAAGATCCTTTCTGAGAACAATATTGCTTGTGTGTACATTGCCTTAGATGGCCATGTAGTTTTAAATGAACTTTTGCAGTGCATAAAAAGCCCCAACTATTTTTCCCCTGATCCCCTAGTGGTTGAGATCCTGTTCGTTTTTTGTTTTTTTTCACCCGTCGGTGTGCCGTTTGGGAGGAATTTATGCAACAGAACGTAAAACACTTGCAGGTAAACAGTAAATTGACTTAAATCCATACATAAACACATAAGAGACACATACCCGTGTTAGGAAAAACGTACAATGGTTGTCCCAAGGCAATGTGTAAATCTAGTTGCTTGCTCTGTGATGCATATGTCTGTATGCAGCTTAACCTGTAAGGTGACAACTTACATTTATTTTAGGGAGGTTCCTGTTAATTTTGTAATCATCGTTGATTGGGATTACCTAGAGGAAGGCAATGGGTTTCTCAGCTTCTTGTTTGTTGCTGCTCATTATCTATGCTGTGCAAACCCTGAGCTGTGATCCTATTTTACTTGTAAATCATGGTGGCGGAGCTAACAAGTTTGTAATACAGATAAATAGACATGGGGGGTTATTAGCAGTCTGTGCTTCAGACTTTACCTCATTAGGATTATCGGTGTTTCTCATCAGTGATGCTGGTTATGCAAAGTCACATTGTTCATGGCAATGTCTGGTTGTTTTGCTAGCAGTCCTTGCAATTTGTAGAGGGCTTAAAGTGTATCCAAAAGTTTTTTTTTTTAATTTTGAATTAAAGTGGAACTAAGCCTGCGATACTCACCTGTCTCCATTCCAGTACAGGGCTCCACTATCTTCATTTTCATTATTTTCTTCCTGTAGACAGTTATTGGCCAGGGTGATATTTTTCACACGTAGGGGTTCATCTCCCCTCCTATTCTGTGTTACTTCCCCCACCTCCTAGATTGGAAGCTCTTCTGGGCAGGGTCCTCTCCTCCTCCTGTGCCACTGTTTGCATCTCTCTGTAATTTGCAAACCCTATTTGTCAGTGCTGTGAAATATGTTGGCGCTATATAAATCCTGTTTATTAATAATAATAATAAATTCATTCTCAAGACGTGGAGGGGGCCATACCTGGTGCGATCAGACAGGTAGAAAGGATTTTTGCAAAAGAGACATCACTTGTCCCTTTCTGCTATAATGACCTGCTAGATCATGAATTCCTACAAATGGAACTATTAGCTCTGTTTTTAAGCCAACTCTTTACTTGCTCACCTAAAAGTGCTATTGCACTATGCTTCAAATCCTCATCTCCGGCCCTGGGCCGGGAGGGCCATATACAGGCCAAAGTTGGGAGTTAACAATTTGCCTGCACTGGTGTCATACCAAAAGTAGAAAACTATAGTGTACACAATCTACATTAAAAACAAATAACCTTAGATTAAAAACCACCTCTATAATCACAGCTCATTCTGTTCAATTGAGAATATTACCATATGTTCCCCTTTTAATACAGAAACAGAAAAGTTCCCAGTGTATCTTCCATCCATATATTGGTTCAGAACTTACAAGGACCTACCCGCATGACAAAACATGAACCATCAGAGTGACCACTCAAGTACCAACTAAAGCAGGGTATAAAGCAGCCTTTCTGGACCTTTTTAACACGGAGAACCCCTTCTAGAATTATTATATCAACAGATTAGTGTGGTGCTCAGTGGGAAGAATTCCTCTTACATTGCAGGCCATTGGGAAGAATGTCACCCTTACCGATAACCAAAAAGATCACTGGGGTCACTTAAACTAACCTAAAAAGCACACGTTTCTTATTTTCCCCTAGCAACGTCTAGAGGAACCACTGGTATAGAGTTTTGCAGTTTTGTGACTGGGTGTATCTAAGGGAGGTGAACTTTGGTTTGTATTTCTCAGGAAAACCTTTGAGACACTTAGGCCTAGGGAAAAGGACTGACCTTGCAACTTTCTCCCAGACAGTTATTAATTTTAGTATGTATTCTATTCCTGTGTTTTTGTGTTGGCATCCCAATGCTTCACTTTCATCTCAGAACCTTAAAACATACTGATAAGGGAACTGGCTTTCAACCAAAACCACAAATACAGGTAGGCTATGAGCAATAGGGGAGCATGTGTTTCTTTCCATCCATATGGTAATGCTGGCTTCATGGACACCCAACACTGAGGAAGAGGAGAGAGTCCCTGTATAATCTGCAAATACCAGAGAGTGAAGAAAAGACAAGTGTAAGCAAATGGTGGAGCTGCAGTTGGTCAACCTGTTGCTTTGCACTATAGCCATTTCATTAATTTTTTGCAAAAGTCTCCTCTTAAGATTATATGAAAATGTAATATGTTTTATGTTATTTACCTGTAAATAATGTTAATGCTCTGATGGCTGCCACCATGTGATATCAGCAGACTCAGCTGTTACTCAAATGGCCCTCTATAAAGCCCTTTCTCAACCTTTTTACCCCTTTTACCCCTTTAAATTAGTTCCAGGTCTCAAGGCAACCCTTCTAAAACCAGTTTATTGAGTGTCATGAAATAAATGCCCATTACATTAGAGGTGAGCTAAAATAGTGATCCCCATACATTGGTGGTCTGAATGCCACCCTAAAGGCAAAAAAAATAGAAAAATTGCATTGACCTAAGAACTATGCAGACACCAGCAAACAGAAGGTCGATCATCCACAGCAAGGAACCCCTAACATCCTTTTTGAGGTATCCTAAGCCTCACTAAATCCTGGTTGAGAATGGCAGCTCAATAATATCCCCCCTGGTAGCTACATAAAAAGTTATAATATTATTATACAGTATTTATATAGCGCCAACATATTACGCAGTGCTGTACAAAGTCCATAGTCATATCACTAGCTGTCCCTCTAAGAGGCTCAGAATCTAATGTCCCTACCATAGTCATATGTCATTACTACAGTCTAAGATCAATGGGGGGAAGCTAATAAACCTAACTTCATGTTTTTTTTGGGATGTGGGAAGAAACCGGAGTACCCAGAGGACACCCATACAAACACAGGGAGAACCTACAAACTCCATGCAGACAGTTCCCTGGCCAAAATTGGAACCTAGGACCCAGTGCTGCAAAGGCCAAAGTGCTAACCACTGTGCCATAGAAAGATGCAAAGTAGCTGGGCCAGCATAGAGAATAATTAAGCACAAGGAAGGAGCTATGGCATAAAAGGAAAAAGTATATTAACTTTTTGGAGTAGTCAGATATTCATTAGCAAGTTAAAATACACATTGCAAAAAAAAACTTTTTAAAATACTTGAGTTGTCTGCACTTTTATCTATATTTTATTATTTTTAAATATGTTAATTTTATGTAAACATGATGAACAAACTTCCACAAAAAAAGTTTTATCAGGATTTTCCTGGCTGTTATTCAGTATTGGGAGGACATTAATTGCTCTCTATGGCTTATGCAGAGTAAGCAGGTGTATTGTCAGTAGGTTCTGCTACTCCCTGCAGTGCTGCGGGGGTCTCCCAGGTGTCTCTCTGAATAGGAGACCTCTGCTGTATTGACATCATTATTGACACACTGGACTGCCACACCGGGAGACTTAATGACCAATATGTACCTTGTATGGAGGTCAGGAAGAAATATTCTATTCTATTCCTCTGCAGAGTTTTCATCGAAATGTAATCTCTGCTCCCCTTCCTTCCTCCCTAATTCCCCAGAAAACACACATTAGTATGTACATCTCATTTCCAGCCATAGACAGTACACAGGAAAACAAACATGTTTACATATATGCTTAGACTTTTACATAGGAAAAGGTTTGCGGACGCTGGGGGACAGGATTGGAATAACTGTGCAGGTGGATAATATTGGCAGTGGGGGGTACGTTAAACTGGGAATGGGGAAGGAAGGGATGTCTGAAAAAAAAATATAGACCAATAAAATTACATCAACTGCCTTTGTGGGTACAAGGCCTATTGATGTTTGTAGTCCAAGATTTATGTGTATCAATTATGATATGATATGATAAAATATGATGGCACTATATAAATACTAGGCAATAATATTAATAATTGTTTCTATAAATTTCCCACGCTGCCCTCTTCCTCCTCACCACACTTGTGTAATATTATGTTTTGGCAGATAAATATACCACAGAAGCCAAAACTGAGAACAGCTCAGGACTCTACAATCTCTATCTCTCAGAGGGGCATGTAATCTGATTATTACACTGGCTGCTTTTAACTGGATTAAAAGAGACTCCCAATACACATCAGTTTATGAGTTCCTGTGTGCTTTCGTTTTGTTGCAGACAGATAAAGAAATCTTTACACATACAAGTCATTCTAAGCCATTTGGATAAGTCCACATAGGCCTAGGGCTCTTGGTGCTGCCAAAATTCCAAGGGGGACCAAAGTGCTTTTTATCTGAAGTTGCAGAGGATTATGTCATAGTATTTCCTCCTCCTTTAAATTCCTACAATCAGTTACACGATATGATCCCCTATCCCCCTAATTTAATCTAACTACAGTACAATATAATTTATTCTAATAAATTTTCTTCTATAATCCTATAACTAGTAATTTTAATATAGACACTAATCTCATAAATCTTGTATCAATTTGCTCCCCTTCTCTAAGTATTCACACCCATTATTATCTTTTAGGGCACTCTGGACCCTCACACACCTAGTAAACCTTTAAGTTTTATTCATAGTTCACCTACCTGCCTTATTTGAATTTAACAATATCATAATGTTGACATACAAGGCATTAGTCTCATTATCTAATCAGGGATTACTGTATTTAGTTAATTGGTCATATAGTAGCAACTTGAAAATAGTTCCTAGTGGAATAAATTGAAATATAGTTATTTGGCCTACAAAGGGCTGGGTTGCCAACCCTGGGTTTTAGACAACAAAAGAAAAACAGGAAAGAAGGTTTTTTTTAGGCAACGTGAAATTGTATTAGTGAATAATTCTCATAATACACATTCAAACATTTGAGTATTTTTGGATATGTATTATGAGAATAATCACTAATACAATTTCACCTTGCCTAAAAAAACATTTCTTTCCTGTTTTTCTTTAATTGGTCGTATATCCCATGAAGTATGTAATGAGAAGAACCACAACAATTTGTTGTTTGCCCTTGTATGTAAACTTGTTTTCCTTTATAACTTTGCTGACAATATAATTTTGATTTGCCGCAAAGGAAGCCGTTTCTTGTTTTTGTTTTAATGTAACAGCTTTATAAGGGAGCAACTTTACTTGACAATAAAGGGAGGAGGGATTAACAATATCCTCTAAACTTTTTTAGGAATGGAGTTTGTGTATACCTATTTTTTTGTATTACCTACAAAAAAATAATAATACAGAAACTCCATTTCTAAAAAAGTTTGAAAACTTTCTAAAAATGAAAAACTTAGATCTTGTTAATTGTTAATTTGCTTGAAACTTTATCAGGCAAAACTAGAAAGAAAAAATTTTAGTGTTTTCATTGACAAACTTAATTCTATTTGTTAAACATAAACAAAGTTAGAAATTCTTGTCTGCAAAACACTTCAACAAAATGGGACTGAGGAAAGTTTATCACTATCCCCATCCCAAATCTTTTCCTTTTATTACATTTCTTAATCATTCATTAGGGAGCTAATTTATATAGAGGAATTTTTGCCCATGCTTGCTGTATACAAGAATTGAATAGTCCATAGTCGTCGTTGTCACAATCTCCTCTTCATAATGCACATGCACCTGGCAAATGCAATCTATAGAGCATGCCGACATTGACTTGTTTATGAATCTGAAGTTTGCCCACAATCCCTGTAATGCTGGTTTTGGACATAGCAATTTTCAGTCGATTTAAAAACTTTTGCTCTACTGAGATTTACAAATATGATCCAAAATAATCACTAAAGCTAAGCAATTTCCCATACAATTCAGTTGATTGTAAAGAGGAATCTGGGCTTTAACTCATTAAATGTGCACAAACTGGGTAAATCAACTTATGAATAAAATTATATATATACTTTTTTTTAATGATTTTTGGGGTGGCTTACATTGTTTTTTTATTTGTTATTTTTTCATATATACATATATGTATATTTTTACATTTGTTATTTTCATTTACAATGATATAAAAAATCCAAACAACAATGTTGTAGTGTTTGGACTTTTTTTTGACCAGGGTTATTTCAGTTCCAACTTTGAAAGTGTTGTGATTCCAATAAGTAATGAAATGAAAAGTACAATTGCTCAGATTGTCACAGGTATGGCCAACTTAAGAGAGGCACCGGCAACCTGAAAATCTTCACTGGGTCTGCTACAAGCAAACCAGTTTATTGAGCAGTTGGTCACCTAGCAGAACATTGTAAGGGGGATGAAGCAGCTCTGACACCAATCTGTAGCACAGAGTCATTTGATAATGAGATGTAATCTTTATCACATTTTCAATACCCTGCTGTGTCCAGTTAGTGATGACATTGAAGATGGAGGGGCACCCATTTGCACATGTTTTGTGTTTTTTGAAAGTGCTAATTAGGTGGAAGCCAGGCTGTGTCATTATGAAGGAGCCAACCACCACAGTTAATTTGTCAGAAAAAGGCGTTACTCAGAAGATGAATCTGACCATCATTGTCTAGTTGGCTTTTAATACCAGTCCAATGTCTCGCTAATGCTAAGTACACACGTCAGAATATTCTCGTCCGATAATACCCTCAGGGCTGGTATCGGACAAGAGTCTAACGTGTGTACAGCATTCATCCGATGTCGTTAATGGATCCGTCCTGGTGGATCTATGAATGGTGAATGATCGTAATACAAGTGAAGGGGAGAGAGCACCCCCTCCCTCCTATCTCCATGAAGCAGAACGGTTCTGTTTGTAGATCACTTGTTCAGTCTTTTGTCGTTGGAAAGCATCATGAGAGTCAATTATTGAAAGTGTGTATGCAGCCTTAGGATTAGAATGGGAAAACTTAGGGAGCTCCCCCTGCCTTGGAGAAGGACATGATTTCATTTGCAATATTTGGTCATGGTTCTCTGATGATAAGTGGCCACACTCCAAGTCATTCCAAACCATCTTTTTCTTTTACATCTAAAAATGTAGACAGCTTAACTCATACCAGACAGATGTGTATGTATAGTAGCCCAGCAGAAACCCCCAACACCTTCTTTGCCCCTGGTTGATCAAGTTTACCCCTCAAGGTCAGTTGGCCTATGGAGGTGTCCTTAAAGCCAAAGGCCAAATTTTATTTATATTGCAGCCTTAGATTTAATGGCTGCATTCATATTTTTATTGTCAGCCTTTTCTATTTATTTTTACCTGGACATCGTACCAGTAACACATTTTTTACCCTAGGGTGACAATGATCACACACCGCACTATAGAGCAGCATTGTCATTCTATACAGGAATACGGAATACCTCCTTCTCCCCTCTTCTACTTGAAATAAAACCTTGTTATACTCTCCTGTCACAGGTTGCCGACATCTTTTTCCATTTTCTCTTCCTTGTTACAATCTTGGGCCATCTTCATCAGCCCAGCCAGGATGACATAACTCGTGCGTAGGTGCTGGGGAGTTCCAGCAACTTCAGGGAAAGCTAGCACTTGTTATACAGTATATCACGGCAAGCAACATGCACATGTGCAATTAGGCATTAGTGACAGCTCAAGCAAGTGACCAGCCAGGTAAGAATTCTCATTGCAGAAGGAACATCCCTGTCCCTTTCTGCAATGAAGCCCGGCCTGATTTAAAGTGGAACTAAACTCATTGGTGGGTGGTGAGCTTCTGGCTGAATGGGAAGATTGAAGATGGCGGCACCTGGCACTTGTTCAGCACCAGGATGAAGAACATCTCTAGGATGATGCAGGACCTGATCGAGGGAAGGTCCTTCACCATCGAGGGATCTGCAGGATTGCAGTATGAATTTTTTTTTTCAATTTAATCCTGCTTTAAAGAAAGTGGAACTTACAGTAAATAGAAGCAATTTGGTGAAGTTCACTGTCGAGGATTGCATAGGTTTCAACATGAAGATGCCCATACATACAGTGCTTGTTAACCAATCTAACTGAAACTGGCCAGATTTGTTCTGCAATCTAATGTCTATGGCCTACTAGCTAGTCAGTCACATGGTGTCATTTCAGTTTTCACCTCCTCAAGACCTACTGAGGGCAATTGTCTACTAGTGTCCACATTGATAAATACAGTATATGTATATATTCCATCTCACCTCCAATGCTCCCTATATGCATAAATATGGAACCTAACCAAAGCCTTCATATTTAAATCAACCAGAAAACCTCTAACCACCAATAACTTTTTCAAGTTACTTAAAGTATACATAAACCTGGAGTGATGCTTTACCAGTAATAACACAATGGGTCTAATTTATCAAAGCTCTCCAAGACTAGAGAAGATGAACTATCATGGAAGAACCAGGATGATCCATCAAACATACAGCGGATCTGGTCCAGGATTGAAAACATTTGCCAAATATTAGCAAATGCTTTGAGGTAATATATCCCAGGTTTGCTAGATCACCCAGGTTTTACCATGATAGTCTATCTTCTCCAGTCTTGGAAAGCTTTGATAAATCGGGCCCTATGCCTTGGCTAACTAGTATATAGGTTATCAGCATTGTAATTAAGGTGAAAGTATCTTCTAATTTTTGTGTGTCATAATCTAAAATATGCCACGATTTTTAGTCATTCTTAAGGAACAGACTTGGAACAGTGTAAAGGCAGACTCATGTAAAAACTGTGATATCCTCACCATAGGAAGAGACATTTAGCAGTTAGTGAATGCAGAGTTGGCCAATTTAGATGCAGATTTGATGGAAGCAGAATGACAATTAGCAATTGGTGCAGTGAATGGGTTGTTTGCTGGTCTCTCCCCAGTTGTCCTTTCACTGGCTATAACATTAGTCATAAACAAATCAGCTTCAGTTTGATTGGTGTTTCATTTCGATCAACAAGTTTGATATAAATGTTGACTGTACATAAAAATTCAATCGATCGTGCTGCCACCCACTGGAATTGATTCACAGTCCAACAGGAAAAATTCACAGTAAAGATGAAAATTTGTGCATGATACAAATATAACCATAAAAATCAGCCAAGAGGTCACATACTTGTGTGATTGATGGGAATTTTCGGATCTTACTAATCAAGGTTCAGTCAGTTCTACACTTGATATTGATTCTGTTTGGTCAATCAAATTCCAAATCATTGATAGAAAGAGAGAGAGGGAATTGTAGACAGGGATTTTTAGGTGGCATAAGTAAACAACATCAAAATAAATATTTTATTGGTCATAATACAATATGATTTTGACCAAACGATATGATTATTAATCATAATACAATATGTCCAGTGCATGCAATGAACAACCATATGTATGAGAAAAAGGTGGTGCCCATCTATTCATTTTTTTGTTCATTGATGCTGACGTTCTCTCCCACTGCTCGAGCCATCTATTTGTTGTGCTTCTGTGACGCAGGATTTACAGCTTTTGAGAATACTCGCCTCCAGTACTCCTGATAAAGCAAAATTGTTTCTGTGAAACGCGTAGAGAAAGAATGTGAAAAAATATACCCTTAGTGATGTCCCATTTTGGTTGTATGGGCCCTCTTGGGTAATCACTAATTTGGAAGGGATATAAGTTAACATTTTTACAACATTCAGTATGCATTTTTAAAAATAATTTTATGTAATGTTTTTATTGTATCATGACAAATAAAATATTTATATTTTATTTTGATGTTGTTTACTTATGCCACTTAAAAGTTCCTGTCTACAATTCCTTCTCTTTCTATCTATGATCATTTGGGATGTGGCACTAATGAAAATACACACCTTGGGACTTGGGACATAGCTGTAGACCACCTGATACACCAGATTGGTGAGGGGTGTCTGCTAAATTCCCCAAACTCTCCTAGATTTGGGGAATAAAGTTCTGCCCAAATCATTCATGACTGGAGCAACTGGTGCCTATGTGAGTCCCTTTGACCTTCTATCAATGACAGACTAGATTTCCCATAGCACATAACTAGTTTCCAACAGCAACTTTACTCGCTTTGGTAGGAAAATGAAAAGGAAGGACATTTCATTTTTCTGATTTTTATACCTGAAGCCTTCAGTGACATTAGGTGCTGCATAATGGAGGACATTTAGATTTCTTTGAAGCCAAGTTTATTCCTGACTTTGAGACATGCTTCTCCTAATAGTCAATTATGTCTCAATGCCTTAAGGCATATAATTCCCCACCCACAATTAAGTCTGGCACAAATTTTGACACCTACCAATTAAGGTAATTGTGTATTGGGACAACAGGCAGGTAGCACATAACCTTGGAAAATGTATTCACCTTCCTGAACACCTGAGAGTTTCCATAAGAGAAACACAACTAATGTATTGGAGGTGTGGGACACCAATATAAACACATATATCCCATTGTCCTATTCCGTTCTGAGAAAGGAATCTAACGAACATTACAATAAATGTTTAGCCTTTATACTCATCTCATTTATCATTTTTAACTGTAGGGATATAAAACAGGTAATCTATTCCTTGCAGAAGGTGGTTTTGGCATAGGTTGGAAACCTGGCCTTTTTTCATTTTTTTCATGGAGTTTCTTTATTTTCGTTATGATGATGTGGATTTCCCATGATTGTCCTGATTTTCAGGCATACAAGGCTTTATGAAGGCGTCAGCAGTATATGGAAGCAGAAGGTTTAAGTCATGCATCCTGCTAATATTTTTTCCCTGCTAAATTGTGCACAGGCACCCAAGAAATCCACAAGGCCCATAAAAAAACCATTGGGTTAGGCCCATCTTTTCCACTACTCATTGGTACATTTCTAACACCTGTGTGCCCATTGTAGGTGCTCTTGGTGTTAAAAATGAATATCAGAATGGGTTATGCAACCTACACAAGCAAATGGCTATGCTGTGACACAGTAGTTTAGGCAGCACAATTTGGCCCTTGTCAAGGTCACTCAGATCCTTACTTTTGCCCATTTTTTTAATCCTTTTTATTGAAACAGGATTGGAAGAGAAATAAAAACAATAGTACAAAGCAAATGTGGCATCAAGAGACGTGAACCAGTATTCGTAAAACCTTTGCCCATTTCATCTACTTTTACATATCACCTTCAAGATTTGACACTTCACTTGCTGCCTAATATATCAATTTCTCGCCTCATGAGACATTGTAACCAAATATCCTTTTTTATCACCTGTGAGATTCTTTGAGGTCAGGGCCTGATAGGAGGTTTTGTGTTTTCAGCAAAGCACTATGGTTAGGTGCTACCTATATAAATACCTGAAAAAAATATAAACAGAACTTGGAAACCAACAAAAATGACTGTATCTCCTTTTTTTTACAGTACTTGTTCCATTTTGGAATTTGCACGATCCGGAGGGTCGTTATTGTAGAAAGGGACAGGCGTTGTCCCTCTGGGTTTCTGGCATCAAAGTTTATCTGTTCATGTGCAGCATCATCTTTGGTAGCCAGGTAAACCTGGCAAACCTGGGTTATCTTGCGTGGATAAACAAAGCCAGAGGAGTTACGCCATCCTTGCATGGACAATCAAGATAGCTGAAGATTGTCTGCAGCAGGAACAAGAGAGGAAAGAAGGTGATGCCATGCACTAGCCCACAAATAGGTGAGTGGCATTCAGATTTAGTTCTTTTTTTTTTTTAATGTTGATTGACAATTAGTATTTTGAGAACCCTAGGCATCACTGAATCACTTGGCTATTATCTAAAGACAATCATTAGAACTGTATTTAGTCTACTAAACCATAGATATGTACAAAAGGAACCTAAGTCTGTATCCTGGGGCTATTTGGTGTCCATATTTCACTTTGTTCAGCCTGTTTAATCTCCTGTCTGACAATCTAAAAGCCACCACCTAACCTCCAATACACAAATTCTACAAGGGCTTTTCTCAAATTCCAGGCTGCCCCTTGTTTGCATAACAAGAGGGTCTGAGAAATCCAGCAATTGGAACACCACACTGTGAAATAAATCCAATCCACATTGCAGTCTTCTGCTCTGTCTGTTTGCTCAATTTAGTATTTGCAGATCCTGCTTTCTGCAATCCACAGTCCTGGGCCTGGGAGAAGGGGGACAGCATACATGACCCAGTGTCATTAGAGACCGGCATTGTGGAGGGTCAGGGCCAGACAGTAAGAAGCACGCAGACCTGGGTGAGCTAGTGAGATGACCCAGACAAGTGTAAATATCAGAGGACACAGAGCTAGAGATAACTGTCTGGAGGGTTCAATACCAGCACATCTGCTGTCTGCGCCACTTAAAAAAAACTGGTTTCACTTGTCAACAACTTAAACATTACATTGGTATTTCCTTACCCAACAAAATCAACACTCACATACCCAATTATCACTGTCTGAATTCTGACAATTCCTCGCCAGTCTAAAACATTCTGTATTTTTGTACCCTCTTTTCTTAGATTCCTGCACGCTCACTATTTGTGTGGAGTTTGTATGTTCTTCTTATCCTTTTATTCATTTATCCACATTCTTCAGTTTCGTCCTGTAATCCAAAAACATTGAGGCTGGTTATAAATTATCCAAACCCTAACTAAATGTCATTTAGTAAGTTATTTATAACAGGGTGACTATTACTATTATACTAGTTATATAGCACCATCAAATTACACAGCACTGTACAAAGTCCATAGTCATGTCCCTAGCTGTCCCTCAAAGGGGCTTACAATCCAATGCCCCTACCATAGTCATATGTCATTACCGCAGTCTAAGGTTAAATTTGGGGGGAAGCCAAATAACCTAACTGCCTGTTTTTGGAAATTGGGAGGAAACCAGAGTACCCAGAAGAAACCCACACAAACACGGAGAGAACCTGCAAACTGAGCTCAGCTCTTTGAGGGCTCGTGGATGTAATCTATTTAGCCATGTGCTTTATATACATTCGGGTGATTTACTTAAGGTATTTATGGTAGGGACATTAGATTGTGAGCCCCTTTAAATGACAGTTAATGACATGACTATGGACTTTGTACAGTGCTAAGCAATATGAGGGTGCTATATAAATACTGGATAATAATAAGCAAACTTTTATGGATTATAAATTGAATATTAATGACAATAGTCAATATTGAACCACTCATTTAAATTTAGATAACAATGTTAATAACAGAAATAATACAAATCCTAAAGTCTTCAGATAGGTATGAGCTATTCCAGGCCCTGATAAATAACATGGGACATCAGTCAAGAATCGGTCTCCTGCATGAGTTTAAAGTGGTCCTTTCTTTTACTAACAGTTACGTTAAAGGTGATTTTTTTTTTTTTGGGCTTTGTCCATCAGATAAACTAGGCTCAATAGATATGACATACTATGTAGCATTGGTATCTTAAACTCTCTTGTGTATTCAGGAAAACTATAGAGCTATGGGTCCTGATTTATGAAAGCTTTCTTAAAACTTTCATTAGTGAAGCTGAGTGATCCAGCAAATTTGCAATGGATCTGGCCCAGGATTCAAAACATTGCTAACAAATAGCAAATGACAAATCCATTCCAGGTTTGCTGGATCACCAAGCTTCACCGATGAAAGTTTATCCTCTCCAGTCTTAGAAAGCTTTATTAAATCAGGCCCATTTTTTGGAAACAACAATCTTATTATTTATATATAGACCATGTATTTTAAAGGCAAACCACATACACAAATAACAAAATAAACTAGTTGGCTTTTAAATGCATGTTGGCTAATTGCCCATAACACCCCCTTTGCATGTAATGAAGTCTCATTCTGTAACAGCAGCCTTTGTACTCAAGGTGATATACATAGACGTGTATTGCATGTCTAACACATACACATATATCCATAGGCAAAAAGAGATAATGCATATTAGAAATGCTGATTTATTTTTGACTTTGAAGTCTGGATGAATAATTTAGGTTTTTAAGAGTGTTAACCTCTATTGGTCTAATCAATAGGTATAGTATCCTTATGATATATGTTTATATAGACTTACAACTATTATACTACGGTAACTATTTGAGTAGCCAGCAGACAGCAGCAAACAGCAAAGATGTATATTACATATTAGGTCAGAGAAGGGGAAATGGAAGTTGATTTATCATTAGCATGCCAGCCAGTTTAGCCAGTTCCTTTAGGTGTAAATAATATGCTTCATCAGTCCCCCTCTGGGAATTAACACCTTTTCTAACTGTCTAGGGCAGGGTGCCCACACTTTTTTTGGCTTGCGAGCTACTTTCAAAATGACCAAGTCAAAACAATCTACCAACAATAAAAAACCTGTACTTAATAACTCGTGTGTGCGATAGATTTCCTTTTGAAAGGCGATCTACTCGCGTTGCCTTTGCAATCTACCGGTAGATCACGATTCACCTGTTGGGCACCCCTGGTCCAGGACATGTCAAGAATTAAATAAGAGGCACTGTAGCAAATGGACAGTTTATCTTCCAGATATAAAAATACAGCTAACAATATAAATCTTTACTGTATATATCAATATGTAAGGAACTAAAGCAGTTGGAAAACTGCTGGAAACTGTTGGAAAACTATTGTGTTTAAATCCCTTTACATGATTAAACGCTTAAAACATGATTTAACACTTTATAAAAAGGCCTGGTAATTTCTTTACAGGATATTTGTGATGTGTCCAATGACCAAATAATTGAATATATCTCCAATTAAACTTATCCTTACCATTAGTTCCAATCTCTCTATGTGATAGATATTTGAGCAATCCTTGTTTTCCTAGAGTTTTATATATATATATATATATATATATATATATATATATATATATTGGATACAAAGAACAGAAATATTTTTACTAATAAGACAAGAAACTTTAAGACTCTTCAATCTTGAAAAATACATATTTGTTCATGAACGATTCATAAACAACGTCGGACGAGCAGCACTGTACATACGTCAGATTCTCATCTGATTCCAGCTCTTAGATTTAAATCCGCAGCCTTAGAACTAAATCTGTGCAATACTTTAAAATAACACACAAATTTTAAAAAAGGAAAATGTATAATATTTTCATAAATATAAAAAAATAAAAAATATATCCCTGCATTTAGTTAAATGTACAATTTCTTCATCACAAATCTTTATGCTGGTAACAATCATGATTCAGAGGATGTGTTGTGACAATATTTAAAAAAAAACAAAACTAAGATTTAAGTCATTGCAATGCATTTTATATATCAAATAACACACAAATAAAACAAAGACTTTAAAAAGAAAATGATAAAATTAAGAATTTATTTATATCATATATTTTATTTATATAATTTAGGAATATAGAATTTCTAACATTCAAGCAAGGATAAAAAAAATAATAAATATGTCCCAGCATTTGGTTAAATGAACGAATTTCCAGATTGGGATAAAGTAGTTGTAGGTATTAGGGTATATATTGTCTAAAATGTGTCTGACACCTAATTGTGCTGATGTTCTCCTATGTTTTCCTAATTTGCATTATTGGCTTGCACAGCGGGTGGTCCATCCTTTCTCCTTTAAAAGGAGGAGCCTCAGGGAGCTTCATCAGACAACTTGCAGTTTGCAAGGACTACACACCTCTTGTCCCCTCTACTTCTCTCTACTTTGGACGTTTCTTCTTGGCTACAAGAATGATGAACCCCCAGATCCTCATCAGACTGGCCATGCTTCTCAGTGCCTTGCTCTTCTCTACCAGCAGTGGATTTACAGCTGAAGACATCAAGGAAGCCCTGCTTAAGAAACTGAACCTGCCTGCTCTCCCGATTCTGACCAAACCGGACACGGAGAACTTGTTGGTCCCCAGACACATCCAGGACAAGTACATATCAATGCTCAACAAGCAGAAGGAGAGAACTAAGAGGTCTCTACCCAGCCTAGCCGGCATTATCAGAGGAATCAAAGGAAATGCTGGTAAGATAATTCATGCAATATACAATATTTAATAAATGTAACATATTTCTGTATGGCCTTGCAAGTTGCACTCCAACATTACTGTTTACAGTCTGGAAACTGGTCCATTACACAGTTTGGTAACATTGTTAGGCATGGCCCAATGTCTTTCGTCATCGACAACCCTTCACTTGCTACAGATAGTATATTTATTTCAAGTGCCCCAGTGATGGCAAATTCATTAGCCTTCCCTTCCTGGTTGACAGACATCTCCAATCAATTTGCTAAGATTCTAATTTTTCTTTTTGCTTTTCTTGATAGATATTGCTGGAGAAGTGTTGTATTCCGACTCCACCAAGCTGAGCCTAGTCTTTGCCATGGATTCCAGAGTCCCCCAGAACAGTGAGGTCACCATGGCTGAGCTGAAGCTTTTTAAACTCCCCCCGACCACCAGGGTTATGCCCGACAGGCACTCACACAGGCCCGTCAACAATGCAAGAGTCAGCATCTACCATGTGGAGGTACAGAACGATGGAAGCAATAGGACCTCACTTGTGGATTCCAGGTATGCAAACCCTAGACATTGACATTCTATACATATAGACAGCATTTATCATTAGAAATGAATCATAAAAATTCTAAACTCTAAAAAAGTAAGGTAGACATAGTAAACTAGGCTTTCCAAAGAGAAAAAAAGTTAACATTGCTGATGTCTCCTGAACATACTACTTGCTTAGCTGTCATCCTGACCTTCATAATTCCATACTTAAAATGGAGTCCTAAGACTTTGACATTGCTAATCTGCAGTTTATTAAGTCACATTCTTATGGTTTTTACTTTTTTTTTAGTAAGTCAGTGGTAAAATTGCATCTTTTGTACACTTTTCTGATTTCACAAATGAAATCAATGTCCTCTTAGGAACGTACAGTCCTCTAGCAGCTGGTTTTATTGTACTTAAATCAATAGGCAGCCATAGCTTTGGTATTGTGGCACAGCCTTGCTCTGATTTGCTCTGATTTGTTTCCATGGCTTGCGTAAATTCTAATGCAGAATATATAACATTAAAACTATCATGTCTGACATTTGAATTTTCCTTCATTTTACAGGCTGGTGCCCATTATGGAGTCTGGTTGGAGAAGCTTTGATGTGACGAGAGCTGTACATTATTGGATGAGAAGCAGCAGACAGTCTGACTTGCACCTGGAGATCACAATAGATGGTGAAAGATATGGCAACTATGCTGCAGAGATGGCAAAATTGGTTCAATTTACCGCTCAAAATCCCTCTAACAGCAGTGCTGGGAAACCTGAACTGGTCCTGTACACCCTTAACCTTGATGAGTATGGGTAGGTACATCTTCCTTTACAATATAATAATATACTATAAGTGTCAAAAGCAGCTTTTATTCAATACATTGATATTCACTAAGATTAATTAAATATATTTTCTGGTAATGATGATGTACAGTGGAAAGCAGTCTAACCCTTCCCCACTAACTGTGCAATTTTTGCAAACAATTCCATTTTTAAAATACAAAATTTATTGGTTCTTGTGGAAAGCTGCTTTTACAATTTGCCCTCTATATATGCTAATATGTGTTTTTCAGTACATATATAAAGATGATGGTTCCTTACAGTTCTTTCTTTTTTTTTTTTTAGTGCTCGTGGAGATTGTTCAGCATCTGGAGCCAAAAAGGACAATATCTGCTGTAGGGAAGATTTTTTCATCAATTTTCGAGAGCTGACCTGGACCAAGCTCTGGATCATTGAGCCTGCTGGGTACAACGCTTTCCGCTGCACCGGTACCTGCAGGCAGCCTCATTCTCATGCACTTAAATACCATTACAAGGAGAGGATCTGCGCTGTAGTGGAGAGTTCCCCTTTACCCGTCATGTATTTGGTCAAGAAGGGTGAATACACGGAAATAGAAGTCGCCGAGTTTCCTAACATGATAGTCCAGAAATGTGGTTGCACCTCAAACAACATCTCCATTATATAAAGCAGTGTGAGATGGAAGCTCTTGGACTCCGGTGCGCTGCTCTCTCCAGCACTTGACAACGTCTGCTACGCAGCTGCATTCACAATTGGTTTACTCCTGGCAAACTCTGCCAGTAAGGTATCTCCTATGAATGGACAGTCGTAATTTGAACGAATGTCAATATTAGCCATGTAAAAGCACTTTCCTGTATATATATATCACATTTATATTTATATTTATCAATCCTCTGATACAAGGATAGTATTGGAGGGAATTTTATTATTTTTAATATATGATCATTTATTTTTAACAAAGATCTCTGATCGCTGAAAAAAAGCAACAATAAACAGATTAATTAAATATCAGTCTCTTGTATAATATTTTGCACTCAGATATAATGCTTTAATAAAACATTTTGATACTATACTGACCAATCCCCTGACCAATAGCTGACCTATTTCTGGAAACATCGGACATGATTTATTAAAGAGGGGATACACCTACATCAGTGAAGATGGGTGATCCAGCAATTCAGTCATTTGCTATTTGTTGGTAAATGTTTTAAACCCGGATAAGGTCCATTCCAAGTTTGCCGGATCACCCAACTTCACTAATGAAAGTGTATCCTCTTCAGCCTTGGAGAGCTTTAATATATCATGTCCATCAACTTTATAGACACCATTTTGATTATCACAGGAGTTATTCAAAACTTTAGCATATTCCCAAACCAGCCTGTTGCAACTTAAGCAATTTCCACATATTTATTCAAAACTACAGGATAAACCAGCTCTACCAATAACATAATAAACCAGTTGGGTTTTAAATTTGTCGGCTATTTTGCTACTGGTATAAGTATAATGAAGTTGTATACTAAATCATCTGCCTATGTAATCACTGTGATATACATAGAAGTCTATTGCATGTCCAGTGCATAAATATTTATATACCCAAAGTAAAAAAAACAGCTCTGATGTAAAGAAGTCTTATATTAGAATGTAAATGCTTACACAATGGGCCTTTATTAAAGCTCTCCAAAATTGGAGAATATTGACTATGGCCCGGATTTTTAACCTCCTGAGCGGTAACCCAGAGAGACTCGGAAGAAAAAAGTTGCTGAAAGCAGTAACACCGAGTCACACGAGGGGTAGCTAAAACAGTGAAAATGAATAGTAAATAGAGCCTTACCTGATCCACCTGCGTCCTCCTTCATGATCCCTGTCCTCTCACTTCCTCCGGCCGAGGTCCTCTGCATCCAATGAGTCACCGGGAGTGAAATTTTTTTTTTTATTCAATTTATTATTTTGACATGATTTTGTGTTTCAAACGTTATTATACTCATATTTATATAATATACAGTAAAATAATTTTTCATGATAAACTTTTTACCGCTTTTAGACATATAAATCTGTACAGAAATGAATTGCCCAGGAGGTTAAAGCTCTCCCAGACTGGAGAGGGGACACTTTCATCAGTGAAGTTGGGTGATCCAGCAAACCTGAAATGGACCTATGGAGGATTGAAAACAAATAGCTAATGACTTTTAGGAAATCCATTCCAGGTTTGCTGGATCACCCAGCTTCACTGATGAAAATGTGTCTTCTTCAGCCTTGGAGAGCTTTAATAAATCAGGGCCTATTATAGGAGAGCCTGGGTGATTCAGCAAACCTGGAATTGATTTCCTATACAGTAGGACCCTGTTCATCCGGAACTCAGATAACCGGAAAATTCAGATAACCAGCACCCGACAGCTCGACTTCCTTGATTGCTCCTGCAGTCCTAGCGGAGCTGTGGCATGTGTTCTGCACTTACCAAGAACACATACCACAGCTCCGCTAGAGCTGCAGAAGGAATCAAGGAAAGTGGAGCGTTATCAGGGTTTCCCTTTTCTCAGCCATTTAGCACTAGAGGTGAATAGGGACAAATCTTCTCATTAAAGTCTGGTGCTGAATGGCTGAAGAACCTCAGTTAACCAGAATCTACACTTACCCGGAATCGGCCATTTCCAGTGGGTGCTGTATAACCAAAGTTCTACTGTATATAATTTGTAATAAATGGAAAATGCTTTCAATCCTAGAACAGATCTTTCCCAGGTTATCACATGTAGGTTCCTCAACAGCCATATAAAACACTAAAGGCAGAGCATTGATATATTGTTTCACAATGGCAGCAGGAGCCTTGGGTTCATCTCTCAGCAGAGATATAAGCTATACAAAGTTGAATGTTTTAGCCCAAAAAACAGTTATCAAGGTGAAACTGTAATCTTCTCTGGGGAGTTGCAAAGGCACATCAAAACAGGATTCTGTTTTTGATCTATATAAAAACAAAATAAATGATTAGCATAACAAGTGATAATAATGATATGTAAAAAATACTTTTGATCGCAGGATGAAAAAAGTAAGTGTTACATTTTATTGTTTTAAAGTGTTTTACAATTGCAAATACACATTACCCCACATAAGTATAAAGCTATAAATAAATCAAAATATAAGTAATAAAAAAAAATAAATATATATATATATATATATATATATATATATATATAATACTTCTATTTACCTCTATTTACTGTCTGTTAGAATAGTCAGCAGACAGCAGCAATTGGCCAAGGTGTATATCACATCTTGGAACAGAAAAGGGGAGATAGAAAAATACAAATTGATTTAATATTAACAAGCCGGCCAGTTTATACACTTTCCATAGATAAAACATATAAAAAATAATGTATTTTTGGGTGTTCCAAGGTGTTCAGGGAGTATAGTTTTCTTTATGTGAGATATATATATATGTATAGTTACCCCTGATATACTATTAGAATAGTCAGCAGACAGCAGCAAATGGCAAAGATGTATATCACATATTGGGACTGAAAAGAGGAAAATAGAAATTGATTTATCACCAACAAGCCAGCCAGTTTATTCACTTTCCATAGGTGCAAATATTTTGCTTCCTTAGTCTTCCTCTGGAAATTAACACCTTGTCTAGCAATCTAATTACAAGATATTGGTGATGTGGCCACAAAACTACATTTACGCTAAATGTGTTCCTAGGTGAGTTTTACTTTGATCTTGGTGTTTCTAAATGAGACCTTTAATGGCCATCTTAACAAAAATATTTTCAATTAAATGCTTTCTTTAAGACTTAAACTCATCCTTACCTTGCTTTAGTGTCTGAACAATACATTTTTACATTTTATTTCCTTTCCTAACCTAAAAGTTTTATATAGTAAGTATATGATGAGTAGGTAAAATAGTTTACAAAATGAATTATAAAATGTATTAAACAGACAAAGATAGTAAATAAAATAACACAATAAACTAAAGTATAAATTTATCAGTTTCAGATGGAAAACCTCTCTCTCTCTCTCTGTTAAATATATCTATCTATCTATCTATATATATATATATATATATATATAAAAATAATTATTATTTATTTATTGATTATATACCTAATTACCAAGCACAGTTTATTTTACACCGGTATATGATCTATAAAAATGTATATTTCAAATATATTGTTATTTCATTTTAATACAAAGAAAAAAGAAAAAGTTTTACTAAAAATACAAGAAATTTTAAAATTCTTGAATCTTTAAATGGTATATAATAATTATTCAAAATGATTCATTTTTATTTTTTGTATTTATGCTGGTCTTGATGATGGTCACAATTATAGTTCATAGAATGTGTTGTGACATTATTAAAAAAAAATAATCATTGCAATGCATTTTATATACAAAATAACACAAATAAAACAAAGACAATTTATAAAAATGAAATAAAAAATAATATATTCCAGCATTTGGTTAAATGAACAATATACCAGAATGGGATGAAGTAGTTGTAGGTATTAGTGTATATCTTGTCTAAGATGTGTCAGACAGCTAATGGTGGTGATGATCTCCTAATGTTTCTTAATTTGCATTATTGGCTTGCACAGCAGGTGGTCCATCCTTTCTCCTTTAAAAGGATGAGCTTTGGAGATCCTCATCAGACAACTTGCAGTTTGCAAGGACTACACACCTCTTGTCCCCTCTACTTCTCTCTACTTTGGACGTTTCTTCTTGGCTACAAGAATGATGCCTTCATTTTACAGGCTGGTGCCCATTATGGAGTCTGGTTGGAGAAGCTTTGATGTGACGAGAGCTGTACATTATTGGATGAGAAGCAGCAGACAGTCTGACTTGCACCTGGAGATCACAATAGATGGTGAAAGATATGGCAACTATGCTGCAGAGATGGCAAAATTGGTTCAATTTACTGCCCAGAATCCCTCTAACAGCAATGCTGGCAAACCTGAACTGGTCCTGTACACTCTCAACCTCGATGAGTATGGGTAGGTACATCTTCCTTTACAATATGAATAAAATAATATATGTTCCTTGCACTAAAGTGTCAAAAGCAGCTTTTATTAGGAGCATTGATATTCACTAAGATGAATAAATATATTCTCTGTTAATGATGACATACATATAGGTGGACTAAAGGTTATTTGAAATCTCAATTGGAAAGACAATGTTAAGAGGACAGAAAACAATAAGCCTAGTCTAACCCTTCCCCAGTAACTGTGCAATGTTTGCAAACAATTACATTTTTAAAATGCTAAATTTATTGGTTCCTGTGGAAAGCTGCTTTTACAATTTGCGCTCTGTATATGCTAATATGTGTTTTTCAGTACATATATAAAGATGATCGTCCCTTACAGTTCTTTCTTTTTTTTTAGTGCTCGTGGAGATTGTTCAGCATCTGGAGCCAAAAAGGACAATATCTGCTGTAGGGAAGATTTTTTCATCAATTTCCGGGAGCTGACCTGGACCAAGCTCTGGATCATTGAGCCGGCTGGGTACAACGCTTTCCGCTGCACCGGTACCTGCAGACAGCATAAATCTTCTGCACTTAAATACCATTACAAGGAGAGGATCTGCGCTGTGGTGGAGAGTTCCCCCTTACCCGTCATGTATTTGGTCAAGAAGGGTGAATACACGGAAATAGAAGTCGCAGAGTTTCCTAACATGATCGTCCAGAAATGTGGTTGCATCTCAGACAACATCTCCATTATATAAAGCAGTGTGGGATGGAAGCTCCCGGACTTTCTCCAGCACTTGACAATGTCTTCTACGCAGCTGCATTCACAATTGTTTTACTCCTGGTAAACTTTGCCAGTAAAGTAACCCAATGAAAAGACAGTCGTAATTCAAACAAATTTCAATATTAGCCATGTAAAAGCACTTTCCTGTATATATTGTATATATTGTTATTTCTAATATATGATCATTTTTTAAATAAAGATCTTTGATTGCTGAATTAAAGGCAACAATAAACAGCTTTAGTAAATATCAGTCTCTTTTATATTATTTTACACTCTGGTATAATCATTTATAATAATCATTTAAATACTATTGGCTAAATTTGAATATATCTGACTAATCACCAGAAATAATTTCAGGATAAAGAGGTATGAAAGCTGTCTAAACAAAAAAAATGACATGTAAGCAAAAGGATATCATGTGGTAGCACAAAGTGGCACCTTTTAGGAATAATCCAAATGGATTTTCAAAGTTCCAACCCAGACGGGTGTCTTCTCAGTCATGCTTCATAGACTGGGCAGTCTTAATTGACATTAAAACCACACAAAGAGTGCACCGGCATACAGCAGTATCCAAACAAAATAAAAAATGTATATACTCGTTAACAGTGAAGAAGTCAGCACAAGTCAAAAAAATATCAGCACTGGGTAAGCCGAAAAAAATTGGAGCAGCAATATCACCAATAGTAAACCAACATGGACATACTGTAGAGGAAAAGGTGGAGGGTTATCTATAACTGTGGTCACCAACCTTTTTGGACCCATGGGGCACTAAATTTTCCGTCTCAAGACCACGCATGTATGGGGAGCGGTTGTCACTTAAAGTGGAAGAAACTTCTCCCATAGTGATATCATGACGCCTGAACCCGTCCATTCCCCCATTGTAGGTCTGAGCTTGTCTATATCCGTATGGGGAACATAGTCAGCGGCCGTTCTTCTCCTGACCCTGCTCAGGGGCGCACTGGCCAGAGCTGCAGACCACCAAAATTTTCTTGCTGGTCTATATGGTGATAAAACTTGTTGAGCAGATGACTACGCTTTAATGAGGATGTAGAGCTGCTCAATCACTCCTTCCTGAATAGGTACTAGGCCCTATCGTATAGGAATAGCTTGTAGCTCAGTGGTTAGCACTCTAGTCTTTGCAGTGCTGGGGCCCAGGTTTGAATCTCAGGTAGGACACTATCTGCATGGAGTTTGTAGGTTCTCCTGGTGTTTGCTTGGGTTTCCTCTGGGTACTCCGGTTTCCTCCCACATTCCCAAAACATTGGCTTTCCCCCAAATTGATCTTAGACTGTGTTAATGACATATGACTATGGTCGGGACATTAGTTTGTGAGCTCCTTTGAGGGACAGCTAGTGATATGACTATGGACTTTGTACAGCTCTGTGTAATATGTCAGCACTATATAAATACTGTGTATTAATAATAGTAGGCCCTTTGGGAAGCCCGGGACCACACAAGTGCTCTGAACACTTTTGGATTCACAGATATTATCTGATAGCAATAATGAAAAACCTACACAAGTCTCTAATTTGGTTTGTTAATAGAAGTGCAGAGGAGATATCAGAAGGCTAACAGACCCATGTTGTGCATTTAAAAGAACCCTTTATTGCACAATACTGTCACATATTTTTATTATTATTATTTTTAATATTATTAATTATAAACACGATTTGTATAGCACCAACATATTACGCAGCGTTATGTAATCCCAACCCTGCCAATCAAGATAGCCAAGATCCAAACAAAGAAGAGAAGAAGGAAGAGGAGGATGGCACCCGTGATGGAACCGGGGCAGGTGAATGTAATTAAAAATTTGCAATCAAGCAAGTTAAGTTTTTTTTTTAGTTGCAGAAAGATAAGGTGATGTCCCTTTCCTTCCTGATTGTAATTTTTTAGAATACACTCTTCTGTCCCTGTTCCGTCAAGGGTACCATAAGACCTGCCTGGTCACATTTTTTTTAATAGGATTCCACTGCCATACAGATGCCAAGCCTGTGTTACCTTATTCCATGCTGCGTGCTTCTCCTCCTTGTTCTATCTCCCCCATAGGGGTGGACATAGGTAGGTGCAAAGTTTGTCAATGTACACAGCCCGGTCCCTTCTCAGCCAACAGGAACCCCCACAACATGGACCCAAGTCATTTCTGCCAAGGGGCACGTCTGCCACTGCCTTGTATTGTTATTTCTCTTCTCACTCCCCCCCACACCAAAAATCTGTATTCTAAAATAAGTAGGAGAGAGGGAATGTTATTTTCAAGCTTTATCATTTCATGCGTTATTTTCTTTTTTCTGTTATCGCCAGTAATGCCATGAAGCCCTTGCTGGAGTGTACATAGTCAGTAAGTGACAGCAAATAGGTTGCACAAAGAATACCAGGATTGGAATGAATTATACCAAAAAAAGAGGTGTTTTATTAAGAATCAAAAAAGTTTTATGATTTTTATTGCTTTAACAAAGAAAATGTTGTCCAGTTTGCATTGAGCTGCTTCAGTCTGTTGCCCAAGCTGCACAATATGATGCAACAAATGCTGGCATGCAAAGTATTCCTGGTGAGATAATTGCTCTTCAGTAGCCCTTATGTTATGGTACCGTGATTCCATAGGATTGGCATAATTGCAAGATTTCTGCTTCCACTAGTTTTCTAATAGCCCCAGGGCTGCATGTTTTGTTGAATCGGCCCCCAAAAAAATTGACATCTACTAATTACTTGTTGAGGTAGCTGGCTGTGTTGATCCCTGGCTGTCTGTTCTATAGCCCAGTTTGTAAACAGATTAATTTGCTCAGGAAATGGTATGCAGTGTTCAAATTGATGGGATGAAGTGTACAGACTTAGCATGCGGCTCCTGTTCTATTCATTGACTGCTGGCAGACCAGCAGCTAAAGGGGGTTATTGCTGAGATGTGGATTGTGTGTTTGTTCTGCAGATAGTAATGAGTCTGTATGTTCAAGTGTCACAATCTCTTTACCTCCCTGTGCTCAGCAGAAAGATAACAGCTATTATGGGGCATGGGTATCAAACCCAAGAACACAAATGCAACAAATTACAGAATGCAAGTCAATTGATGTGGCCTCTACATTAGTCTTCTTTTCTTTATTTGAACAACTTTTCCTGCCAGAAGTGCAGTTCTTGTCCTAGGCTGACCACGGTCACTCACTGTGTTGTATCTATGGAGGAGCAGCGTTGTCACCTTAGGACAGGAAATGTATTAGAAATACAAAACATCAGCATGACAAGAGAGAGGGCTGTTTTGTATTCCTCTTATATTCCTTTCTTTAGGTGATCATTTTATTATATTGGAAACAATAAAACGTGAAATGCAATGATAATCTGTGAAAAACTAGGAGACTCTCAATCAGCATGTGATCGAACATTGATCAGGAATGCCCGTTCTTTGTTCAACAGCCAATGGGAACACTCTCTGCTGTTCTACCTGTTGTTGGTGTAAATGTAGGGAATCTCTCCCATTGGCTGGAGAGTTTTAGGGAGCCCTCCAGGCTAAATGATGGATTTTCTGGTTGATGTGTGCATGGCGATAACTAATATCAAGGAAATATTGATAATTATACTGGCCGGGCACTCATCATCTGGTGTATTGGACACCTTTGGTGGAAAAGTGCTCCTTTCCCATAAATACACAAAAAGAGCTGGGAACAATATAACTTAAAAATATATGTTACCATTGCAACTTATAGCTTTTTTGTACTTATCTAACAGATATAACAAAACATTTCAATAGTATATTTAGCAGACCAAAGTGGAGCTAATGAAAGACGTCAGAGATAGCGTACACATTTTTCAGTATTTCCTAACTTCTGCATTCTGGTTGTCAGCTTTTATGCAAAATCCTGACTGATTGTGATCCGTTCTTGACTTTTCAGTACATGGAATTGATTACAATTTGAGGCCTTTTTGTCCACTTGCTTTTTGAGGATTGTATTACACAGTATTCATATAGCACCAACATAATATGCAGCACTGTAAAAAGTCCATAGTAATGTCACCCTCAAAGGAGCTCACAATCTAATGTCCCTACCATAGTCATATGTCATTAATACAGTCTAAGGTCAATTTTGAGAGGAAGCCAATTAACCTAACTGCATGTTTTTGTAATGTGGGAGGAAACCCACGCAGACACCGGGAGAAACTGCAAACTCCATGCAGATAGTGTCCTGGCCAAGATTCAAACCTGGGAACTAGCGCTCTGCAAAGGCCAGAGTGCTAACCACTGAGCCACCATGCTCAATGAGATTAAAATCTGGGGCTTTTCCTGGCCACGTGTATGAAACTTCAGTGTTATGATCTCTAATCTCCCTTGTTATCTCTTTTTCCCTGTGATGTGGTGCCCCATTATGCTGGAAACTACACAGTTCATCACCAGACTGAGCCTGGATTGTTGGAAGAAGTATCTCTTGGAGGGCGTTTAGTTACCATTCTTTATTCATGGCAATGTGCTTGGGCAGAATTGTGAGTAAGCCCAATTCAGTGGACAGGAAGCAACCCCACACATGGATTGTCTCATGAAGGATGCTTCACTGTCGGCACAACCCAGGACTCATATTAGAATTCACCTTTTCCTTTCCGGACAACTGATTTTCTAGATGTCTCAAATGCACCTTCTGACTGAGACATCTGGAAAATCGGTTGTCTGGAGAAGAAAAGGTGAATTACCATGAGCCCGCAGTGCGAGATCGGACCATGTAGCCAGAACGTGGAAGACCATGATAAAAGATGACGTCTCCAGGCGCTTTCTCTGAACCGTGACGAAAGGCCGTTTACAGGAGGGTGTGGGACCCAATCTAGGAAAACTCTGGAGGGATCTGCGAAAAAAAAGGTGAGTGCATTTTTTTTTTCTAGTTTAAGCCATTTTTAACTTTTTCAGTTGAAGGTTGAAAAAAGACATATACTTAGGCTATGTACACACGTCAGATGATTCCCATGTGCACAGCGTTCACCGTCCCTCGTCCGAATAATGGACGATAAAAGATTTTATAAAAAGTAAAGGGGAGAGAGTGCAGCAGGGCGCCTCTCCGTCTTTCTCCCCCTCCCCTTCCTATAGAGTTAAATGAACATACCAGAAACCTGCATATTCCAGATACAACCATATATACATAGTTGATCTAGAGGAAGGCAGAAGCTCCTTATAAAACACAATTCAATTTACTCCAACAGGGGAAGCAAAATTCCTGACTGCTGATTCTCTGAAGTCTCTGTAAAGACACTTCCTGTCTATGTGCACTGGCTCCACATGACATTACTTGACCATACAATAATTACAATGGCTGAACATGCTTGTGTAACTATGTCCAGCCATTCACAAGGTGACAAGACAGAAGTCCAATCTCAAAACAATGAGCCTGATTTATTAAAGCTCTCCAAGACTGGAGAGGATACATTTTCATCAGTGAACCTGGGTGATATAGCATATCTGGAATGGATTTCTTTAAATTCATTTGCTATTTGCTAGCAAATGTTTTGAATCTAGGACCCAATCCATTTCAGGTTTGCTGGAGATCTTTAATAAAGAAGACCCAATGAGTGTTGTCACGCTTTGACAAGAAGTGCCTGAACATAGGCTTTTGTGGCAGGAAAACAGTAAATTCAAAATTTATTTATAAATGAAATGAAAGTGTAAAAGTTTACATAAGATTTTAGGATGTAGCTCCTGTTACAATCGCCATAATAAATTATTTAGCAAGTATAGCCTTATAATGCGCACTCAGCACAGGGGTGGTGGGAGGTCTTCATAATGGGCACAGCAGGTGTATAGATCCAAGATCTCCATGCAGGGATGGTAGGAACTCCTTATATTGACTGCAGTAGGTGTCCAGACCCAGGAAGCAGAGATCTCACCAACCAAGTCACAGGGTGCCACAGAGGCTTTATCTCTCCAGTATCCAGCAAACTTTGAAACATCAGTTGTAGATTAGATGTCCCTTTAGAGGAGACCCTTTAACACAAGGCTCAAAGTCTTCCTATTTAGTTATTTAGTAATTGAATTATTGTGTAAGATCAATTGTCAACCAGAAAGGTGCAGGGACAAACAAAATCTCAGCTCAACACCAGCTAATAAAAGCAACACGTCTCCCTTAGTACACTGGCATGCATGACAACCTGGGTCCTTTTCTATTTCCTTCCATCAGCGAGTGTCATTCAACTAAGAAGACGAGGACATCCGGTGGAGGAAAATAGGTACTGCATGGGAATGTTGCATATTTGAGATATTTTTTTTGTTCCACAGGAGAATAAAAAATGCATGTAGTTCAGTTTTAACCATGACTATCTGGTTTTAAATCATATCATTGTATAGAAGGTAGGATTATTATGTCCACATGAATGTGGACACAAATGTGCTAATAATATTTTTTCCAAGGAAAAAGTTAGACACAATGTATTCTGAAGGCAGGATAACACTACTGTGCCTAAAGCAGTGCGTTAAAGAAGTCCTGGTTCCCCATATAGGGGAACCAGGACTTCCTTCCTCCTGCTGGTGACCCCTCTCAGGATAGTGACCCCACATTTATATCTATATAGAGGGATGAGGACTTCATTCTGCTGGTGACCCCTCTAGTGATGGTAACCCCACAATGTTATCTATATAGGATAATCAGGACCTCCTTTCTCCTGCTGGTGACCCCTCTAGTGATGGTGACCCCACAATTCTATCTTTATAGGGGAATCAGGACCT
>NC_092861.1:147401543-147440326 GCF_032062135.1 Pyxicephalus adspersus | reverse complement strand
TTCTATCTATATAGAGGAATCAGGACCTCCTTCCTCCTGCTGGTGACCCCTCTAGTGATGGTGACCCCAAAATTCTATCTATATAGGGAATCAGGACCTCCTTCCTCCTGCTGGTGACCCCTCTAGTGATGGTGACCCCACAATTCTATCTATATAGGGAATCAGGACCTCCTTCCTCCTGCTGGTGACCCCTCTAGTGATGGTGACCCCAAAATTCTATCTATATAGGGGATCAGGACATCCTTCCTCCTGCTGGTGACCCCACAATTCTATCTACATGCAGAAACCAGGACCTGCTTCTGGGGACTCACCTACTGCTGAGAATCCATTTAGATCCAGCATCTATATACTTCTCCAACATGTTCCATTACGGCAGCTGATTGAAAAAAAAAAGGTGAAGTTGAGAGCTGATTCTGCATTTCTTTTCATATACATGATCTATCAAGTGTGGCCATGAACATTCTAAAGAATTTTATGGATAAACCAGAGCAAACTGTTCAGACTGATGTCCAACTTTTGTATTCTTTGTGTACATATACTAAATATAATTTAATTTCGAACCCAGTCACATTCTAAAATTCCTAATTTGGACCCCCAAATTTCAGCTGACATTGTCCATGTACTGTAACCTGCTGATAAAAAAAGCAGATCTTTTATTTTGTATTACATTACATTGCAACATACTAAAATGTGTTGGGTGCCAATTATTCCACAAAACACAAATCAAATCCCTGAGGGTTTATTTGTCTATTTTATATGATCCCATAGATGTCTACAGAAAACCAGGACACAGGTGAGACCACATTTTCTTCATAGGCTGAAAAGTCTGGGGCAGGCTATGTCTGTTATGTGTCAATTAGTGCTGTGGCAGCAGGGAGCCATGCAGGCTGGAAAGTGGCACTGTATATGAATTTACCATTTTCCTACAAATTCAGGATCAGCATTTGTCTGCCTGCTTGAGATACCCTAGCAGTATGTTATGCATTTTTTAAATACTTTTTAGTATATGTTTTAGGACTTTTTATATGATATGCAGGGCCTCTTTAGACCTCAGCTCTGTTCCTCCATCTGAGTGATTGAGGGGTGGAGCCATGACACCCAGCAGTCTTTACTCCTTCCAGCTGAACTGACCCTGGACAGCATTCAAGTTGAAAAATGAGGACATCTAGTGGGGACTAAGAGGTACTGCTCCATAATAAAGGTCAGAGTTTTTTTGGGGGCGCTTTACCTTTCGGCCTCCCGGGATATGAGAAGCAGTAGTAACACAGACAACAGCAGGTCCTGTGCAAAATTACTCAGTGGTAATGTACAAAACAACCAGCAAATACTTTTTTCTAACTTTATTTTATCCACTTCTTTTTCCTCCAATTGTCATCACTGAGTATAAATACTGCTACGAGTTTATGATTTACGCATGCGTAGAAGAATAAGCAGTAGAACTCACGTATATCACGTAACTGGGGAAAAAAAACTTACGCTTGCGCAGAAGAAGCCAAGTGGTGGAACGCAAACTTGAGCGTGTGGAACGCATGCCTGTCTCGTGATTTAAATACCACTGCATGCTTAGGCTGGGGAACGCACATGAGTCAGAAAAAAGCATGCATGCCTTCAAACTTCCACTTTCACTGTTTATGAATGCTGCATGTCATGTACTGCAGCCTTACATCTCTCCCAGTACAAACCTCCATATCTCCTGAACAGTATGTCATACTGACCTGAAAATTTCAAGGTACACTGGGGACCCTCATAGCTAGCAGTACCCCAAATTCCATCTTACCACCTGTTGATGGCCTAATGATCAAATTTTAGGGGGTGTTAGCCACAGGTGTCCCCCACTTGCACCTCTAATTTTGTTCACCTGTTTCCCCTCGTTCCTGAGAAATTGGGGTTCAGGTGCTAAAAGCCTCCAGCAATGTGTAACAGGGTTGATTTTATTGATGGGCGGAGTTCTTCATGTTCTGACAATGGCCTAACGATGAGATTTTAGGGGGTGTTAGCCACAAGTGTCCTCCACTTGCACCTACATTTTTGGTTTTGTACATCTCCCCGTTCCAGAGAAATTGGGGTTCAAAATGGGGAAGTGGGCAGGGTAGTGTAATATGACATTTCCAGTTTTGTGGCAGGTCGGTATAAATTTAGGGGGCCGCACCTCCTTGCTATGTAAGTGGCCCGGAGGGTCCCTAATTTGTATGTTTAATTTCAGGCTTCTAGACACACTTTTTAAACAGCAACCCTGTTCAATTTTTACTAGTTTTTATAATTATGACCCCTTATTTTAAAAGGTATTTGAGGTAGGGAGATGAAATCAAATGTACTGCTAGCTACGAGGGTCCCATGTGTACCCTGAAAAATTCAGGTTGGTATGACTTACTGTTCAGGAGATTTGGAGGTTTGTACTGGGAGAGATGTAAGGCTGCAGAACACAACATGCAGCATTCCTACACAGCTGTGAACCTTTCCTAACTATGACATCATTGTACACGCCCCTTGGTAGGTGTTTTTTCACAGGTAGTTAGTTTTTAGGACACCTGGTTAAGTCCTGTGTTTGTATAAAAAGCTCCTGGCTGACAGTGGTGTAACAATTCCTGTGCACCTGCTACTTGTTTGGATGCTGGAGGAAGTGATCATCCTGGGATTGAAGTAGGCAAACTGCTGTCATGACTTTGGTGCTTAGTGGGCGCTCATGGCTCTGCAAATACTGCAATGTGTCCTATCCTAGTGCTGTGCAGCTGTGCTTGCATGTGGCTGATGCCAGTCACCGAAGTGAATTGCAACGCCTGGCACCGGAACTCCTGCAGAATGTTGGCAGATTGCAATGTTTCCTAGATACTCACATGGCCGGGCAGCCAGTCCTGGGTCTGGAATATGTGCAGGAAAACAAGGCTGATTCTGCATATGTCTATACCTGTTTATTGTGCAATGTAGAGAAAGACTGGCAGCAAATGTTCACCCATGTCCTAGAACTCAACCATGACGTGCGCTACATTGAACGCCATCACCCCAATATGGCGAATGGGCTTGAGCGTATCACAGAAAGGTGGGCTTATCTCAGTACCCTGGTCACCCTTGTTGCAAAGATCCATGATGATTTTGGTGGCAGGTCCATTAGAGTTCACAAAGAAGCCAAGGTCGCCAAAAGGGGCCGGGCTGGCTCAGATGCGCCGCAAAATCCTAAGAAACGTAAGAAGACGATCAACCCAGCAAAAAAGTCCAAAAGCAGTTGTGAGATTTTAAACTATTTAAAACATTTCACCCCGCGCTATCATTTTTGTAGCCTCTGCGGTGAGTCCTGCTCCACCATGGTGGAATTCTATGAGCACCTTACTGGAATTGTACATAGAGAACACTCTGCCTGCGCAATGCCTGTGTGGCTAAAGGAATTCAGCAGTTTTCAGAATTTCCTGGATGCCCATGTAAAAGGGGAGCCAGTCCTGGGTCTGGGGTATATAGTGCAGACAGACGTACACATGTACACCTGCTTGCTATGTGATGTATCCGAGGACTTTCTGCATATTTTCATCCATGTTCTGAATACACACCACATGGCCCGCTACATTGATCGCCACCATAGAAACTTGTCGCCCAAACCGGAGAACTTCCTCAACAGGGGCGCCTATGTTGAAGCTGTAATATCTGCAGCTGTTAATGTTCACAATGCCAAAACTCTTGCTGAAGCAGCCCCCGTGCATGATGGCAAAGAAAATGTCCCTATGCTATCCAATGGCAACAATGTACAGAGAAAGTGCTCAGTTTCAAAAGCAAAACCATTGCCAAGTGTACCAAAGTGTCGATCATACGAGATAACCCCAGAATTAGAGCTTTTGGGTGTATGTAGGGATCGACAATATTTCTGTAAACTTTGCCATGTGTCCCTTGGGTCTGTTGTGAATCTGTGTTGCCATTTAGTGGGGACTAAACATAAGATTTTGCTGAAAAAAATATCACCTGAGGCATTACAGAAATTGGACTTCTTTGAATTTTTTCTGGATACCCTATTAAAAAATGAACCTATTGTGGGCCTGGAGTATATATGGGTGAATGAGATTGGAAATTCATACCTATACACCTGCAAACTGTGTAACATAACAGCCGGTTGTTCCCAAATTGTCCACCATGTTTGTAGCTTTGAACACATAATGGTTTATATCAAAGAGCACCATGAAGACTACATTGCAAAAAATTTAGGCATAAAGCGAAAGACTAAAGGCCTAAAGACGTTTGTTTCCAAAATATGTAACCAGTATGGGCGAAAGGAAATTAATCACGCATTAAAAAAAGACACCCATAGCCCAACCCATTTCATGGTGGATAATCATCAGGACAAGAACAGTTCTGCACCTTACAGAAATAAGATGGTGAAAGAAGATTCTTGGGGCCGTTCTCAGAAGCTCAAAAAGAAAAGGGTCAAGTCGAAAAGAGTTGCAATGCAGAAAAAAGGTAAACCTGTGACCTTTCCCAAGCAAGAGACAGATCTTGATGTGAAAATGTTCAGGAGTAATAATGACTTTTTGGATTATCTGAGCACTTTATGAGACTTTAACAATTATGATGATGATGTTTCAATTATAAAGCAAATTTACCAAAACTGCTCCAATGCTTTGACAGGGTTTTGGAAGGAGGGGAGCCACAGGAAAAGCAACCCACCAGGAAGCTGCAGATGCGTGTTGATATGTGATCATTTTATGACTGCATTTTTTTAAGTGTAAATTTTTGTGTGTGTTTGGCAGAGTAACATTTTACAGTATTGTCAGTTGCAGAGTGTAAAGGCTTCTTCAGACCAGTGGTGGCTCCTATTTGGCTCCTTGTGGGTGGAACCGTGACAGCTGCTTAGCCTCTTCCACCTTTGCAGTGGGTCAAAATATTTTGCAGTGAGTTCTACTGAACCGTGACTTCATTTATTCCCTATTGGGGGCAATGGGTGGGATTCTACATGTAGGGTGCCTGCCTGAACAAGCCCTTGGTGTTGAAGGTATGCTTTGTAAGCTGTTTTTATGCTAAAGTGGAACTCTTGAGTTCCCATTTTATAAATCTACTTTTACTAATTAGTTCTAATAAAAAGAATATAATCTTTGCTAATCCTGGAGTTTATAAGGTAAATTGCATTTCAAAATTGTAAATATTGCAGTTATTAAAATCCTTAGATCTGTTGTTGTGATATCAGAATGGCAATCCAATATTACTATACTTGTCATTGACAGGAATAGTAATCCCGCTGTTCAGCTCTTTGCTTGGCTGTACAATGGCTCTTGTCAATATGTAAAGCCAATCGAGCAAGGGGTTAGCTGAGGGCAAGTGTCCTCAGATTCCTTCTTGTGTGATTGGCTGAGTAAATGTATAATGTGATATGTGACATGTCATTACTGCTTCCATTCATTCAACTGATCATGCAAGAGGGTAGCTGAGGGCTGCTTTTTGTTTTTTTGGGGGGGTTGCTTCTGTACAATCACAAGAGCTAAGCTCTTGTCAATGTGAAGCTGAGAGCCACTCAGCTTCACATTGACTGGATCAATCCTATTTAGACATCGCTGGACCCTGCATACCCCCACAGCACTCATTGTGGGGGGTCACATTGTGGATATTGAAGCCCTCTCACCCAGCAATGGCACTTGTCACCTGTAGGGTCTGTATTTTTGCTGAAAGGCAAGGGAAATACCTTTTTTTGGTAAACAAGATTCCAAAGGAAGGTTTTTGGATAGGATAGGGGCAGCAAACACTTGCATCACTTATTCAGGAATGTCCAAAGCCTGGTAAAGAGTCTGGTTTTGAAACACAGTTTTTTTTATCTCAATTTTATCCTTATGAAAAAAAAGCTTTTTACCACTCTATGCTACACTAACACAGCCCCGTCACTGTTATCTGTCACTTTAATTCATGTTTATTGTATTGCTACTTTTATATATTACTGGTAATGGTGATGGCCACATTTTTGTCTTTTGGCTTTTTTATTCATGTTAATGTATTTTTGTTTTTCCTAATAGAAGTAGGCTTTTTGGTTTATATGCAGCATTTAGCTAATTTAAACTTAAAGGTTAATTGGGCTTGGAGGCCCATTTAGATCTAAATGCTTTGGGTCCCAGTGGCCTGTGGACAGGTGGTACCGTGGGTTGCCTAATTCAGCATAGTGGTTTAAATATCAGACCTGTGCTATTTTTGGCAGCCCCAAAATGTCTTGCTCTTTGGTGCAATTCATTGGGGTTCTACTAAAGCAGAACTTAACTGGGGCTACTCACCTATCCCTGTTCCATCGCATGGCACTACCATCTTCCTTTTTTACATTTTTACTCCTTGCAATCTTTTGCCGTCTTGATGGCTGTGCTGGCATGATAAAACTTCTGGCAGGCAGGTGTTCATTATTCCCAGCAAGTGCAAGGGAAGCCAGGAATGCTAGGTTTCCCTGGAGCGATAAGGTAGGTACAACTACAGGTCAGGCTGGTCAATTACAAAAGCCAGCTTGCTCTGTCAGCTCCTTGGTTTACAATATACTACTCTATATGCCACAAATGTCTGCAGCAGATAGACTGTTACTGTTGCTGTCTTACATGTTGGCTCTTATTATTTTCCTTATTTCTTTTCCTTTTTCTTTTTAATTTAAATTACATTTCTTTATCCTTTTTCTTTGTTTCTTTTCCCATCATTAATCTCCACCAACCCCTTTTAACTGCTTCTTGGCTACATACACTCCATCTAGCACTGGTTGCCCATCATTTCTCTGAGCAAGCTTCTTGACAATGGTGCGCCCACCTGAGCAATGCCTGTTGGCACGGCTGCTTGTAGTCAGTAGGTGCCTATGTAGGGAGCTTCAAGATGAGATCATCAGGGAACCCCGGGGGGAAGCATAGGGCACACACCATGGGTTTCAGGAGCGGCCCTCGATTGCAGGGACAGAACCTGGCTGAAAACAAGGGACAGTCCCCTGGCAATATTGGGGAGCTAGGGTGGACAATCCTGTACCAGGAGTGGGCCCTCAAACCCACCAGTCTTTTGGTCAGTGGAGAACAAAAAAAACATTTCACCTCTCAGCAACCCCTAATTTTTTGTCACTCTGTGCTCTGAAGATGATGGATATTCTGGACAATTTCCCAGCTTGTACCCCTTCCCATAACCGGCCCTGGGAAACAACGGGCCTTTTTCTTTTTCCTAAGTAGTGCCAGAACTTCTCACTTTTATCATACAAATTGCTTCTCACAAATAAAATAGATGGCAATGCTACACCTCTTGAACAGCATCTCATCTTAAACTGTCAGGCTTTGCTGGTATTAGTAATCATAAATACCATATTTATTTTATTTCATTAAAAAGTCAAAGGCTTCCCAACCATCCTCTATCCCTGCCAGTGTGTCCTCAGGGCAAAGACTACAAGAAAAGATGCAAGGACTACGTTGTTCAAATTAGTGTGATGGGTTCCTCTCTGGAAATTTCCATGGTGAACAGCATAAATTGTTGGCACTACTGTATAAATTATTTGGTGTGAGAACAGGAAGGATCAACAGGTAAATTACACTGGCTCCAGCATGTGTGTTCTTTGCATGTTTGGAGCTGTACAGTATATGGTCTGTGGTTTGTTTTTGCCTGAAATTCAAAACCCCCCCAAAAAAGTTACTGCTCTCACTTCTTAATCTTCTCTTCTATGCATTCCTTTATATACGTTCTCATTTTAATGCCTCAATTACCTGGTGATTCTGGCAGTAGGTTCAGTTTCCTGTATAATTACCAAGTTATGTCTAGGGTGCTTCTAGGTTTATCATTGTGCTGTCCAGCACTTTCTATGGGTATACAGGATTCCATACCAGCATACATCATCTCGTATGCTCTAGCAAGTGGTCATACCTCCTATCTAGCTCCTAACTCTCCAGAATGTGCTAGGCAGAGAGTATTTAGGAACGTAGGTCATACCTACACCGCCAGAATTCTTCCAGGTCCCAATGGATTTCATTTAGGGGGGACCCACTATTCTCCACCAGGGTTCTGTGGAACCTTAGGGTTCCTCTAGAGATTTCCAAGGGTTGCTTGAGCTCTGGCTAATCATCTGTTTGATGTCCTAAAGGTCTGTATCCCCATTGGAAGATTTCCCCCTCTATGGCTGATGAGGTGACAACTAAAATGTTTTAATTTTCCATCACTTTAAATCCCAGTGGCAATGAGCACACATGGAGAGAGGGAAACTTTGCCAAAAGGGACTCGAATGAAGGACTTTTTGTGGCAAAACCATCTTGAGGCCCAATTTTCTACTGATAGTGTTAAAAAAGTGCCCAGCCATTGGTGTCTGTGGGGTAAATAGTGCCCCATTGTTCATGTCAGTGGAAGGAATTCTACCTTTCATTGTTAGTGGGATATATTTCCTATGGTAGGTTTCAGTGAAAAGAATAATGCCCAACCATTGGTTTCCATGGGAGGAATTGTGCCTCATCATTGCTATCAGTGTATCAGGGAAATTTTCCATGTCGGTGGAAAGAATTCCATTGCTGGTGGGGAGGGAAATGGTGCCCCAGCATTGGTGTCCATGAGAAAAATAGTTCCCCACATTTGGTATCATTGGGTAAAAATGTGCCCTGTAATTTTTGTCAGTGGGTGAGATAGTGCCCCCTCGTTGGTGTCATTGGAAAGAATAGTGCCCAACCATTGGTATCCACGAGGGAAACTGACACCAACAATGAGACACTACTTTTTCCAATTGACACCAACAATGGGGCACTATTCTTCTCATTGACACCAAGGATGGGATATCATTCCTCCTACTGATACAAACAATGTGAAATATTCCTCCCACTGACACCAATGATGGGGCACCATTTTCCCAATAGATACCAATAATTGGGCATTATTCCTACCACTGACACCAACAATGGGCTTCTTTCCATGGACACCATTGATAGGATATCTCGTTCCTCCAACTGACACCAACAATGGGAAATATTCCTCCCACTAACAACAATGAAAGATACTATTCCTTCCATCTACATAAACAATGGGGCACTATTTACATCAGGGACGTCAAAGGTTTGGCACTATTCCTTTCACTGACCCTAATAGCCATCAGAAGCTGAAGTGACGTTCCCATTAACACCAATGTAAGGTACTATTCCTTACACTGACACCAAGCATGTCATTGATGTCACTTCCAATGACGGGGCTCCATTTCCACAGTAAAACCCATGACTTTTCCCAATGGGGCTTCATTTCTACAGTAAAACCAATAACTTTTCCCAATGGCAGGATACTTTCCACTGACACCAATGATGGGACACTAATCGTCTCACTGCCATCATTGATAGGCTATCATTCCTCCCATTAACACCAATGAAAGGTAACATTCCTTCTATTGACATCAACGGGGCACCGTTTCGTCCATTTGGTGTTGGTGAGAAGAATAGTGGCCCATCATTGGTTTCAGTGGAAAGAATCTCATTTTCTGTGCTATTGGTACTCATGACATTCCATCTTTGGTGTCAGTGGAAAGAAACCTGTTGTTGGTTTCAGAGGGGGGAATAATGCCCAATCATTGGTATTACTGAGGAAAATGGTGTCCCATCCTTGGTATCAGTGGGAGGCATTATACCCAATTATTGGTATATGTGGGATTAATATTGCCCCAATTTTGGTGTCTGTGGAAGGACCTTTCCTTGTTACTCGCAGCCATTTTTCCCATTGTTGGTGTCTGTGGGAAGAATAATTCCCAAGCACTAGTATCCATGAGGAAAATGGTGCCCCGTTATTGATGTCAGTGAGAGGAAGGATACCCCATTTTTGTTGTCTGAGGGATTAGTGCTCCAATGGAGAAAGAATTCTATTGTGGTATCAGTGGGAGGAATAGTGGCCAGTTATTGGTATCATTGGGGATAATAGTGCCCCATCATAGGTGTCAAAGGGAAAAATGGTGCCCCCTTGTTGGTGTCCATGAAAGGATTATACCTCCATTGGTGATAGTGAAAGGAATATTTCCAACTGTTGGTGTTAGTGGGAGGAATAAAAACCCATTATTAGTGTCAGTAAGAGAATAGTACCACAACATTAGCGCCATTGGAAAGAATCAAATTGTTGGTGTCACTGTGGGAGAGAAATGGTGTCCCATTGTTGGTGTCAGTGGGCAGAAATTTGCTCCATCATTGGTGGGTATGGGAGAAAAGATTCCCCATTGTTGGTGTCAGATGGAGGAATAATTCTCCATTATGGTGTCAGTGTGAAGAATAGTGCCCAGCCATAGGTGTTGATGGGAATTTAAGGGCCCAATCATTGATGTAATTAAGAAACATGGCACCCTGGGCCACTTCCATCCAGCAGTGGGGATCACTGTAAAAAAGATAAATAATATTTTTGGTACAGTTATGTGTACACCTGCCCGCACAAAGGGGTTTTGTGCTGGGGGCCTGCTCAGTTCTGCCCTTTAATTAATCTTAACTAACAGGATCAAAAAAATGTTTCTGATTCTATCTGAGGTGACATTTTGTTCTGACTTTCCTGTCACGTCACGGTTGTGTAGATGAAAAGCGCTCCATCGACCCACAGAATTTAGACGTGTGACAACGACCACTTTTGCACTTATCTTGTATTTATGCTATTGAGTAAAGTTTTGTGTACTCGGCATGAGCATCTATGGGTAGGATCTGGGGGTAGTGGAGTGCACCTGGTGGGGAAGGGGGGGTACCTGAGGTTCGAAGAGGGTGTGATATGGGGGAACGGTTACATTTGAAGGTCTAAGAGAACGCATGGTGGTGGGATTTGGGGGAGGGCAGGGGGTGCAGGAGAATGTATGGAGGTTGGGATGTGGGGCTGCAAAGGAGTCCTTGGGATCCGGGGGTGCAGGAGAGCTCATTGGGGAATGGGATCTGGGGGCACAATGGAGCATCTTCAGGTGCAAAAAAGTGCAAAGTTGTAATCTGCTTTCCTTGAAACTTTTAAGATCTGCACCAAAATCAGTGCTTCTAAAATCACTGTTGTGGTTTTTATTAATGTATTTTTGTTTTTACAAACCCTTTTTTATTTGGCTGTATTCTTTTTTCCTAATATGGAAAAACAAAAAGGTAAACACCAACTTTGGATACGCCACCAGAGCAGAATGAAGCTGGAAATCTACTGTGACGCCTAGATCCAGTTACACAGCACCTGCAGTATATCATAATTGTCACAGAACCGTGGCTGATCCATTCATAAGTAAAACTAGTTATTTTGCAAAATAAATTCTGTTTACAGACCAGATTTTCCTTCCAAACCTCAATTCCTAGTCATGTGTGCCTTGACACCCCTTTATCTGACTGTGGAATATTTATTTGGCTATAATTTATATTATTATTAATAATAATAAACAGTATTTATATAGTGTTAACATATTATGCAGCGCTGTACATTAGAGGTCGCAAATGATAGCCAAAGACAGACAGTGACAGCGCACCGCCCTTGAGCAGCTGAGAGAATTGAGCAAATTAGGTTACTTCTTACTCACCCACTTGAAGGAAGACCCCTTCTATAATTACTATATCCACAGATCACAGTATATTAATGTGGTGGTCAGTGAGAAGAATTCCTCCTATTATTGCTGGCTGTTGGGAACAATGTCACCTTACAGATAGCCAAAAAGATCATTGGGGTCACTTAAACTGACCTGAGAAGTCCAACTTGCTCCAGGAACCCTGTTGTAGAATATGATAAATATTGTAGCTGTAAAAAAAAAAACATCATATGGGCATTTATAGAAATTCCAAACTGGAATGTATCCACAGCTCACAGTATATTAGTAGGTGGTCAGTGGGAAGAATTCCTCTTACATTGCTGGCCATTGGAAAGAATGTCACGCTTACAGAAAGCCGAAAGGATCATTGGTGTCACCTAAATTAAGCTGAGAGTCACAAATTGCTCATTGCACAAGGAATCCCTAGCATTCTCTGGATGAAACGCCTGGTTGAGCAATTGCAATATACATTGGGGCAGATATTGCTAAAGGACATGATGCGACAGTCTGAACAACAAATAGCTGAGGTAGTCCTAAACCATTAGGCAGCAAGTGCGTTAATGATAATCTGTCGCACTTCCGACTAAGTCACGGACCGAAACAGGTTCGCTTCTGGATGAGAACCTCTGGCCTACGTGCAAGCGCCCAATCCCCGCCCACTAGTCGGTGACTGGGCGGGGCCTACCGCGGCTCACTTCTAATCCCCGCCTACTGATTGGCTCTGGGCGGTCTCCCCTACCTAGTAGGAGGATCTGACAACCATGTCAATTCTCAATCCCCGCCCACTAGTGGCCCTAGCGCGGAATCTCCTACCTAAGAGGAGGCGCTTACTACAGAGCATAAGCCCAAACCCCGCCCACCGTCCGAGACGAGCGCCTGTGCGCCTGTTTCTGTCGCCCACTTTCCTACCCCTTTTCCCATGTCGCCTACTTTCTGACGTCACTGCGCCGGAAGTGACAAACGCTGTAAACACTCCGCTATCATGGGGAAGGTGTTGTGTGACATTTGCGGCGTTTTATGAACGTCAGCCCGGTCACGCAGCGAGCACGTAGCCGCGTATAAACACAGGGCGCGCCTAGAGCGGGAGGCACCCGCAGAGGTGAAGGAATTGGGTCGGCTGCAGTATTTTATAGACAAGCACTTATAGGAGATCCCTATCCTGGGACTGGAGTATGTGGTGGATATACAGCTGCCAGATGTGCAAAGTAGAAAATGAATGGCGGGTCATGGTTGCTCACATCATGGTCAATGCACACATGGAACTTTATATCCAGAAGCACCACAGTGAGCTTAGCACTGCATTGAGCCACCCTGCCACCAAAGAGGAGCAATCTCGCACCCTGGGAGCCTTAGCGCAGCTCATTTACACCAAGTTTGGCCGCTGAGAATTCCACATGACCAAATCTGACGTGGACCCTGTAGCTGCAGAAGCAAGCCCATCTGCCAAGGAGGTTGGCAAACGTCACTCAAAAAGAAGAGATGGCCTCAGGATTCTGTACGGCAGGAGAAATCATCAAAGCGCCTGCAAGGAGTGGAGTACAAGAAGAACAACCATGTGCTTGACTTCAAAGCCTTTTCCTGTGTCTTCTGTAAAGTATCTTGCTTCTCAGCGACAGCATAGTGTGAACATGTATTGGGTAAAATACATAAAAAAAAAACCCTGGAGCTCTCTATGCCTGAGCAGCTTAAAGAACTGGGCAGGTTAAATCATTTCCTGCACAATCACTTAAGGACAACCCCTATTTTAGATTTGGAATACATCGAGGAGTTACATTTAGGCTCATTGCACAAGTATTCCTGCCAGATGTGCAGCATGGATGGCAACTTACCGAAAATAGTAAACCATATTACAGATATAGACCATACAGAACTTTATATTAAGAAGCGCCATCCCAACATTTTGCCTTGTGTTTCAAACATGGGGGAACCCTTAAAATAATTTTCAGGTCTTCAGGGATCCCCGGCTATAATTACTATATCCACAGCTCACAGTATATTAGTGTGGTGGTGGTCAGTGGGAAGAATTCCTCTTTGTATTACTATTTGTAATTATGGGCCAGTTCTTCATGGCATTCAATGTTACAGTAAAATATATATTTATGAGATGGACTGAAAAGGATAGGCTTGTAACAGGATGTTACATTTTTTTTTTTTTTTTTTTTTGTGTAAGAAAATGTTATGCACAGATGATCCGATTACCTTGGTATTAGTTACCCCTGGATATACTCTGTAGTTCTCAAATTTCTGATTTTTAGTTTTTGTATTTGAATTACCTGGAGACTTTCCAGAGGTTCCTACTTAGGTTTTGTTAGCCCAATGTTTTGTAGGAACACCCCAGAGAGGAGTTTTGTAGTTGTGTCCTAAAGCAGCCGTCGCCAACCACTGGGGGGACGCACCGGCTAGAGGCACAGACCATGTACCCCGGAGACACCCCAGGCTCAGGGCGGTGGGGGGTTGTGTCTCTTGACGGAGAGTGGGCGGGTTCTGGCATCATGAAGTTACTCTGGAGGAAGTTTCAGCCCCTTGCGCATGTGCGGACCGGAGCCGGTATATTTAGTAGTTGGTGTCATCTTTTTATTTTTACTTTAGGTCCACTTTAAAGAGAACAGATCCCTGATTGTTAGTAGGATTTTATGTTTGAGACCCTGAATCTGGCAACATGTCATACTGGCTGTATACCCTGAAAATTTCACGTTTCTACAACAATCGGTGTGGGAAATATGAAGGTTTACAAATGGTACGATAGCTCTTTTTATAATGAATTGACAAAATGTTATTTGTTTTACCACGACTACAAATCCATGACGACAGAATCCCGAGATTCAGATTAGGTGCTGTTAATCAGAGGTAAATTTGTTTTCTTATAGTTGAACTTCTTCTTCTTCTTCATTGTCTGCTGCGTGGACTGGCTCTGACCTTCCTCCTCCAAACTGTTCTTACCTGAACAACTGCCCTAATTTCCTATCATCTTCAATATCAAGTTCATTGGTCGATGGATCCTTTATTACCCCCCCTTTATTACCATCAAATGTTTTTATTCCAGGAGCAGATTTATTGATATGTGGAATAATCACTATGTAGAATATCATACAAAAAACAATGTTACACCATAAATTTGTTTTTTTTTTTTTATTTCTTAATGTTTCTCCATGGCATGGGGGAGGGGTGATGATCTGCCTACCCACCCTTCCATTGGGAACAAGTGTTTGCCCCCATCATTGAACGTTACCCCCTCACCTTCCTTCACCCAGTGATAACCAGAAGTGGGCCCTTCAGCATCCCCAGTGCAGGAAAAAGGGGGGGGGGGGTCATGTTCAGCCTTCCCACCCTCCCGTCAGGAACAAGTGTTTGCCCCCATCATTGAACATGACCCCCCCCACTTGTTGCACCCTCCTATCAAAGCTCCCTCACCCTGTGCTGATCAGAAGTGGGTTCTTCAACACTAGTGCAGAAAAAGGATTGGGGGGGGGGTCATGTTCAGCCTTCCCACCCTCCCGTCAGGAACAATTTTTTGCCCCCATCATTGAACATGACCCCCCCCCCTTGCTGCACCCACTTGCCAAATCTCCCTCACCCAGTGCTGATCAGAAGTGTGCCCTTCAACATTCTCAGTGCAGGAAAAAAGGGGGGGGGGGTCATGTTCAGCCTGCCCACCCTCCCGTTAGGAACAGTTTTTTGTCCCCATTATTGAACATGACCCCCCCCCACTTGTTGCACCCTCTTATCAAAGCTCCCTCACCCTGTGCTGATCAAAAGTGGGCTCTTCATCAACTCCAGTGCAGAAAAAGGAGGGGGGGGGGGGGGGGGGGGGTCATGTTCCTCCATGGCATGGGGGAGGGGTCATGTTCATTTATTTTGAGCATGGCCCCTCTCCCTTGCTGCACCCAATTGCCAAAGCTCCCTCACCCAGTGATGAATAGATTTGGGCACTTTTGCAATCCCAGTGCAGTAAAAGGTGGGGGGGTCATGTTCATCCATCCCACCCTCCCATGCGGAGCAACGGCTGCTCCTGTTCTTGAACATGACCCCCCTCCTTGCTGCACCCCCTTCCCAATGCACACGGTGCTGAACAGAACTAGGCTGTCCAGCACCGCATGCAGAGAGAAGGAGGTCCATTTTTGCCTACCCACCCTCCCATGGAGAGCATGAGAAGGTGGGTAGGTGGAAGGTTCCCCTTGCCTCCATAAGGGGAACAAGTTTTTTTTTAACACTTGGGGCATTTTGCCACAAGTGACCTCAATGTCAGCAGCAATTTTGATGACAATGCTATATTTGGAGGCTTTGCAGCTTTTTTTCCATTTGTCTTCAGTTGTATTCGATTATTGGTGTTGTGGCGTTTTTCAAGTCAATCCAACAAAAATTCATAATTATCAAAGCTGCCAATAGAAATCCTTAGGCTGCTGAAAGTACTTAAATATATGTTGGATTCGCCAGTCTCTAGCCGGGACCTTTATAATAAAAAAAAAAAAAGGAAAATTTGGTTAGAAAATAGTTCACGTCTGTTCACATTCAGCTACATCTAAGGCATCTTCAATATTTCTTATACTTAGTTTGTTTTCCGCAGACAGAAGTGGTCTGGTGCTTGGCTGAGTGCAGTATTGTTACTTTTTCTTTATCCTCGGAAAGCTCCATGTGAAGTAACATCAGGTACTGGATGAGCACAAATACCAAGAAGGGAGACCCATTGATAGGACTAGGAAAGAAACACTAAAGATCTATAATTACAAATTGAACAGTAATACAGTGTCACACCTAAAACCCCATGTGGAAAAATTGTCCCCAGCTACTCATAGAGTTTTGTGGAGTGATCTATGATTTAATATCCAGCCTCTCTTTCCTATCCCCTCTTTATTCTTAGTTCCAGCTTCCTTCTCCTTTACTGTCTCCGCTCCTATGTCACCTGAGGACATCCAACCAATCTGCTTCACCTGCTTTTTCTGCATTCCTCCGACCATCCCTCAGTCTGTCTTACCGTACATCGCAAAGACAACTAATTCACTATGATAAATATAACTTTGTGTTTTACTTACGTTCTTATTTCCGGCTGAAGCATCGGAAGAAGCTCCAAAAACGGCTGGGACCTTTGTTGTTTTCCTTCAGTATGTCCTTGGAGGAAGATTTCCTTATTTTGGGTCGAGGATTTTCAATGCCTTTAACATTTATTGTAGGGTACAGACTGCTGTGAGTTGTTGTGGTCTCTGGTATCTGCGTCTGTAAAATTCTTCCCTCTTGAATTCTGTAAGAGAAATTGGAGTGTTAGTTATTTTCTTTTGGTTTGCTACATTTTTGTCATTAAAGATATCTAAAAGATATTTTATCTAACCGAGAATTCCTTTCCCACGCAAAGTGAAATTATTTACTTACGTTTCAAGTGTTTGGACCACGTGAGGCATTGCTCTTTTATACATTTTCCTCTGCAGTTTTCGTGTTTTCCTGTTGGCCAAGAAGCTGTCTCTCCGCTTTATCGCGCTAAAGTCAAAGTAAGAAAGGTGTTAGATTTGGGTTCTACTCTAAATCCTGAGACTGTAACTTTTATAGATATAAATTTAAATATATTTTACTTTATGTTTCCTAATGACACTGGATTTACAGAGCACTATGATTGCTCCAAGAGGCGAGCACAGCAGAAGCTGATGCTCTCTCTAATTTAAACTTTGTAGGACAAGGTGCTACTATACAAGAATGTGTTCATACCTGCTCAGCTTCATTGCCATCCTGCATGATTCTGGATTGCTTTTTGCTTCCTTCAGGATCACTATCATCACTTCCTTATCTGCCTTTCTCTCATTGTCCTCAGCTATCTTCGTCTTCTTTTGCATCTTTCTCTTGATGTTCTCATCTTTTTTCTTGTATTTCACCATCTTCTTTTTTATTTTGATCAGTCTTTCATTTTCCCTCCTCCTCATTTGCATAATTGTCTTGGTCTTTTTTATCTCCATCTCATGTTCTTCCCTGCGGTTTTCTCTGGCTTCTCTCGCTCTCTCCTCCAGACTGATCATCTTATCAATGATCTCCTTCTTCAGGCTCTCTTCCCTATTTTTTGCCATTTTTCTCATTTCTTTTTCTCCTTCCTCCATTCTCCTCATCATCTCTTTGATGACTTCCTTCTCCCTCTCCCCTGCCTGTTTCTTTGCCTTTCTGATCTCTTTCGCCCTCTCCTCTGTCATCTTGATGAAGTTTTTTATTTGTCCCTTCAGTGTCTTATCCATGGTCCTCCTTTTGATAAGTGACGGGAGCCTATAAAGGAAAAAAGATGGTTAGTCAAAGTATAAATCAAAATGCTTCCCACAATGTTTTTTCGATTAATTGTCTCGACTGGCAAAGTTTGACCCCACCTCATTTTAGTAGAGGGGCGATGTGAGAGGCAACCTGAAAATGGGATTCCAGATCCCAATCCAAACCCAAATGAAGATTTACCTAACGTGTGCCTAATACAATGTTATTCATTACCAGTTAAGAAGAGTGAAATGTAATCTAGATACTTACTGATGACGATGTTGGTAGGTCTGTGAATTGGGGGGTCGCTGAAATTCAAGCTGGAATCCTGCAGCAAGATGGGCTGCAACCAGTTTGGTGGCCCTCAGACCACCTGAGTGTCGATCTGAAGTGACCCCTTTAACTCTTCAGATGTCAATGGGTAAATGTCGATAAAGATGGAAAAAAATCGACAAAGATAAATTAAATTCGCCGGAAAAAAATCTCCAGTGAAATCGCCCTGAAAACCGCAATGGTAGTCAGAAAAAGCACTTGCGCACCTGAAAAGACAAAAAATAGAGTGTTAGATTTATTGAACCAAAGCCGATCCACAGGCAATGAAGTCATATAAAAAGCTATGCTTATCTTAAAATAACTGGGAGCAAGAAGGGACCGTCTGCCAACTATCCCTCCTTTCTACCGCTCATCCCACTGTGATGTCATGGTGGCATCCGAGGCCGCATTCACAAGCTTCACAGCAAGAAGAAGGATCGTTATTTCCAACCAGGCCCTTGTTGTTGTCAAAGCGCAACGGGCTCAGTAAACAATAACGGTCACTTTTTTGGTAAACAACAATCCCTAATATTGCTCTGTGCTAAAGGTTTGTGAATGGAGCCATTACATGCAAAGTCCCATATCTATCTATCTTATCTATCTTATCTATCTTATCTATCTATCCATCCCTCTATCTATCCCTCTATCTATCCATCCCTCTATCTATTTATCTATCCAATAAGTAAGGAGAGGAGATCCTGCTTACCCTGAGCTGCAACAAGCCATGACTTATTCTGGTCAGAGCACCCCCTTTTATAGTGCTCTGTGGGAGCTTATTAACATGCCTGACTGTGATTGGTCACCTCATAGCAAGAAGAAGGTTCGTTATTTCCAGGCCCTTGTTGTCAAAGCGCAACGGGCTCAGTAAACAATAACGGTCACTTTTTTGGTAAACAACAATCCTTATTATTGCCCTGTGCTGAATGGAGGAGCCATTGCATGCACATTTTCAAAGTCTTTAGCTTATTTGAGTGCAAAGGGTTCTTTCGTGGAGGCTGCTGGCAAGTGACAGGCTTTTCTATTCAGGCTGTGGCTGCTGTAACACCTGTCCAGCTTTTCTTTTCACAGCTTTATCTATCCATCTATCTATCCCTCTATTTATCTATCCAATAAGTAAGGAGAGGAGATTCTGCTTACCTTGAGCTGCAACAAGATTTGACTTATTCTGGTCAGAGCACCCCCTTTTATAGTGCTCTGTGGGAGCTTATGAGCCTGCTTCACTGTGATTGGTCGCCTCATAGCATCACTGAGTCCAGAGAAAGCTTGTGCTGTTATGATGTCATAGGGGTCCTGCTTTACTGTGATTGGTCGCCTCATAGCATCACTGAGCCCAGATAAAGCTTGTGCTCTGATGATGTCACTGGGGTCGTGCTTCACTGTAACCAACCTCCTCAAAGCATCACTCAGAACAGACATCAGCCAAGCAGCTAGGGCTCCTCTTCTAGGGGTCCAATCAGGATGATTATGGTATTATTATTTATTATCATTATTATTAAACAGGATTTATATAGCGCCAACATATTACGCAGCGCTGTACATTAAATAGGGATTGCAAATGACAGACTAATACAGACAGTGATACAGGAGGAGAGGACCCTGCCCCGAAGAGCTTACAATCTAGTAGGTGGGGGAATTTCACACACAATAGGATGGGAGATATGTAGTGGTGGGAAGTAGTGATGGTTTCAAAAGACAGAAGAAAATGTGTAGGCAAGTTTGAAAAAATGGGTTTTGAGTTCTCTTTTAAATGAGCAGAAAGTAGGAGCAAGCCGAATAGGACGAGGAAGATGAGATGAGATGGCTGACAGGCAGCATGAGACCCTATCCAGGACTGGATGAGACAGGGAGACAGGTCAGGGGTGGACAGATAGATTTGAGTGTCATCAGCATACAGATGGTACTGTAAGCCAAAGGAGGATATTCGACTACCCAGAGAGGAGGTGTACAGCTAAAAGAGAACCGGTCCAAGCACTGACCCTTGGGGAACGCCAACAGGGAGGAGAGTGGGTGAGGAGGACTTACCATTGAAAGAAACTTGAAAGGAGCGGTCAGACAGACAGGAAGCAAACCAAGAGAGAGCAGTGTCACAGATACCAATGGAGCGCATGATTTGTATTAGAAGGGGGTGATCCACAGTGTCAAAGGCAGAGGAAAGATCAAGGAGAAGGAGGAGGGAAAAGTTGACTTGAGACTTAGCTCTGATGAGGTGATTGGCCACTTTAGTAAGGGCTGTTTCAGTGGAGTGGGCAGCTCTAAAACCAGACTGGAGGGGGTCAAGGAGAGAGTTGGTGCTCAGGTAATGGGTGAGTCTTTTGTAGACAAGGCGTTCAAGAAGTTTATGGTATTGTAGATGTTTGTGATCCTGCCATTTAAGTACCGGTCCGTGTGTCTGCTCTCTGAACCTAGGAAGAGTAATTCATCTATTGGTTTATTTTCTCATGTTGTACGTCAATCTTATTGTTTGTATCTTGTGCTGTACTGAGCTTAGTATTTCATGTTATGTTTGTCTTGAATATATAGTTGTTTAATTTTAATCATTGGAAATAAAGGTTGAATTTTACAAATTATTATATTTTGATGTCCATATTAAAATTAGATTTTTTTTTTGTTGAGTTACTGTAGTCACCTGAATGACATCTACATTACAGCCCTCAGTCTGAAGAGAACCTGTCATTCACTCCTAAAGGTGTATCAGTCCCTCACTTTAACATTAAAGAGGACCTGGTATTATGCAGTCATGGGGTCTGCTAATTCCAGAAACTAACACAACCTCTTGTGTCTTTGTACTGATATAACACAATCAGGAAATCATATTAATTGTTGAATTATTATTAAGGCAGGGTTTTTAAAGACTCACATGCAATCCCCGCCTACTTTCCCGCCCAGGGGCGTTATCTCCTGTCTAGGAGGGGGTACTTTCAATACCATCTACTGATTGGCTCTGGGTGTTCACTCCTACCTAGTAGGAGGATCTGACAACTCTTTTCAATCACCGCCCACTTTCCACCTCTGGCGCGGTATCTCCTACCCAAGAGGAGGAGTTTACTAAAGTGCAAACGCCCAATACCCGCCCACTGGTCGATGACTGTGCGAAGACTATAGCGGCACACTTCTAATCCCCGCCTACTGATTGGCTCTGGGCGATCTCTCCTACCTAGTAGGAGGATCTGACAACCGTTTTCATTCACCGCCCACTTTCCTCCTCTGGTGCGGTATCTCCTACCCAAGAGGAGGCGTTTACTGGTTGGGGCCTCCCGCGGCACTCCTCTAAACCCCGCCTACTAATTGGCTCTGGGCGGTCTCTCGCTTGTCCTCTTTCCTGTCTCCTCATGTCGCCTACTTTTTGACGTCAAGGCGCCGGAAATGATAAACACTGTTGACACTCCGCTATCATGGGAAAGGTGTCGTGTGATGTTTGCGGCGTTATCTGCACGTCAGCCCGGTCACTCAGCGAGCACGTAGCCGGGCTTAAACACAGGTCGCGCCTGGTGCTGGAGGCACCCGCAGAGGTGAAGGAATTGGGACGGCTGCAGTATTTTATAGACAAGCATTTAAAGGAGATCCCTCTCCTGGGCCTGGAGTATGTGGTGGAAAGGCAGCTTAAAGATACCTACATATACAGCTGCCAGATGTGCAGTGTAGAAAATGAATGGCTGCACATGGTTGCTCACATCATGGATATTCCACACATGGAACTTTATATCCAGAAGCACCACAGTGAGCTTAGCACTGCATCTAGCCACCTCGCTACCAAAGGGGAGCAATCTCGCAATCTGAGAGCCTTAGCACAGCTCATTAACACCAAGTATGGCCGCCGAGAAATCCACATGACCAAATCTGACTTGGACCCTGTAGCTGCAGAAGCGAGCCCATCTGCCATGGAGGTTGGCAAGAGAAATGGCGCTGTGCCCTCCTCAAGCTTGCAAACGTCACTCAATAAGCAGAGATCGCCTCAGGATTCTGTACGGCAGAAGAAATCATCAAAGCGCCTGCAAGAAGTGGAGTACATGCACAACAAACATTTGCCTTATTTCAAAGCCTATTCCTGTGTCCTGTGTAAAGTATTTTGCTCCTCAGCGACAACATTGTGCGAACATGTATTGGGTAAAGTACATAAAAAAACCCTGGAGCTCTCTATGCCTGAGCAGCTTAAAGATCTGGGCAGGTTAAATCATTTCCTGCACAATCATCTAAAGACAACCCCTATTTTAGGTTTGGAATACATCGAGGAGTTACAATTAGGCTCAAAGTACAAGTATTCCTGTCAGATGTGCAGCATGGATGGCAACTTACAGAAAATAGTAAACCATATTACAGATATAGACCATACAGAACTTTATATTAAGAAGCACTATCCTAACCTTTTGCCTTGTGTTTCAGACTACAGCAAACGTAACTATTTGAAAGTTTTGACAAAGCTTGCTGCAACGATCCTGGAAAAATGTGGGCACAAAGAAATTAAGAATAGCGCAATAAAGGATGACTCATTACAGGGGGGTGACAGCAAGACAACAGAGGCGCTCAAGGATGAGGAAGGTGACACGAGACTGTCTAAACATGATTTGAAAAGAAAGCCGTTGCCCTACGAGGAGGCAGGTTTGGAAGAGAGTCATGAAAATAAAAGCTGCAGAAAAAAGGTATTGCATCCCAAAAACGATGTTCCACCTATGGCCAAGAGGGGCAGGATTTCGTCCAAGGATCGTCAGGATTCTTTGGCTCACAAAAATCCCAAGAGTAGGGCCTCGAGTGATAACAGATCATCAAAAAAGTCATCAAAATATGATACATGGCTGGATTCTACAACAGCCGAACAGGAATTAGAAATTCAAACAAACGATCAGTTTTTGGATTATTTGGCTAAATTTGTTATCGATGACGATGATGATGCTGTTTTTATCCGGAAGATCACTCAAAATTGCATCAAGGCTTTGACAGTTTTTCAGCAAGAAGAGGCAGAGAGGCAAGTGTCTGGTCTCCAGCCGCAGGAGGCTTCATTAGCTCACAGAAGCAGAACTGATCAAGAGCCCCATGGTGTTTCAAAATCCAGTCGTTGGACACAGGCTCGCACAAGAAGGTCAGATCGAGAGCCCCGTGGCGTTTCAAATTCTAGTTATCGAACAGAGGCGCGTACAAGCAGGAAAGATCGAAAGCCCCGTGGTGTTTCAAAATCCAGACGCCGGTCAGTTTCTCCATTGGCATGCACAAGCAGGACAGTTCGAGGGCCCCGTGGCGTTTCAGAGTCCATTCGCCGGTCAGTGTCTCCATTGGCATGCACAAGCAGGACAGATCCAGAGCTCCATGGTATTTCAAGATCCAGTCGCCGGTCAGTGTCTCCATTAGCATGCACAAGCAGGACAGATACAGAGCTCCCTGGTATTTCAAAATCCTTTTATTGGCCAGGGTCCCCACAGGCACACACAAGCAGGACAGATCAAGAGATCCCTGGTATTTTACAGTCCAGTCGACAGCCAGAGACTCCATTGGCGCACATGACAAGAACCGATCAAATCATTGGCAAATCAAGTCATTGGTCTGAGGCTTCATTGAACCACACAAGCAGGATCGATCAGGAGACCACAGACATTTTGCAGCTCAGTCATCAGTTTGCAGCTCCATTGGTGCACACAAGCAAGGCTAATCAAGTGACTGAGGATTGTTCTCTAAACAAATTGCAGTCACGGTCATCGGGTTCTGAAACTACTTTGCCCAGTGATACCTCAAACCCCTTCAAGGCATTTATCCCAAAAAACGAGATCACTAACTTTTTTTTCAGCAGCATTAAAAACATGGATGAGTCAGAAGTAACAGGCATTTTTCAGAAAATTGCTACTACAAATCCTGAATTTCAAGGAATGGACATACCAGCTGTTATTAGATTTTTGAAGGATTCTGGCAAATTAAAGAATCCTTGATGCTGGGAAAAATGTTAATGTGATTATAATTAATATGTGGCACTTTTTTCATTTACACTATGCCAACTGCTGTTTCTTTGTTTCCAAACAGAGTAATCTGATTACAATATTGTTTGACAGGTTTTTGGAAATTCCTTTTATCTTTGCCCATGACAGCTGTTTTTCTTACTCTGAAAGAGATTCCAGATAGGATAAACTGGAGACAATATTTTTGAAATGTGTTATGGATCAAAGTTAAGCCAGAATGTTTTTTCTTTATAGATTTAGCTATAACAAGGAAGGGTTACAACCCCTATCAAGTTATTTTGTTTTCTGGGTCTCCATTGGAGTTTTTTTCCCCACTTTTAGTCTAGGTGAAGATGCTTGTACTAAACAGGAAGTAAGGGAAAATCTTCAGCAGGGGCACTTCAATAAAGAGCTGCTAAAAGTGGTAATTTTCCATCTTCCTGTTTTGTACAGAACCCTGTAACAATTACAGACAGTGCTTCTAATCATTATCCACATCTAAAACTTTAAAAGTATGGGTGGCTTTAGACCTAAAAGAGTTCTGAGAACTGTTGTTGGGGTAGGGAGTACTTTTGTGTTACAATGCAACAGTAATATCTACAATTTAGGCATGCCAGAATTTTTTTTTGGACGGGGGGCATACTGTGTAATAATTTAAAGCAAACCTCTCATAATAGGAAACAAGCTAACAGTTAACCTAGTTTTGCATTTTTTGGTAATCCCTACCATCCAAACTGATTTCTTTCTGTTTTTTTTTTTTTTTGTTTTTTTTTTGTAAATTCTCAGATTTAGCTATTGGTACCCCAAAGGGGACTTATTGCTAGTGGGGACTCAAAAGTCAAACTGTAACTTCATTGAGAACTTATAGTAATTAAACCAATGATCTGCTGACATTTTTTTCTGTAATGCATAGGAAGAAAAGCTGAAAGATAAGATTTAACTCTGAATCAGTGCTTCCAACTCATCTTACAATAGATGTGTTAAAGTGCATCTAAACTGAAAATAAAAATAATTACACTTGCCTTTAATCCTGCAGATCCCTCAATGGCAGTGGACCTTGGATCTGGTACTATGTTGTCCTAGAATTCCTATTCACTTCACGTTGGGCCCCACCATCTTCAATCTTCTCTTCCGTCTTCTTGCTCGGGGGACGTAGCCGCTGTAAAGGGTGGAAAAAAGGGAGCCGATGTTATTGTGCATATGTGAGATCAGCATCTTTTTCCCTTGGTGTGAAAAATGCCACTTCACGGCATGCCCAAGATTCAGGGCGTGTGTAGAAGGAGCACCTAGAGCCACCTGGGTTGTGTGATGTAGGTGTCTCGGGAGGCTCTGCTCCTATTCATTGTTGATCGCCACAGCAATCAGTACATAACATTTGGTGACCATGACGTTATAGAAATAATGGGTCCCATAAAAAATCTACCTGTAAAATAAGAGAGTATAGTCTCTTTACTGCCATAACTGCTGCTAAATGCACCTTGTGTGCTGAAAAATGGTCTTCATAATTCCACAGGGTACCAGGAGTTATGATCTCCTGGGTTCTCTAAAGCTCTCACTGGGCTCCTAGTAACCTTTATGCCATCACTTTCTCCTGTAATGGCAAGGTCAAGTCAATGAGCAAGTAGGGTTTGTGCTCAGGAGAATAACACTCTTGATTTCGCAGGATAATTTCTCAGGATTGCAGCAGCATTAGGCATGAGGTAGAAAAGGTGAGAATGTACATTCTGATTTTACAAGTACAGTGTTCTCCCCGAATCCTTTTAGCCGGACGCACCACGCAGCACTTTTCAGTAACCATTAGGCTGTTTTTGAGTGTTTACTGATAAGTTGGTCACACAAAGGGTTGCTACCCAAAGGGTTGCTACCCATCTACAATTTCTTATTAAAACAAATTCTGAATTGAACTCTGAAGTAGGTACATTATTTGTATTATAAATTTGTATAGGGACTGGGTAGCTTTGAGGGAACAAAGGCATGTACAAGAATGGGCTATTGCTATGACATGGACCAGGTGTGAATGAGATATGTCATCAGTTCTTTGGTCTTATAAAAAAGACGTGCTGTGCAACACTGTTTATGTGAAAAACTTGGCAACACCTAAAATCTAACAACCCAGCATACATCTTTGCAGTTGGCTGAGCTTATTTTTCATTCCTTCTATTTTTTTTAAGGTATCCTCCTAAATACATTGGGATCTACCAAACCCATTGCTCTCAGTTCCTAAATTATAGCATTTTGGTGTATTAAAGCTTCAAAGTGCCACTATAAAGTAGTATCTGTGGAGAGGTAAATACATTGCTGGGGGTCATACTCCTTTATTTGCAAGCATTATTGGTGGGCATTTCAGGTTTGGCAAAACATGCACAGAGGGACATAATATATGATAAAAAGGTGAGGTATTTTTTACCTCTATTGGTATGTTAAGATTTTAGGTTTAAGGTGGGGAGAGGTTGCTTTAGGCTCCCCCTTTAACTTGTACTGGAAAAACTTGTACATCTCCTAAAAATGCTTAAGTTATTTGACTGTCCTTCTATCCCAGTGTTCTCCTCGGCCCCTTTTAGCTGGCCGCACCACCCTGCACTTTTCAGCAACCTGGTTGTTTTTGGGTGGTTACTGATAAGTTGGGCCACATCAGGGGCTTCCACAGGCCTACAATTGCTTCCCAGCCAGTTTAAAATAATTTCTGGGTTGAGCACTGCTATCCTCCTTTCTTAAATACTTACACATGCACTGACCTTTGAACAGTAGTTCTACCGGTAGTTTTCTTAAATGCATTCAAGTTCATGGTCACAGTGGGTACTGAAGAAAAAAAAAACGTGTAAGTTAGCAGTTTTGGATGGAATTGAGCTGTTCAGCTCTGTTATCATTGTACTTCTCTCAGTGCATGTTTCCTTTAAAGCTAAAACAAATCCCTGTAGGGGTTTATTTTCAAGAGTCCATTCAGAGTTCACTAATGTACTGAAATAATGCTTGAAGCGTGTGCTGTGTTTTGTCAGCCCACTTATATAAATGACCTGTCCAATGTAGCAAAAAACATCTGTGTGTTTTCGATAACACAACAGGTAGCATTGTGTTAGTCTGTTCTGCTGGACTATTGAGCATTGAGGTGCCATTCAGAATGATTGCACAAATGCATGTAACATGCATTTCTGCAGTGCAATTATGTGAATTTACCCCCTAAAGTCTGATTTTTTTGTCTTCACTTCCCATCCTGTAGAGATTACAGTAAGTAATGGAATGAATGGTTATCTCCCTAAATTTGTGGTATTCCTATATCACTTGTAACCCTAACAAGTATCACCATTGCAAAATTGATTTGTAAAGTAACCATAACAATAATCACCAGGACAAATCAAGTGAATTGCCCCAGCTGAGACAGTTACATTACAGTCTGGAAGTTATTTTGCTAGGTTCACTGTGGCATTTATAATTTTATTGAATGCCAGGGTACAAACTAGAAGCTGTTCGGCAGCATGGCTCTGGTACACTTCCTCAATGTATGGTGAGTGCTGTTGGTTACTTTATGAAATGTTTTTTTTTATATCAAGGACAAGATGAGCAAACGTATGCAATGTACAGGAATCCTGTTCAATGAATTCCAGTTAAACAGTTAAATGCATAGATGTATTGCACGTATATAAAGGAGCTCCAATACTGAGATTTACTCATCTCAAGACACATAGCAGTGTCCTATCTGGCAGGACAGAGCTGAATTTTCTATAATGTAGTTCATAGCTCCTTACAGGTCTTGTCCATTCCCTAGCCTGTAATTGGATAGACAAAGACCACACTAATGAGCTCATCTTTTTTATCATTCTGATCTGTCCTCCTATTGGCATGTTTCTGGCACTGAATTTTTTTAAGTCAGATGGGAGAAAGCTTTAGGCGGGTGGTCGCAGCCCCTGTATTGTGACCCAACTTATCAGTAACCACCCAAAAACAGCCGGGTGGTTACTGAAAAGTGCCGGGTGAAAACATTGCACCTGATTAGCTTCTTGTGTTTCTTCCTATGAGCTCAACTTCACAAAGGCTACAGGAGATTGTTACCAGATCAAATGTAGGTATTTACACCAAAGGGCATAATGATCATAAAGCTGCAGTTATTTGACTTTTTTATCAGCCTGCATGATAGCAAATGCATTTCTTTAGTGTGTACATACCCTTAAAGGAAACCTGACACAAGCTTAAAAGGAAGGTTGGCATTGCATAACTCTCCTGAAAATGTTAGTTGCCAGCTCTTCTTTCAGTGCTGTAGTATCCGATATGCAGATTGTCAGGTATTTATATCCTTTGTTTATATAGTGCCAACAAATTCCACAACTATAGTTATGTGACTGTCGGAGAAGCCTACAACCTGCTGATGCTACCATGATCTAATCTATTTTTTTCTGGGGGTGGACCATTTGGTTTCTGGGATGTGGAAAGAAACCAAATTGTGCTGGCCACTGAGCGTTCTTGCCCTCCCCGGCTCTTTGAAAGTCCAACACAGCACCCAGGCATCAGGCACTTTCAGAAGGAGGTCAGCAATGGTGGCGCTCGTATTTCTCCCATGAGAGCTTTACCTGTTTCATGAAGTTGCCTTTTGTTGTCCAGTTGACACATTCTTTGTCTTTCTTTATGGTTTTGCATGTACACCACTCTGCTGATGTACGCCCATTCATAGGATATCACCTAGAGTCATGTGATCATTATCAGGAATTATATTTTAATTTACCTTGGTATATTGTGATTTTTTTTCCCTCTCCATATTTTGTAGCCAGTTTAAGAAAATATAATTTATCATCGGGTTTGAATGCTGTTTACAAATTCAACTCTAGGGGCTCTATTTAAAAAAGCAGAGGATTAGACATTTCCTCAAACATTCCCTTTTGTAGGTACATAGGTGTTTCAATGGCAGTGATTGATTCTAGACCAGGGAATGTCAGACAGGAACTAAACCAACAATAAAATCACACCTAACCCCGCAGATCCATCGATGGTGCTGGACCTTTGATCAGGTCCCATGCCATCCTGGAGTTCTGGTCCGTCCCGGCGTAGAGGAAGAACCCCGTGCTGCCATCTTTCGTCATCTTCTTCCTGCTACATTTCACCAGTAGAACAAGGTAACAATTGCAACACATAGTGAAACTGGAAAGGATTAGCAATTTATTTATATATATATATTTTATTTCTTTTTAGTTTTGGATTGAACTAAGAGGGGTTGAAACCCAGGTCAAGTTTATATTGCTGCCTGTATCCCAATTTAGTAGATTCATTATTCTCTTATTATCCTAGTGGGCCTCGGATGAGAAGTCCAAAATCATCAGATTATTACAACAGGAATTCTTTGAATAGAAATTCCTGCTCTAATGACAACACTCTATGAGGAGAATTCTCATTACTTTGTAGAATTTTCCTCTTCCTTTTGTGTCTTCAAACAAGAAGTAAAGGAAAATATTTATAACTGATACACAGAGGGGTTTTTAACATTCTCTGCCCCATCTAAAACTCTTTAAAACAGTTTCCGGTTTACATATAATGGGATTGGGAGATTTACCCTTTGCTTTGTTACCCTATATACCCTATTTTCTATGCAGCAGACAAGAACAAGTTTGTGTATAAGCATAATTTATACATGATAAAATTTGCTCCCTCTGCTCTATCCAGAGCCGTATATTAGTTTGGCTGAAATTTTGTATTTTAATGTTTATTACAAATTGTAATTATTGGGGCAAAGAACCCTTGAAGCAGCTGCTATACCTCCCCAATTTTTGTTCTTCATGAAAATGGTTCCATGAAAATTAGAAGGTTCAGTTTTCATGGTTTTACATAGAATGTTCATTTTAAGTGTTTGTTATGTTTATTAAATGCAATAAATAGTGTACCTAATTTTTTACAACCTTGTTTCTTTTATTGAATATGTTTTTTGTTTCAAACATTTATTTTTGTTGTAGACTTTCTAACATTTTTTTACTTGAGGAAACCCTGAAAATTGCTTTTTAGGTCTTCAGAGAACGCTAGCTATAATTACTATATCCACAGATCACAGTATATTAGTGTGGTCAGTGGGAAATTTTCCTCCTACGTTGCTGGCCATTGGGAAGAATGTCACCCTTACAGATAGCCAAAAACATCATTGGGGTCACACTAACCTGAGAGGCACAAATTGCTCATTGTCCCCTAACAACCTCTGGAGGAACCCTGATTTAAGCTGCGTACACACGTCCAATTTTTATCGTTGGAAATGAATGACGAACGTACGACGAACGACTGATTGGCCAAAAATCGTTCGTAAAAAAAGTAACCAACGACGCCGACGAATGAGGATAGTCGTTGGAAATGAACGACCGGACCGGCGGATCGGAGAGTGGCGCAGTTCCCGTAGCAGATTCTCATGTGAAATGTTGTCTCGGTCCAACAACCAATCCTTACACCACATTCGCCGCTTCTTCTCAGCGTCCTCCTCTTCAAGCAGACATACCAAAGCAAGAGCGGCTTTCTTCTTTCTTGAGAACACTTTGAAGAGCATATTGCACAAAGGGAGAAAGGAAGAGTGTGGTGAATGTCATTGGTTTGTACAGTATTCACTTCCTGTGGTGCACGTCACTTCCTGTATCGCTCAAACGATCGCATCTATCGTGTGTACAATATCTTTGAACGATCGTGTAGTTATCTGTATGTACAGGATCGGTGCTATACGATCGTTGGCAGATATCGTGCATGATCGTTCGTTTACAAACGATAATAATTGGAAGTGTGTATGCAGCTTTAGAAACACTGCGGTAGAGATAGGTTGAGTATCCCCTGATTTTATCTGTCTCTTGACACTGGCAGTAAAGGTCATATGACACTTGATTCTGCTGCTGATAAAACCTTATGTGCAGCAACAATTGCCAAAATGTGATTTCTTTAAACCCTGTGCACATCAGCAGTCCTGTTAGCAAATGGATTGCCAATTTACTTTCTATACGTGATTCGTAGTGTTGCTCCTCACTGGTCAGTTGTAAGCATTGTCCCTTTGTTAATGGCAGAAGCGCAACTAAGTTATTATGGCTTCATTTGGGCAGGACGGTGGCTTAGGAGTTAGCACTCTGGCCTTTGCAGCGCTGGGTCCCAGGTTGGAATCTCGGGCAGAACACTATCTGCATGGAGTTTGCAGGTTCCTGTGTTTGTGTGGGTTTTCCCCGGGTACTCCGTTTTCCTCCCACATTCCAAAAACATGCAGTAAGGTTAATTGGTTTCCCGCCAATGGTGGGCTATGGTAGGGACATTAGATTGTAAGCTCCTTTGAGGGACAGCTAATGACATGACTATAGACTTTGTACACAGCTGTGTAATATGTTGGTGTTATATAAATATAATATTAATCATTTGGTGAGGGAGGTACTGACATGTGGAACCAGGTTAGTGTATATTCATACGTGTTAGGATAGGTTAGTACAGGAGCGTCCTAAGCTCCTCAATACACACCACCATCACAGCGTGCAAGCTTCTCTTTAAAGGCTTGCACATAGCTGTTCAAAGCTTTTTGAAACTTTAAGAACATCTTGAATAGTTTAACGATCTGTCTGCTACAATTTACATATGAAATATTATAAAAAAAACAAAACAAAACTATTGATTAATAAAAAAAAAAAAAACATTGCAAAAGCCAACACATTGTTTCTCACATTGAAGCCATCTCATCAAACAAATGCTGATCTGCACATGCGCATCGTCAGCTTTAGTTGCCAGGTAATTACCAAAAATTCCTGGCTTCCCTTGACGTATGGTTATGTCATTCCGGCATGGCCAATCAAAATAGCCAAAGATCAGCAGAAAGTAAAAGAAAATTGGCGGTGCTGGAACGCAGACAAGTGAGTTGGCTGGGTTTTGTTCCCCTTAAAGTATACCATCTTTTCCCCAAGGGTGTTTTGAAATGTATGTTATTATTTATAATAATAAAAAACAGAATTTATATAGCGCCAACATATTACTCAGCGCTATACAATAAATAGGGGTTGCAAATGACAGACAGATATAAACAGTATGACACAGGAGGAGGAGAGGACCCTGTCCAGAAGAGCTTACAATCTATGTACCACTAAATAGGGTCTTGTCTACACCAGCACCATTTAAAAACTTTCTCTATATCTATTGATTTTGTTGCGCTGATGTACACTTAAAAAATGTGCAACACAAAAATATAGGTTAAAAAAACTGTAATGCATGCATGATTTATGTACCAAAAACATGCACTATGGTGTCAGCAAACCCAATTTTATTATTTAAATATGTGTTCAAAATATAAAATACAAAATAAAGACCTAAAAATGTCCAATTATGAAGTTGTAGGGGACTTTCCAATAATGATAAAGAGGGCGTGGCCACCTGCAGACAGCGTCTCCTCCCAGCCAATCACATTCGTGTTCAGTGATACAAACGATACAATGTTTCCCTCCACTGATACGGGTCCAGGCGGGAGACGCTGCGAAGCTACTACACACGCGCAAAACCAAGGGCTGGAAAACGAAATACGCTTGCGCACAAGAAGGCAAGTTATTGGATGCACAACGTACGACCCTACTAGGTTGAATACTGCGCGTGCGCGCTTCCCCACTTCCGGTCTTTCTGAGTTTACTACACATGCGCGCATTCCCCATTTCCGGTAGACAACGCTTGTGAGGTCAGCACCGGAAGGGTCTCATTTTTTTTTTTGTGTCACAACCGTGCGCCATGGAAGCCGAGAATAAACGCAAGTGTCGTATTTGCAACTTATACTGTTCCTCTATAGTACAGCTGTGCGAGCATGTCACCGGAAACAAGCATAAGATGAAGCTGGGGATTGCAGCCCCCCATCAGGTGAAGAGGTTGGGCACTATACAGCTTTTCTTGGACATGCACATGAAAGGGGAGCCTATTCTAGGCCTGGAGTATGTTGTGGAGACGCTTGCAGACTCTGTGTACTCGTACAACTGCCAGCTGTGCGAAGTTCAGGGCGACTGGCGCAAAATGGTTGGTCACATTGTGGACACGGATCACATGACCCGCTACATCAACAAGCATCACCCCGACCTGTCATTGGAAGGGAAGACGTACCCTAGGAAGGGTGAGCATCTCAGAGCCTTGCGGGAGATCGCCGGTGAAATCATAAAGATCAGCGGGCTGAAGTCTATCCAAGCCCACAAGTCGAGCCATGACGACCCTGATTCCACTGAAATGGGTGAGCATGGTGGCGATTCACCCTCTAGAAGCAGTGATTTGAAGAAAGATGGCTCGGGTTCCCCAAAGGAGGAGTCGTCATCAGCCGCCGAGGCCCGCAGGAGAGTCGCTCGCAAAAGAGCATCGCTGAGAAGCAAAACCGACAGCATAACCGCAGCAAAAGTAGCCCGGCTGTCGGTCGCTGCCAGGAGAAACGGTGCATTGGCTGCCAAGCGTGCCATCTTGATGGGGGAGCGTTCTCACTCTGAGTCCAGAGATTATGAGCGAGAGCCGGACTGGTCAGCCTCAATACAGGAATTAGAATTCAGAAGGAATCAGGACCTTCTAAACTATCTAAGAAATTACAAGATTGAGAGCGATGGGGACGCCCACTACATCCAGCAGATCATCCGCAATTGTACAGAGGCGCTGTGGAGGTTTCGTGAACAACAAGCCATGGAGGAGAGGCTGCAAAGCCCTCCATTGCCATCTAGGAATCTCCCTGTACCCCCTTCTTATGGTTATCCAGGTTATACCCGCCAAGAGGGGCCCTGTTTTCCCGTGAACAGGATGGATCCGTATGCATCGGGGTCCCAGGCTCCAATGCCTAGACAGCCCTCCTATCCTATCCGGAGCCCTTTGCCTCCCAGTGCAGCCACGGAGATGTTCTTCAACAGTATTAAAAACATGGAGGAGGCCGAGGTGGTGAATGTTTTTCATAAGATTGCCGCCACAAACCCAGCGTTTCGAGGAATAAATATCCCAAGCGTGATTCAGTACCTGAAGGACACTGGCAGACTAAAGCCTTGATGGACGTCAAATTTTGCCTTAACATTTGACATTTGACGTCAAATGTGACTTAAAAGGATTTTGGAGAAGGTGGGAAGGAAGTAGAAGCAGCCCTATTCCGCATTTGCTGCCATCTGAGGCTCCTTTAATTAAAGATTTTTCTTCACTTCCTGTCCTGGTGCCTCCCATAGGGGGATTTCCTTCACTGGTTCTCTGTAACAGGAAGAGGAGACAGATAAGAAGCAAAAAGTCTTTAGCCTTAGGGAGATTTCCCTCAATTCCCAGTGGGATGGAATTGTAGGTGGGTTGCAGCCCCAACTCATCAGCAACCACTCTAAAACAGCGGGGTGGTTACTGATAAGTGCTGGGCAGTGCGCCCACCTAAAAGGGGCCCAGAGAGAACACTGCTTCCTGTCTGGTTTTACTGTTCCCACCAGGACAGTGAGGGGAAATGTTATTGATGGAATCCCAGATAGCAGTCAAAACCCGGCAGATGTTGTGACACCTCCCTAATTTATGCAAAACAAAAAAAATGTTTTGGCTGGACACTTTCTTGATGTTGCTTCTGGCAGAGTTTTTTGATGAGAGAAACTTGATTTCATGTTTTAGGGAGGTTTGCTTTCCATATTTCCGTTTTTTTTTTTTTGTTTTTTTTTGAGACATTTTATTGTAGAAGCAGTTCAGAGTGTGAACATTGAATTTAAAAAGTCTTCATAATGAAAACAAAATTGTAAAAATGCTGCAGGAGTAAAGTGTGCGGCAGGTGGGCACCTAAAATAGTGGTCGCCAACAATTTCAGACCTTTGGACCGCGCATACGGGAGGAGCCATGTGTCACTCAAAGGGGAAGAAAGTTCCCCCAGATGATGCCAGAACCCGCCTACTCTCCGATTGTTGGTCAGAGCCTTCAATGGGAGACTGGGTGGGTTGTGCGCCCTGAGGCTGCGACCCGTATGGGAGACATGGTCCGCAGTTCTTGCCGGTGTGTGCCCCCCCCAATCAGGTACTTTTTCTGACCCCGCTGGGACTGTGCACCAGCCAGAGCTGCGGACCACCAGTTGGTGACCGCTGACCTAGAGTGCTCTGCCGTTTTCTCATAGTTCTGAAGCCTCCCCTTGCTGTCTGCACAGATGTATTGTTGCCTCTTAGTCTCACCCCCCTCTTATTCTTATTAGCTGGTTGGCATGACAGGCTCCCTCGCTGGCTAATAAAATGCCATGAATAGGTAAACCAGCTTCCACGTCGTGAGCTGCGCCTGCCAGAACAGCCTCTAGATCCCATCCCCCCATGCTTACAGCATTTCCTTTTTGTTTTACAATTTCAGTTGACCATATGCTAAATTTTGATCCTCTCAGCCTTTGGGCATATGATTTGTGGTAAACAGTTGCAGCCATTATGCAACCAAACTGTCCACCATCAGGTTAATGACTACAATCGCACTGCAGATCTGTACACTGTACATACTGTTTAAAACTTGTTTGGATTTCAAAAATCTTCCCCTTGATAAAAAATGTGATAAAAAAATTAAAACTGTATAGTTTGAGATCGATAGTTCTGTCATTGTTCTTTAACATGTTTTGCAAGGAAAACTCCACCGGTTTGACTTCACTTGCTTCCTAAACTGTATGTATTGCCCAAAGACTTTTTTGAGCAGCGAAGGGTTAAAACACGTCGGTTTGTGTGGATTTGTCCCATTGGAGAGACTTCTTATTGCTTCCTGTACTACAGGAAGTGAGAGAATATATACCCCTATTAGTTGCTACCTAACTAGGCGCCCCCATTGGAAAATTTAGTTTCACTGCCTGCTTTGGTGACCATTGCTGTGTCTTTTTCCCACAGACACAGCAATAAAAAACTGACCAGACAAGTAATAATCCTTACATACTCCAAAAACATATTTTTGCAATACATACACTTTAAATGTCTTTGTTTCATTTCATGTTTGTTACAATGCAATAAAACATGGCACAGTCATTTTTTTTTACAATTCTGTTGATTGGTAACTTTTATTGTTTAGTAAAGGGGTTTTTTTTAAATCCAAAATGGGTGTTCGTGTTATGGGTAGGATGAAGTGCCCATTGTCCTAGCAGGCATACTATATCACGTGGCTGCAGTGAGTGTATCTGACGTTGCCCTCATTTCATGGCTCTTTTTAGGCTATGTACACATGTCAGATGATTGTCATCCGATTATCGTTTTTGGGCAGATATCGGACGAGAACCTGATGTGTGTACAGTGCTCGTCTGACATCAATCGGTCTTGGCATGAACGTTTGTATTACAGGTGAAGGGGAGAGAGCACAGCGGGGTGCAGCTCTGTCGTTCTCCGCTCTCCATAGAGCAGAAGGGTGTTGCATGTACAGCATTCATTCATGCATTTTTCATTGGTTTCTCGTTAGATAGGATTGTGAAAGATCCTTTCCAATGACAAAAGTCTAATGTGTTCGGAGGCTTAGCACAACTCTTCTCCTGCACTCTTCTTTGCAGCCGGTTGTTGGGCAAATTCTCAAAGATGTCTTTGAAACTGACCACAGATTTAGGTTGGTTGTGAAGCAAGGGGCAGAAAATGAAAGTAACACCAATGCAAAAAAAATTCTGGGCCTTGAGCTGTGTAGACCCCATCAGCTGGAGACCCATTTTTTTCCATACATTTTTCCCAGTACCAGGACCAGTTTTGTATACTATGTGAAATTGTAGTTTAAGGATTTGTATTTAAAGTACTTACTGTTTAGTTCATACTCCAAATGAAAGTGTATACAAATCTATTCACTACAATCTCTAAATATTCTTTAAGTTTGAATAGGTAAGCTGTATTGTTTTTAGGGCTGCAGTTGTTTTAAATATTATTAAACATTATTTATATAGCACCAACATATTACACAGTGATGTACATTAAAAAGGGGTTACAAATGACAGATACAGACATTTTCATAGGGGGAGGAAAGGTCCCTGCCCAGAAGAGCTTACAATCTAAGCTGTGGGGAAAGTACCACACAATAGGAAGGGGATGTGGAATGGTGGGTGAGTAGTGAGGGTTTTAGGAGACCAAAGAAATTTGGGTAGGTGGGTATGAAAAGATAAATTCTGGTGATTGTGCTATAACAGGAAGTGCCTACACAATGACATTTACAACATTGTCCCTGATGCACATTCCAAAGGCATGTTTAGCTGTTGTCCCCTTCAGGTATCTCATCCTGAGAATTTCCATGCATGGGGTGTATGTGGACAGGAATGTATGTGGGGTGTATGTGTCTGCAATAGCATCCAAGAGAGTAGAAGCCCCAAAATGCAACAACCAATAAATAAAAGGGGTAAAAGTGCTGTATTAATAAACATGAATAAACACGAAAATGTCATAAGGGAAGGGTTTACATCTACTTTAAAGGGAAACAACCCTACAATATTCCTCTTACATAAGTAAAAAAGACAATAAGTCCATGAAGTTCAACCACTAGGGAAATAAACATATCCCAGATATAAAACCGCATGGACAAAGTTGATCTAGAGTAAGGAAAAAAACCCCTCTGGTACAATTTGCTCCAACAGCAATCATGTTCCCTGGATTAGCAGTCTTGTTTATCTTTACTTTAAAGCTTTAATCCCCAGTTGTATTCTGTGCTTCTAGAAATCATCCAGCTTTTACAGGGAAGAATCCCTTTAGTCCTGGTAGTGTGGGGGAATTCTGGATTGCTGGGCGTCCTGGCAGCCAAAGCTGCACAGTGCAGCTTTTTTTCCAGATACCCATAATAATTGGGCAGGTAGGAGGAATTATTGCAGAAAGGACATTACCAGTCCCATCTGCAATAATGACCTGTCTGATCATGGAAACCTCAAAGTGACTCCTTTACCTGACAACAAAAGTTCAGCCAAAAAGCACCTGTAAAACAAGACAGTTCCCTGGACCATCGCTCAGTCATGAAATCTTTACATACACCCACCTACCCCATCCCCTGTTATGATCGGTGTTTGCATCTGCTGTCCTTGACATAACTACAGGACACAGTGGTGATGTAGGGGCCTTCAGGAGGAACCACAGATTGCAAGAGTGGGTGGTGGCATTTGACAGAAGTATGTAGAATGTAGAGATCTGTCAGATGCCATAGCTGTGCAAGAGATTTCATATTTGAGTGCTGGCCCAAGTAACTATAAACAAATCTTCAAGTTGAGTTCACTTTAAAAACAGAGCAGGTGTACGTAATGAGTTTGTAAAGAGGCCCATTATGGATTCAACATGAGATTTGGCTACATACGCGCAACCAATCTGTACAGTATAATTGATTCATACTGTAAAAAGTATCCTGAAAGGGCCAATGCAGCACGCTTAAGGTGCCAGGTATTTTTTTTAGAAAGCCAGTTGGGCCTGACTCACAGTTGACCTTCTACTGACTTGCATTTGGTCTTCGAAGTTGCTTTCAAATTCTTAACAAAGTTGCTTGTACTTTTTAAAGCAAGTTTCCCATGGTTACGCATTTTTGTAATATGCTGTATTGTGTATGCAGTGCTGTTGGCTCTTAACTTTAACCTTATTGGGTAGTCCCCTGAGTAAAAAAAAAAAAAAAAATAAACACGCAAACCGGGATCCACAGCTATTGGATCAGGGTAACTATACCTTTGTGGGAAGATGTGAGAAGGAAATGACAGAAGGACTCTATTACATCGGTGATCAGAGGGAAAATAGCCCTTTTACATTGGTGGTATGTAGGAGAAGGATCCTATTATTTTGTTAGACAGTGGGGGACGGGCCGTAATATACTGCCAATTAGTGGGAGAAGGACCTGGTTATATTTAAGGTCAGTAGGAAAGGGCCCTATTACTTTGGTGTTGATCTGCAGAAGGACGCTGTTACATTGGTGATAGATGGGAGAAGGGCTCTTATATTGATGGTGAGTGAGAGAGGACCCCTATTATATTGGTGGTCATTGGGAGAAGGATCCCTTTTATATTGGTG
>NC_092861.1:147327732-147400689 GCF_032062135.1 Pyxicephalus adspersus | reverse complement strand
GAAGGACCCTATTATATTGGTGGGGAGTAGAAGAAGGACCCTATTATATTGGTGGGGAGAAGGGGAAGGACCCTATTATATTGGTGGGGAGTAGGGGAAGGACCCTATTATATTGGTGGGGGGTTGGAGAAGGACCCCATTATATTGGTAGTGAGGAGGAGAAGGACTCTATTATATTGGTGGGGAGTAGGGGAAGGACCCTAATATATTGGTGCTGGTTAGGATAGGGACCCCAACATATTGGTAGTGAGTAGGAGAAGGCCCTTATTATATTGGTGGCGATTAGGAGAAGGACCCTATTATATTGGTGGAGAGTAGAAGGACCCTATTATATTGGTGGGGGATAGGAGAAGGACCCTAATTTTTTGGTGGGGAGTATGGGAAGGACCCTATTATAGTGGTGGGGAGAAGGACCCTATGATATTGGTGGGGAGTAGGAGAAGGACCCTAATATATTGGTAGGGAGTGGGAAAAGGACCCTATTATATTGGTGGGGAGAAGGAGAAGGACCCTATTATATTTGTGGGGAGTAGGAGGACCCCATTATATTGGTGGGAAGTAGGAGAAGGACCCTATTATATTGGTGGGGAGTGGGAGAAGGACCCTATTATATTGATGGGGGGAAGGAGAAGGATCCTATTATATTGGTGGGGAGTAGGAGGACCCCATTATATTGGTGGGAAGTAGAAGGACCCTATTATATTGGTGGGGAGTAGGAGAAGGACCCTAATATATTGATAGGGAGAAGGAGAAGGACCCTATTATATTGGCGGGGAGTAGGAGAAGGACCCTAATATATTGGTAGGGAGTCGGAGAAGGACTCTAATATATTGGTAGGGAGTCGGAGAAGGACCCTAATATATTGGTGGGGAGTAGGAGAAGGACCCTATTATATTGGTGTGGAGAAGGAGAAGGACCCCATTATATTGGTGGGGGGTAGGAGAAGGCCCCTATTATATTGGTGTGGAGAAGGAGAAGGACCCCATTATATTGGTGGGGAGTAGGAGAAGGACCCTATTATATTGGTGGGGAGTAGGAGGAGGACCCTATTATATTGGCGGGGAGTAGGAGAAGGACCCTATTATATTGATGGGGAGAAGGAGAAGGACCCTATTATATTGGTGGGGAGTAGAAGGACCGTAATATATTGGTAGGGAGTCGGAGAAGGACCCTATTATATTGGTGGGGAGTAGGAGAAGGACCCTATTATATTGGTGGGGAGTAGGAGAAGGACCCTATTATATTGGTGGGGAGAAGGAGAAGGACCCTATTATATTGGTGGGGAGTAGGAGAAGGACCCTATTATATTGGTGGGGAGTAGGAGAAGGACAGTAATATATTGGTGGTCAGTGGGGAGAATGGTTAAGAACCCCTAGCAACCTGTGGAGGAACCCCGAACTTATAAAGTTGCCTAAAATAAAAAGTATTGCCTGACCATGCATGTTTATTCACAGAACATACCTGGCATTTTCTTCTGGTGCAATCCAAGGAATCTGATCTCCCCATCCCCAATCAGCCAGAACTGCCAAGACTCGTGTGATATTTTTGGGCACTCCAGATGATACCACTAAACATAAGACCACGGTCAGAAGACACGGACATTGTGCCAACCTTCCACTGTAAAATAAACATGGCTGGCAGTACTGGCTGAATTTGCACGGTTATGCCATCTGGGAGTCACTACGTTTTGGCGCTTTGACAAGCACAGCCATATCTTTAGAGGGTACACTACATCTTTCTAAAAGAAAAATCCATGCCGGACAATCAACCCCGTCCATGTGTTCCCAGATCCAACAATTATGCCCCATCCACGCCATGTATTGCATTGTTCAGGTTTGATGCATTGCTTTTGCATTTATTGCAAAATGTAAAAAAGAAAAATAGATATTCCAATGCATACAAAGTGAATTTAATGTGTATTATGCATATTAAAAAAAACATAAAGCCAGATGATCAGCAGGCAACTTGCCCTCTGAGGAAATCATACCAGCAATGGCAGCCTTCATAGGTTTCTTATAGTATCAGTAGCAGCTGCAATGCATGCACGATGGCGAGCACATATAGGGTGGAGCAGTACAATACTTGCTCCATGCCACTGGAGATCAGTGCCCATAGCAAATGATCAGAGAGCAGCGCGCATGCGCAGCACACCCTGCCGGGGAAAGTTGGTGGCCCCGCCCCCAGTCTAAGACTCAGGGAGCAGCTGGTTGCAGGTAAGTTACTTTTTCTTTCTTCATAATAACAGATCGGTCGGTACGTGCAGATCCCGGGCTTCCAGGAGCCCTCACACCCCAGGGGAGGCACTGATTGGGACTATAGAAGTCTCTTGTTGTCTTTGGGTGCTCAGCATGTGATCTGTCAAGTTTTGCAATTGCCTGATACTTGTTTCCTGCATTGCACACACTGATCCGGTGTCCGGGGCATCTGGGGGGGTGGGGGGAGCCCCTGCTATAGAGACTGTTATATAAAGACCCCCATGTAGAGACCCCCAACCTCTGTCATTGGGGGATCAGTGCTGTGCCAAGGGGTGGGCAATGGAGGCAGCTGCCTTAGGCGCTTCACTAGAATGGGGCACAATGAAGGCAGGACCGGACTGTTACTGGATATGGGGAACATTTGCCAAACGTTTCTTCCTGTACAGCCTGAGTCGGCGTTATGCCTGAACTGTCCCACCCAGAATCTTTAGCCTCATGGAGGGTCAGCTTTGGGTTAAAGACCAATCAGGAAGAAAGGGGTTAAGGGAGATGTAAAAGGGGCTTTGACTTACCTTATACCCCGCAGGCTCCTCCTCCCCCGCAGTGTCTTCCATATGGCGCTCTGTGCTACAGCTGAATGCTTTGTCATTGGATGGAAGGGCCAACTCACAACCTAGAGTGTTGGATGGAAGAGGAGCCGCCCTGCTGGAGTAAGGTAGTAAGTAGTGTTCTTCCTAACAACCCCCTTCCACCTTGGATAAAGGAGTATTTGACCCTTTCAGGACTAAGGTGACCCATTTCAAGGGTAGGGTGTTTTTTGTATTTCTGGGGTTGAATTTTAGGGTTTGCACCAGGATTGGCGGTAGGGAGGGGTTAGGGAGCAGGCAGGACAGGGAGGCCATGGTTGGGTGCAAGGCAGGAAGGGTAGAGGGGAGTGGTCGGGCACCAGACAGGAGGGGGTGTGTGGTCGGGAACCAGGCAGGAGGAGGGGGGGAGCCTGGTTGGGCATCAGGCAGGACGGGGGAATCTTAAGAACTCCTTGCTATTCTCCTAAAGCTCATGGATGCCACGGGCCCATTCACACCTATCTGGTGTGCAGGTTTGAGGAGAGTTTGCACAACCATAGTTTAATTTTTTTGTGTGTGACCTGTTATGGAGATTTTCCATCATTTCCTGCTCGTAGTCACCACACAATGTCTACAGTTTCTTCTTTTATGTTTGTCCCAGCTACAGATGTCCCCATTAAAATGTGTAAAAAAAAAAAAAAAAAAAACTTTGGATGTAGAGTCCCAAAGCCAACGTATCCCGGATGATCGGGTTACTGGAGCATTGTGGGTATTTCATGTGAATGGAAATTGCTTATTATCCATCACTATAACTCTTCCTGATCAGATCACAGACCGGAGCTCCTCTTCTTCTGGCTTTTCCTGTCTCTGTATTGTCCCAGGACACAGATCTGGTTTAACGCGTTCCACGTCTTATCTGGCAGCTCTGTGAGCTTTGCGATTGGCTTTGGTCACGTGACCCGGATTACCTGGTGCCAGGTTATAATTTTTCATTTACATTTAAAGTGCACAAAGAAATCATCATAGCCCTCATATAGTGCAGATTTGGGTTCAAAATTGGGGGATGGCTGCTTCCATCAGAGGCTGATCACACAGGCGTTGTGCTTTGTGTTATGAATCTTGCACAATGCGTTTAGATATTGGCATTTTGTCTTTAAGGAGGGATGGTGGGAGCCCCTCATAATGGGCACAGCAGGTGGGCAGACCCGGCATATGGCACAGGTGTGGTGATGACCCTCCCACATTAGGCAGGATAGGTGGGCACACCTGGGAACTCAACACAGTGATGGCAGTGACCCAGTCATAATATGCACAGCAAGTGAGCAAACCTGGGAACTTAGCACCCGAATGATGGGGGCCCTCATAATGGGGGCCCTCATAATGGGCACAGCAGGTGGGCAGACCCTGGCACTCAGCATAGGGATGATGGTGACCGCTACTGCTGGTACCCGTAATGATCAGTCTGTGTTGTCATGCTCCATAATTTATTCTTTATAGATGCTTTACTATCGCTTATATTATATGGATTCTATATAGATAGATATATAAAGCACCTACATATGCTGTAGTGTTGTACAACGCACAGGTGACAACTGAGGAAGGGACGTGCCTGGCTGACTTGGTGCAGATGCGGGTTCAGGTGACCTTACAGACCAATGTTGTGTATGTGGCACCCAATTCACCCACCCATCATTGGGAGGATCCTCCATTGTTTCTCAATGTCATTTAAATGTTTTTTTTTTCCTGGCTGCTCTCCATGGCGAGATAACCTTCTGAAATTTCCTAAATCTAAAGCACGGCATGTAAATAGAATCGTTGATTTCATCTTTGAGCGCTGCTGATATCCTGCAGGCTCTTTGCAGCAATTCTCCACCTTCGTGTCTTTTGATTGGCTGCATTGGCATTTCTCAGGGCCGGTTTCCCATTGGTGACAACACTTGACCATCCCTGTGTAATGTATATTAAAGCAGCCCGCGTATTCTCCTTGGGAAGGCCCAATGAGGAGGGATAATGCAACAAGACGTTATTTGAATAAAGTTTAAAAAAATCTTAAAATTGCTTAAAAACTAAAAACTTTGTAGCCATCATCCTCTCCATTTGTCCTGGTGACACCACATGATGTAAAAATCACAAATTTAGGAGTTGTCACCCGAATAAAAATTGAGGGGAAACCTTTACAAAATGGAAATTTCTTATCACTTCCTGTTCTATTCTTGTAACAGCCCCCCCCCCCCTTGGTGGAGACATTTTACAAATGTCTTGAATTTGGAGATATCACTCAGGTATTGCCCTGTAGTATTCTCCATCTCACTTTTGTTGGTAGCAACATATTTAATGTACAGCACTGCGTAATATCTTGGCACTATATAAATCCTGAATAATATTGAGGGGGAGGGGTAAAAGAGCTGGGCCAGCAAAGGCAGCGATTACATTTTGCAAAAGTGTTTTGTTGTGCAGTCTGTGTAGAGGCTGCTGGCGGTCTTCCCTATCCTTGGCTGAGCACTAGAGGGCAGCAGAGCAGCTGCAATGTCGGCTTCCTAGAGGAAAACTACATATGCCAAGATTTCTTGCATGACGTATAATGGATGGGGGTGGTACGTTTGTAGTCTCAGCTCAATGCGGTGACAAATATAGACATTCTGAATGGAGCATGAATTGTAGCCACACAGGGGATATGCAGCTCTCTGTAGTATAGAGGAGATTTATGGGGCTCATTGAACACAAATAGAGGAAGGAAGGTATCAGCGAGACCTAAAATTAACATCTTTTTTTTAGGGCAGTAAGTATCAGGGCATTGCCGACCCCTAATGCTACTTACCTGGCTGCTGTGCTGATCCCATGGCTCCAATGACCCAGAACAAGTGTGCTGATCCAGAGTTTTGACTTCAATTGCTGATGGATTATTTGACTGAATCTTTTAAAAACAATCGGCTGTATATCGATGTGCCCAGTTCTTTATGTAGACTACAGAACATGTCCCTCCTATGCTTTACTGAAGAGGTGATGGTAATTTGTTCAATAGTTTTGCCCTAGAGTGACAACATTGCTCCTTTATTGATAAAGTACAGTAAGGGTTGTCACCCTAGGACAGGTAGTGTGTTACAGGCAGGAAAACGAATGCAGCCACCACATCTAAGAACTGATAAGTTGCAACATATAATATTGCTCAGGGAATATTTGTTAAAACGTTGGGCAGCACAGTGGCTCAGTGGTTAGCACTCTGGCCTTTGCAGAGCTGGGTCCCAGATCTCATCCAGGACACTATCTGCATGGAGTTTGTAGGTTCACCCTGTATTTGCATGGAGGTTTTCTCCCACATTCTAAAAACATGCAGTTGGGTTAATTGGCTTCCCCCAAAATTGACCTTGGACTGTACTAATGACATATGACTATGGTAGGGACATTAGATTGTGAGCTCCTTTGAGGGACAGCTAGTGACATGACTATAGACTTTGCACTGAGCTACGTAATATGTCGACGCTATATAAATTCTGCGTTATAATATTAATAAAATCATCACGTATGCTAAGATATAAAAATCGATTTGTGCAGATTTTGTTGTCAAACAGGTGACTAATTGATTTTTCTTATTTGTCTTTAATAATGCAAGTTTAGCCCCTGACATGCCCCCTTGAGTGAACATGCCCCACCCCCTAGGAGCGCATTCCAAGTTTCTAATAGAACTTGCCCCACCTCCTAGGAGCACATCTAGTTTCCCTAATAGTTTATGCCCTGCCCCTGCCTTCCTTATTCCTCACAAAGCCAGTAGGTGGCGACAAAGCAGCTGCAGCCTGTACATTGGTGCTGCAGAAATATGCAGGTGCAAAGTGTGTGTCTGCACAAGAGCCCTTCACAGCCAACAAGGGGCCCCCACAGGGACCCCGAGTAAGTTCAGTAAGGGAACACTATCTGCACAGGGGCTCACTGGATGTCTACACTAGGGAGGTTTTTACAATGAAGTAACATGTTATATACATATCTATTCTTATGAGAAGATGTGCTGTACTGGTTGATATGCTGACAGGTTCTCTTTATTATATCAGGAACATAAGGTCGGTCATTGGGCTGTAGTCATGCAGGGGATGGATGTAATTACCAATAATTGGAAGCACTGAGCTGCTGAACAAAGCCGGCGTTGTATCTCCCTGTATAGGAGCCTTGTTCTTTGTATTGGGTTATGGCTGACCTCCTTCTTCTTCTGCAGACCCCTCCCGAGGACCATGCCATTGTTCTTACGTTCCCCTGGTCTGGTCTCCTCCTCCTTTACCACCTGGAGTGATCTGCGATTGGGAAATTCGTCCAATCACACCCAGCCGTACTGTTACAGTGGTCACACGGGAAGCACGGTACTGCAAGGAGTCACGTTTGGTGGAATCCCTACCGTTCTGGTGTTGGATGTGGCCTGCTTTGTGGTAAGTGATCTTCGTTGTGATTTGATGTTTCATTTTTTTGGGCCTAGACTGAGATGTTGTCACCAGTCTGCTGCAGACACCAGGAAATATTTTCTCAGTCTCCTTGTGTCATGATCAGACTGCAACATTGTAACTTTGTAGCAGGTCACATGATGAGAGAGAGTGCAGCAAGGGTCAGCCAGAGGTGAACACAGCCAAGCATCAGGGATTTGCAAAAACTGATAACTCGGTCCAGGATGATGCCTGAACAGATATGGCACGGTTTGTGATCCCTATAATATTTGCATATTTAACACTTAGCAGCTATGCACCTATAGAGGCCCATGCAGGTATAGTGACCCCAACCCTCTTATACTCATCCAAGCTCCTTCCAGCTCACAACCCTACTCAGGGCTTCCTGGCATAGAGAAGCATGTGACCTCCTTCGCTGTGATGGGGTGCTGCGGTATCACCTGACCAGGTAAGTGACATCCCTGGTCACTGACCTCATTGGTTACAATGCTGGGTGCACTGTAGATGGGTGCAAGGAGGGCAAGTTAAATATTATGGGGTCACTGAGACACTTTGCTGGGCATAGAATAAGTGGCAGGTTCCCCTTTATAAAATCACAGCCTGCAGAGTGCTTTGAGTTTTATTTCCGCACTGATTCTGTACCTCTGGCCTCCCAGACACCTGTGAATAATTAACTAAATAATCCAAAAATTCCTAAATCCATCCACCTAAACATAATGGACAGACTTCTTTGTTTTAGATAAACCCATCAGAGTTCTGTTTCATCCAATCAGCAAACATATCGAAACCCACAATTTCAAACATATTACAAACACACAATTGTAATATATTACAGGTTACCAGTCCTTGGATGTGGCGACTGCATTCCTTTTCCTATTTACACTTTTTTGTTTTGTTACATGGTAAGTCAGGTTAAAAAAATACATAGGTCCATCAGGTTCAACCTCTAGGGAAATAAACATATCCCAGATATAAATCCCTATGGACATAGTTGGTCCAGAGGAAAGCAAAAAAGAAAAAACCCCGGGTACAGTTTGCTCCAACAAAGGAAAAAAATTCCTTCCTGATTCCATTAGGCAATCGGATGCTCCCTGGATCAGCATTCTCTGTTATCTTTATTTTAAAGCTTTAATCCCCAGTTATATTCTGTGCTTCTAGAAATCATCCAGCTTTTTCTTATAACAATCTATAGAACTTGCTGAAACTACTTCCTGAGGGAGCCGATTCCACATTTTCACACCTTACAGTGAAGAATCCCTTCCTTATCTGGAGATTAAACATCTTTTCCTCCAGATGCAAAGAGCGCCCCCTTGTGCTTTGTAATGACCTTACAGTGAATATTTGGGAAGAGAGTTCTCTATGCGGACCATTTATATATTTATACACAGGTGATCTTATCTCCAATAACAAACTTCCTGTCCTAGGGTGACAACGCTTGCTGTATCACACTTGTGGAGAAGCGGTATTGTCACCCGAGGACAGAACCTGTGTTACGACTACGGAATGGCACACAGTTTCTTTCTCTCCATTACAAAAGTTGTTCTGTGGTTCAGAAGTTGTAATTTGAGCAAGACTTGGCACAGCTCATATTTTCACATGCTCAAAATGAACAAATACATTTCAGTATGACTCCCCTCTGATTCCTGATTATTTTAAAGAGATTCACACTCACTCCTCAGCTGTAATCATGTTCAATGATTGGATGATCCGGTGTTATTGGGTCATTCCTAGTGTGAGATTCTAAATGATTGGAAAAGTTTTCTGATAACAAATAGCCAATGCTTCCTGTATATTTCTGTGTTTCAGCTCCTACTGGTCCTCTTCTCCATTATCCGTAAGAAGTTCTGGGACTATGGCCGTGTGGCCCTTGTTTATGATGCAGACAGGTACGTTTGTTGCTTTATATGGATCTGCTGATAAAAAAGTGAATCCGATATGCACTGAAAAATTCCCTGGTGGAGAATATTCCAGCTCTATGTGTTTCAATGGCATTAATCTATTCTCCACTAGGGAATCTTTGATGATTGTCAAATTCACTTCTTTAATATTAAACCCCCATGGAGTATAATGCTTTTAGGTCATTGGGCCCTGATTTAATAAAGCTCCCCACAGCTGGAGATGATACACTTTCATCAGTGAACCTGGGTGATCTGGCAAACCTGGATCAGATCTGGCCCAGGATTTAAAACATCTGGAGCAAATGACTTTGATAAAAATCCATTCCAGGTTTGCTGGATCACCCAGCTTTACTGATGAAAGTGTATCCTGCCAAGCCTTGGAGAGCTCTAAAAAATCAGGCCCGTTATGTGTTTGTGTATATATGTGTGTGTGTGTATATATATATATATATATATAAAATGTATGTATGTAGCCGGCATCCGGCAATCTATATCTGACTGCTTTTGATCTTCCCTTATTTTTATTTATTTTTTTATTTTCATATTTAATTTTATTTAGTGTTTTTTTTTTTTTTTAGCTTTTTATGTTTTTGTTATAATAAATGAAAAAAAAAAATTAAAAGTGTATGCAGAACTTTACTTTACTCTACAATGCCTGTAATGAACTTTGGAGAGAGGGAGGGTGATGAGGATTGTGTCATGTGACACCAATAATAAAGAATCACATGACTCATCATGATTAGAAAATCCCTGCAATGCAACAACAGAATAAAGATACAAATGTATCGCTTTGAGAATGAATTCCTGAGATCATAGCCAATTCTACCATCTGACAATCTCCATTCAGCTGTATTTTAATAATAACTGTAATTGTTACGGGATGTCGGAGAATGTGTGAGCACAAATTAACCCAAACACAACCCACCGTTTGAATGTCCTGTGTGGGGTTGGCTGTATATAGGAAGCTATTATTATCTGTGCAGAATGGCAGATAAGATTATGGAGAGATAGTTTTACGGTTTCCATAACTGTAGGGAGTCTTGTGACTCCTCTTAACAGCCCCTCTATCTGCTGCCCCCTACTGTTCTCTTGCTGGATTTAGCCACAGATGTGAAAATAAAAATAACACAGATATTTAATTCCCCTAGATTGTAAGCTCTTCTGGACAGGGTTCTCTCCTCTGTCTGTCATTTGCAACCCCTATTTATTGTACAGTGCTGCATAATATGTTGGCGCTATATAAACCCTTTTTAATATTAATAATTCTGGAACATGGTGCTGCTCCTGATAACCTTGCTGCCCTAGGCAGGAAGTGCTGCAGGTACAGGTGTTTTGGAGGTGTGTGGCCCTCATTTTGACCACTGTGGAATATTTTTTTTTTGTTTGTGTCACCAGGCTCACCCTTGTTCACCCACATCACAGCCCTAGGATCGATCTTTTCACTGCAAGGAGTTTACTTGTTTTCCATGTTGCCTACCTACCTGGCTCTACCTTATTCCCCAACAGAGTCAATATACCTGAGCCTCCTATCGTGCCTTGTAAGTGTCTATTTACCTTAGCACTGGCCTTTTCCCTGGCACTGTCTACCTACCTGGATCTTTCTTAACTACCTGACAGTGTCTTTGTACCTGGGCACCGCCCTGTTTCCTTGGTGTGTCTACCTACCTGGGCCTCACCTTATGCCCACATGTTACCTCACATTCTCCTGTATAAGCCCCTCTTCTTTAGCTATCAGCATTACGTACTGACTTTGACCATCACCAAAAGACCGGCATCTACCTCTACCCAACTTCCAGCCAGCCAAAACTTTGCATGTCCAATGCAATCCTTACCATGTGGCCCATAGGGGGACCCGGAAAACAATCCCATCAGGGACCATATGATAAATACAGACCCTAGTGGGAAAGCTATAGAACCCCTGCCTGGTTTTTATGGCTGTGTGTCCCCACTAGGGAGATTCATCTTCTAATTATTTGTCCTAGGACTGAAGATGAAGGTTTTTTTTTTAATTGTCGTTGCAATAAGGGGAACATTTCTAGCTAGGACAACTGTCTGAGATAATTTCCATGTGCTGCAGAGATGTCCTTTTATTTCCTTTTGTTTCTAGGGGCAAGAAGTAAAGTGGAAATAGATGAAAAATACCTTATGGGTTTCAAACCTTTCCTACTGTATTTAATCCCATATTAATAATCATGCTTTTGCTTTAGACAACTTTTTATACAATAAACCTACCCGGCTTCCCAGTTTAATCATTTCACCCTGAATAAGTATATAAATGGTCCATATAGAGAACTCTCTTCCCCATTATTCACTGTGAGGTCATTACAAAGCACAAGGGGGCGCTCTTTGCGTCTTGAGGAAAAGAAGTTTAATCTCCGGATAAGGAAGGGATTCTTCACTGTAAGAGCTGTGATAATATAGAATCGGCTTCCTCAGGAAGTAGTTTCAGCAAGTTCTATAGTTTGCTTTAAGAAAAAGCTGGATGATTTCTAGAAGCACAGAATATAACTGGGGATTAAAGCTTTAAAGTAAAGATAACTGAGACTGCTGTTCCAGGGAACAACGGATTGCCTCATGGAATCAGGAAGGAACTTTTTCCCCTATTGTAGCAAATAGCACCAGGGTTTTTGTTTGCCTTCCTCTGGACCAACTATATCTTAAAGGGTTTTATATCTGGGATATGTTTATTTCCCTGGTGGTTGAACTTGATGGATTTTTTTTTTCAACCTAACTATGTAATTATGGATGATGATCTTACAGAAGTGGCACATTTACTAAACCTAAGAATTTGTTTTTCTGCTCTCCATACAGTTCCTATGAAGCCATTTCCACAACCGTAAATGAAGAATTGGAAAGGGACAAGGTAGGTAACGTTGCCCAATCCTCCAACAAACTCTGTGCATAAATATTACAATTTACCTAGAAAGTAACCTGATCACTTTAATAAAAGTAGGTGGCTTGTATGTCTAGAAAGGATCTGGAGGTGATGGATAGTTTTAGCAGGTTTAGGTTAGGCCACAGACCAGCCTTCTCATATTGGAGCTGAAGGCTGCATTGAAAACTTCCACAAAGCCACTTCTAGCATTGAAAATGCTTCCTAGACAATGGTGCTTGTTGAACTGTCCTTTGTATGAAAGTGACCCATCACATAGGTAAAACTTAAGCGCATATCTAAACAAGCATTGGAAAAGAATAAAGAAGACTAGAGGGGTTTTTCAGCATTCGGTATAGTGACAAAGAGTAATGTTGCTGTGTAATAATTGGCATACATAATGTACAATAGTAAGAATGCAATAATTTAAAGTAAATTGACCACTAAATGGCACTAGACAGAGTGTATCCTATTATTAGGTTATTAAGTCATTGCTACGCCCAAAAAGTCCATAGGTAAACATCCAAATATAGGGATTGCAGCCTTTATTTATAGATTTAACCCAACGCGTTTTGCCAGAGAGCTTGGCTTCCTCAGGGGTAAGTAAGGGCTTGCAAAGTGTAAGGTAAAGGATAAAGAAGAGTAATACAATGGACGTGATTTTTAAAAGCTCTCCAAAAGCTGGGGAGAATACACTTTCTTCAGTGAAGCTGAAGTGGAGATCCAGCAAACCTGGAATGGATCTGGTCCAGGACTGAAAACATTTGTTAACAAGTAGCAAATGACTTTTAGGAAAACCATTCCAGGTTTGCTGGAAGAGCCAGCTTCACTGATGAAAGTGTATCCTCTCCGGAGCTTTATTAAATAAGGCCCAGTGTATCAAGTATTGAAATATATACATGAAGTATTGAAATATAACTACCTGTGGTAGTTGTAGATTTACAGGAGGACCCAGTGTGAGCTGCAGGGAAAGCAGAAGTTCCACACCTCCGAAAGTTTTGGTTCCCCTGCAGACTTTGAAGAATAGGAGGGCATTTATACTAAACAAAATGGGCGAGGTAAGTATTTTGTTTTCTCTTTGTTTGCCATGACTTTACTTGATACTTTTTACTGATATGACAGGGTCTCTTTAATGAAAGGTTGTGCCAGCCGCAGATTGGTGGGTACACAGGTGTGTCTCTGCCCATTGTTCTTTATGATGTTTCAGTCTCTCTTTTTGATGTATTTCCTGTTTTTATTTCCCTTCACTTTTCATACCGATGGGGTTCCGTGCTGTTTTTCAGGGCTTCTGTTCCTGGATATCGGCGCCGTTCTACATGCGGTAAGTTAAAGAGCAAATAGAGCAAATCAATAAATTGGCAATGGGTTCAAGCTTGAACTGTAGCTGTGCTAAAGTATGTAAAGTTTAATAAATTCACCCTAAAGCCCAACTCCTGGTTTCAGGTTCTGCACCCTCTTTCCCTAAAGAACCCTCCGGCACCCAAAAAGCAAAAAACTTTATATTTGCCTCCTTTATTTTTTCCCTTGTCCACCTGGTGATTGGCAAATCATAAATGCTGCAGAGTGGGTGGTAGGTAAACTTTATGAGACTGTGTAGTGATCCTGCATGACAGATGGCTAATTGATGAAGTGGGACCCCGGTTCTAGATTTTCACCTGAAATGATCACCTATCATACTCTCCAGTGACATAAATCCAGAGCCTGCACAGAGCTTTGGGTAAAAATGCCACAAAATACAGAATTGTTTCCTTTCAGTGTGTTTGAAGCCTTCAGAACTAATTCCCTTCCTCCCATCACAGCGATGAAGACATCTACGAGCGTTGCGGTGAAGACGCCTGTCACTACTTGTCTTTCCAACGTCACATTATATGTTTCCTGGTTGTCGGCAATCTCCTCTCCATGCTGGCCATATTCCCGGTCAATCTCTCTGGTACTTTGCTTGGTAAGTGCAATCTGTGTGTGCTTTGCCTCATCTGTGGCTTCAATAAAACGTCCTCAATGCTTCATAAATTTTATATTACAGCTGTGTATTTCCAAATCTTGAGGACTGCATACAGGCATTTTTATGAAAACACATTTTCTGACAGATTGTATAATGTAATTTACTACATGTACTGGTGTTGGTTATATTTACTTATTATATTATTGTATATATTCAAATATAAACGAAAGTTCCTAATTTTACCTGAAAAACATGAAAACTACAGCAACTCAAGTATAAGCCTGGGGCACAAAATGGAGCTGTTATTGCTAACATTTAAAACTGTAATGATCAGAAATTCCAATAAAATTGTTAAAATTAAATACATCCAATGGGTGTTATTTTTAACATGTTTAAGGGGAGGCGATTAAAAAATGACTTGCTCTCAATCTGTAAATCTGTATACCTGTTTTCCCCCTTTATACAGATTAAGGTATTTTGTACTGTTTAGTTGATTACAACCAGTCACTTGCTCCTGAAATCATTTGTGCATTATTGCTGACCACCAATAGATGGTACCATGCCCTTGTGAAAAGAGTGTAACAAACTAATCATGTCTCGTACAGAAAGAGTTTGTAATGCACTTTGTGGTGACACAGTGCCATCTAGTGGTGTGACCTGAATATAAATCAAGATTATTTTCTGATATCATTTCCAGGTAAAAAAAACTCAGTTTATACTTGAGTATAAGAGATACTAAAATTGTGTGTGGATCCTGGTCCTGGAAGAACTAGTTAGACAATCCTGATTTATATTCATCTAAAATGTTTATTTTATATGATTTAATGTATGATTATTTAAATAATGAATGCAAATAAAAAACATTAGTTTAATTTTATTAAATCTGACATTCACCCTATTTAGCTTTTTCTTTACGTATTTGTGATGTTGGTGTTCTGCTCTTTCTTCTTCTATGTAACAGATGCCGATCCTCTAAGCTTTGGAAGGACAACAATTGCTAATCTACAGCATGAGTGAGTGTTGGTGCAGCTCCTCTTGTGGAGTAATCTCAGCCTTGGTCCATAAATGTGTTTGATGTGTTTCTATAGCTCAGCTTTGTGTTTTTCATAAATTACTAATCCCTTGCTGTGTGTAGAGACAGCCTGCTGTGGCTTCATACGGTCATCGGAGTGATTTTCCTCATCATCATAGTCTTCCTCATGAGACATCACACATCTGCCATCAAGTACAAGGATGAAGATACGGTATGTGCAGTATTGGTGATGGAAGAATTTTTGTAAGCTGTAGTCAGGTGCTGCTCCCTGTATTGTGACCCAACTTTTTAGTAACCACCCAAAAACAGCCGGGTGGTTAGTGAAAAGTGCGGAGTGGTGCGCCCAGCTAAAAGGAGCCGGGAGAACACTGCTGTATGCATGCTTGAAAATAGCCATGCTGATCTGTACATGTAATAAAAGAATAGCTACTATTGTATTGCCACTGATGATCCCTGTAGACAAAAGTGTTTTAGTATAGTGTATAAGAGGGAGTTTCCTCTCGCTTTCAGGAGATCTCCAGACAAAGTTAAATCTCCCTGATAGGGACACTGTCAGCATTTAAAACATGACAGTGTTTAAAACTTTTCTTTATTCAAAGCTAAATGATGTATAGGTTCTGGAGCATTGGATCCCCTGGTTATAGTTTCAGAGCATTGAATCCCTTGGGTGGAGGTTTCAGAGCACTGGATTCCCTGGGTAGAAGTCCGCAGCACTGGATCCCCCTGGGTAGAGGTTCCGCAGCACTGGATCCCCCTGGGTAGAGGTTCCGCAGCACTGGATCCCCCTGGGTAGAGGTTCCGCAGCACTGGATCCCCCTGGGTAGAGGTTGTGCAGGACTGGATCCCCCTGGGTAGAGGTTGTGCAGGACTGGATCCCCCTGGGTAGAGGTTGTGCAGCACTGGATCCCCTGGGTAGAGGTTCCAGAGCACTGGATCCCCTGGGTAGAGGTTGCGCAGCACTGGATCCACCTGGGTAGAGGTTGTGCAACACTGGATCCACCTGGGTAGAGGTTGTGGAGCACTGGATCCCCTGGCACTGGATCCCTGGGTAGAGGTTCCACAGAACTGAATCCCTGGATAATGTTTAAACACCTTATGGAAAGTGTCTTCTGGTACAAAGACTCAAAAATGACCCTGGGGGGGTCACTGAATTGCGTTGCATCATGGTATCAGGTTTAGAACAGCCTTTCACAAACCGGTTTCCTTGTAGATTATGCTAGGGCTTCCTTGAGCAATAAGCAAGTAACCATTACTATCATATCTTCTTATTATTCATTGTTTTCACTGAAATGAGCAACAGCTGTCATTATTGCCTTTTTGCATTTTTTTGACTAAATTTTTCTTTTTCTGCACAGGTGAAACAGACTCTGTTTGTCACAGGACTGCCACGTAATGCCAGAAGAGACTCTATCAGGAGACACTTTATGTATGTGGATGGGGTCTATGTGTATTGGGCATCCCAGAGATTGCAACCCTCATTGCCTTGTTTCCCTACTCACAACTGATTCTTTTCATAATTCAACCCTTTTTAAACAAAATCCACATGTTTGTATCAAAAATTACACAGCTTAAACATTTTTTACCCGAATCCAATGGAAAATGTTTAGATTTTGATTTTGAATTGGGTGAAAACTTTGAATTGGGTGAAAAATTATAATAGATCATTTAGTTTGGTGCCTAATTACTTCCTTTCTCCTTCTTCTAATTTTTAGGGTTTTTCCCTAATTTTTTAATGTTGCTTTTAAAAATGCACAGATAAAAATGCTTTGCCAATGCATTGTACTAGAATCATTAGTTTGTGCCATTTTAAACTGAACAAATTAAAATAGAAATGTATACATTTAAAATAGAATTTAGAGAATTATAAAAATGTATTATTCTTTATGGAATATAATTTATACTTTCTATCTAACCTGTATTTAAAACAAGCACTGATTGCATAGAAAAAAAAATTAATGCAAACAATGTTAACGCTTAACTTTAATTTAATTAACCATGCCACATCCTGATATCATTGCCACAAAACCAAAAAGAATAAGGGATAGGACTTATAGGCACCTAATATACCCATTACTTCAAACATTATTTAAAAAACATTAACATTTATTTAATTTAAAAACACTGTACATAGCCATATAACTTGCAATAGTCTTAGTACATAGTGGGTTCTACGCGTTTCATAGACTAGAATCCACTTCTTCAGGAACCACTGAGCACCTACATTTACATAAAGATTAATTAACATATGAAATAACATTTATTACAATTAAACATATACATTAAATTTACACATCTTATAATGAATTTTATCCCTGTGAGTGTGGACAGGAGTAAGTAAGAATTCGTAAATTTCATGTATATTTTTGATTGTAATGTTTTTTTCCATATGTTAATTAAGCTTTGTGTAAATTTAGGTGCTCAAAGTGGTTCCTAAAGAAGCGAGTTGAAGTCCCACTATGTACTGAGACTAGTGCAAGTTATATGCCTATGTACAATGTTTTTTACTAAATGTTAATTTTTTTTTTTGAATAATTGTTTGAACTAATGGGTATATTTAGTCTTCTCCTTTTATTCTTTTTGGTTTTGTGGAAAGAAAATCAATTTGTTTTTAGTTTTGTTGCATATGTAATGCATAAAAAATCATTAGCAGGACAAAGTCAATAAAGGAAAGCCTTGAAAAAAAATACTTATTACTTTATCTAATGCAATAACAAAGCTGTTAAATAATAAACAGCACATGGCTAAGATCTGAACTAGTTAATACATTTGTTATCAATATTTCTTTATTAAAAGGTGTTTTGTAAAGATAAAGAAAGGAAAGACAAACAAAACTGTTCAATACAGGAGGGAGATAAGACAAAGGGTAAAGCGGTTATATCAGGAAAGCTCATAAGTTGTATAGAGATTTAAGTCGGTATTAGTGAACCTTTATACGCAATTCCAATAGAAATACAAATAGTTTATAACAGCTGCAAAAAATGTGAGTGAGATCAATATTGGAGTAAAGGTAAATTTCTGCATAATGCTACATACTCACACTAGATATGTTACTCTAAACAAATATTTGTGATAGTCTTGGTGAAAATCTTGTGTACAGCGTTCCCCTGACTTTGGGACAAGCTTTGTGATTTCCTATGCAGGAGAACACTTTGGGGTGCCACCTGTTCCCCCCGCCCTTTATAGACATGAAAAGCTTTTAATAATTCTTCTGTCACTGTAAATGATCACAAAAGATTATTTCCAGGGACATAACGTTGATGTGTGTCCATAGCTTTGGATTTTGACATAGAGGGAAAGAAGGGAAGGGCAATTAAAGAAATAAAAAGTGAAGGTATTTAATAACTGGTCAGAACTCTCCTATTTCATAAAGGTTGGCATATTAGAGAGAACAACCTAGATGTTGTAGTCAAAATACTGGCATGAGATTTATTTGTGCATTGTTCTTTAGCAGTCTTCTCTCCAGGGAGCTCTGGGATCGGAGATAACCTCTTTGATTCCTGGAAGTAATGCATCGTCCACTTAGGTCATATTTAGCTGCTAGTAGAAGATAAGAAATAATAGTTTTATATTGCTTATGAAATAGGTCAGTGCCATTGTGTAATAGAGCTAATTCCACTGTATGAAAAATGGGAATGCCACTTAGCTCGGAGATAAAGCAGAATATTTTATTCCAATATGATCTGATGGATGTGCATTACACATTACATATATCTGGGTTCCTGTGTAATCCTTTCACTATCTTCATTAAGTTAGGATAGGTTGGAGAGAGGAAGTAAGGTACCATTTTAGTGTTCTCCCCAGCCCCTGGGTGCACCACCCGGAACTTTTCAGTAACCACCAGTCTGTTTTTGGGTGGTTACTGATGAGTTGGGTCACAATACAGGGGCTGCCACCCACCTACAGCTTATCCCACCCAACTTAAAATAATTATTGGGTTAAACACTGCATTAGGTGAGAATATTTTTTCCCAGTGATTAGTATATTGGAAAACTTGGTTAGTAATTATTAGTGAAGTTGATGATTTTGCAAATTGTGGTCACATTGTAGTAGTATTGACAGTTATAGACATTACTGTAATTTTTTAATCCAATTTGGTGAATAAAATTAAAGCATAATAAATACATTCATATTATATGTAGAAGTAAATGTTTCTCTCTTTTAGTGAGGCTTATCCCACCTGTCGAGTGATGGAAGTCCAGTTGTGCTACAATGTCTCCAAACTAATCTGGATAAACAGAGAGAGGTAATGTATGTGAGATATGTTTTATTAATCCCTACTCATCGTATTGCCTTTTTTCCTCATCTGCTTCTTATGCCTATTAAGACGTATTGAAACCTTCTGCATTTCCAGCTCAGTCCACACAGTTTGTCTAGTATATGCAGTTTGTAAAAAACTGAAGTATCTAAGAAGCATGTAAATTAAAGTGCTGTAATTATATCGAACACTTCTGGTTGCGGAGCAGCTTGGAGCCTGATGGTGCAAGTAGTACAAATATACATAAAACAGATTTACTATTATTACACAGTATTTATATAGTGCCATCATATTATGCAACGCTGTACAAAGTCCATTGTCATTGGCTGTCCCTAAAAGGAGCTCACAATCTAATGTCCTTACCATAGTCTTGTCTTTAATATAGTCTAAGTTCAATTTTGGGGGGAATACAGTTAACCTAACTGCATGATTTTGGGATGTGGGAGGAAACCCATGCAAACGGGGAGAACCTGCAAACTCCATGCAGATAATGTCCTGGCTGAGATTCAAACGTGGGACCTAGCGCTGCAAAGACCAGAGTGCTAACCAATGAGCCATCCTGCTATTAGCTGGATCAAGGACATAATAAACTGTTATAGGGGAATTTAGAAAAACTGAGTCTTGGATTTTTGCTGGTGATGGACAGCATCATGTAATTTTTGCTTGTGCTTTTGCTTAGAGCTAGCAACATATAACCAGAGGCAAAATTACATTCAGCATCCACTTACCTCTGTTGAGTCTCTTTCTCTAACTATGGGACAGCAGCATCTTTCCCATTAGCAAGTGGAGAATTCCATAGAGAATGGCAGGCAGTCTCTTTAGTGATCCTGGTGTTGGCAATTTGCTGTGAGCATCAACTGTCCATGTGGCATAAGCTTTAATAGGGATCAAGTTATAGGTCAGCTCTGCAAGCTGCAAAGCCTACCGAATGGGAAAAACACTAGTTCTGATGCTGCAGGTGCATGCAGGACATCTGCAGAGAGACCACTGCATTCCAACAGGGAGCAGGAGTCCTTCTCTGCAAGAGTCAGACTTACCCAGACTGTGGCTGATTTCTAAAGAAAACAAACTGCAAGACTCTATAGACTCTATTTATAAAATAAGGAATCTGACATTCCCTCAATCACTCATTTGATGTTTCCTGTAGGAGAATCTTCCAGGTCCATGTGTTCCAATGGCAATAATTAGTTCTCCTAATTGAATGTTTGAGGGAATGTCAGATTACCTGGTTTATAAATTGAGGCCTTTAAATTGGCCTTTAAATGATTTTTTTATATATTTCATCCACAGGAGGAAAGCTGAAAAGAGTCTGTCTTATTACAATGATCTCTTCAACAAAACTGGAGAGCATGTGTTAATAAACCCAAAGCCTTGCGGGCAGTTCTGCTGCTGTGTGACCCCTGGATGTGAGCGGGTAGGTACAAAGATTTTATTATTTTCTGAATCTGGCAGGTTAGATCGAATGAAAAAATTTGATACATTGAGCATGATTTATTAAAGCTCTCCAAGGCTGGAGAAGATAGACTGTCATGGGAGATCTGGGGTGGTCCAGCAAACCTAAAATGAATCTTCTTCAGGATTTAAAGTATTTTCCAAGAAATCCATTCCAGGTTTGCTGAATCACCCAGGTTCTCCAATAAAAAGTCTATCTCCTCCATTCTTGGAGAGCTCTTTTTATTCACTAATTGTCTCTATTTTTAGCAGGTGAATATTACATAATGTGTATGGATATTTCTCCATCTAGGCATTCCACAAGATTTTGGCAATCTGTGGAAATTTGTGCCATTTACCCAAAAGTAGATTTGCAGGACCAGCTACTGACGTTTGATGAGAAAATATGGCTTTCAGTCAGAATTATAATTCATTCCAATGGAGTTCAGCAGGAATGAGATCAAGCCACCCGAGTCATCCACACCAAACTCCTCTACCATGTTGTTATGAAGCTAACTGCATTCACCGGAACTCCTTTGTCAGAAAGAGTATTCATATATTGTTAGCAATCTAGTTTACCTGTGTCATGGCTGAAACACATAATATATCTGTAAAAAGGTATTAATAGTATAAGAAATAAAAATGTAAAAATATTGAAGTGTACAAAGAGATTGTAGATTACATTGATGCACCCTGATTCCATTATTTTTGCCCTTCTAAGTACATTAGATGATCTTTGCTTTGGTTGTGTCAATGTCTAATCTGCGATCCCCTCACAGGAAGATGCTGTTGAATATTACACAAGGATGAGAGATAAGCTTTTGGAAGAGTATACAGCAACCATGGATGTCGTTCTAAATGAGCCGCTTGGCATGGCCTTCATTACATTCGCTGACAAATCTATGGCAACCTTGTAAGTATTTTTTGTATTGTGCTCAGGACCTGGGGAGAATAACACAGGCTTCAACATAGGTAAAACCGAACAATTTATTTATTGATTTTTAATACACAGTATTTATATATCACTGACATATTACGTAGTGCTTTACAAAGTCCATAGTCATGTCACTAGCTTTGCTTTAAAGGAGCGAACAATCTAACGTCCCTATCATAGTCATATGTCATTAATACAGTCCAAGGACAATTTGAGGGGAAGCCAATTAACCTAACTGCATGTTTTTGGAATCTGAGAGGAAACTGGAGTACCCAGAGAAAACCCACACAAACATGGGGAGAACCTGCAAACTCCATGTAGATTGTGTCCTGGAGAATCGAAGAATTGTGTCGCTGCAAAGGCCAGGTGATGGCATGCATGGTTGTCGATTCCAAGCTCCTACTTCCCTAATCACCCAAGGATGGCTAAAAAAAATTCTTTATGACCTGGGAAATATTGGTCCAGTTAACAAACACTTATGTTTAAAGCCCCTTTGTGGTCAAAATCTAAAATATTCCAAGCCCTCCCCACCCTTTCTAATCTACCCTCAAAATTTAAATTTTTGTTCTGGACTTGTAAAGAAATAATTTCCTGAAAAAGCTTTGCAGTTTCAATTTGAGTCTATGGAGGCAGTTGGGGTGGCAAACTTCCCTTGTATGCTGCAAATGGCATCTGAAAAACCATGCTGCAAGAGTAAGGCAGACAAATGCTTGCAAAATAGAGAAACAAACCCAATCAATATAAATATTTTTAGGGGGCAACTAAATGTGTTGAAGTTGCTTGCAAAGAAAACACATCACACAGTGACAATAGTATAAAGAAAATACCTAAGAACACATCCTGCACTATTTCTGGCTTTTACATAAAAAGCCTGCTTCTCTTATCTGGCTGCTGCAAAAATTCACAAACTGGGAGGGGTGGCCTTGCCAACTTTTGGGGTTTCACCCAACATCCCATACATAAATCCTGTTAATGAGTTGGTAGGAGAAACCACAAAAAGTGACCAAGGCAGCAAGTAGTCATCCCCATCCAACTGGGGAAATCTTGCAACGGCCGGACAGAAGTGAAGCAGTGGGCTGTCAGATAAGTATTTATATGAACGTCACTTCTGTCAGGTATCATATTTTTACAAGTGCACTGTGCTGTAAAGTTATCTTCAAGTCTATGTTCCTAGTTATATTGTATTCCGTATTCAGCAATGTGCAAGATTGCAAATGGGTTAGAGCAGTGTTTCCTAAACAGGTTTCCTCCTGAGGTTGCTGGGGGTTTCTTGAGTAATGAACAGTTTGCACCTCCCAGCTTAGTGTAAGTGACCCCAATGATCATTTTGGCTATCTGTAAGGGTGACATTCTTTCCAATGACCAGTAATGTAAGAGGAATTCTTCCCACTGACCACCACACTAATATAATGTGATCTGTGGTATTAGTAATTATAGCCGGGGTTCCCCCATGTTACCACCAAACATTGAGAAAGTCTGGGTTAGTTTGGAAATAAGGAAGAAAAAATAATTTGTTTATTTGATGCAGTGATTGTTAAGACTTTATTTTGTATCTCCAGTATCCTGAAGGATTTCAATGCCGTCAAATGTCACGGATACGAGTGTTCCACCCAACCCCAACCATCGAGTCTCAGCAGACAGCTTTCTGCCTTACGGTGGTCAGTCTCCTATGCTACCTACCCAAAGAATATCTCCTGGTATGTTGTGTTTAAAATACAGAAACTTCTGTTGTGTGCTTTGTTTATGCAGACGGTCAAATTGTTTGAACCACTAAGTGCTTGTGAGTGTTTGACCGATGGTTACAAATATTTATGCTATATTCAGAGTTGCAGTTGCCTTGGACAGTAAATATTGGGACTTCGTGGGTATTGGTTGTTTGCGGACTAGGAATCTGCTAGGAAATATTTTTTCAACCATTGCAAATGAAATTCATGTGTACAAGCCCTAACAGAAAATCTCACTGCAACAGTACCCCAGAAAGGAAATGCTTTTTTTTGGATACTGTATTGCAGCAATTCACAAACTGTGGCATGTCACATATATGTTTTGGGATAGCAGCTAATATGCTTTGGTACCTCACCTTGGCCGCTGTCAAAGCAGTTCCCATCCACAACATTCAATACTGTTGAATACACAAGCGCAAAAAAGTTATTGTAGGGAAAAAAAAACACCACCAACTATAAATGTGTTTTATTTCCTACAATTACTTTATTTGCACTTCCATCAGTCTGTGGATAGGGCCTGTCTTGATAGGTACTGATGGGTAAGTTAGGTTTTATTCCCAGGTCAGTGTTATGCTGCTTCTGCCAATAAATTGCTGTGACCATACAATGGCCAAATTGTTACTGGACACAAAGCTGCACTTCATCTATATTTTAACCAGTATAGTTAAAAACTACCAGTGTCTAATTCTTATATATATATCCTAAGAAATCTGATTTCTTTAGAGGTGTTAGAGATAGAAAGTTGTGTTCATGTGCATATGGCTAATGGCCTCCTAATAAATATACAATATAATTTAATAGACATTGTGCCATTATTTAACCTTATTTATTTTTCTTCTTGCTGTTCCTTTTTTAGGGAGAATATGTCAGTGCGTGGAGTGAGGTGGTGGGCCCGTTTCATTGGCATCAATTTTACCCTCTTCATTGTGCTGTTCTTCCTGACAACACCATCGATTATTATTACCACGATAGACAAGTTCAATGTCACAAAACCCATCTATTACCTTAACGTAAGTGGGGTTCAAAACATGGTGAATGAACTGCTGTACCTGAAAATTAATCCTCTACTGGACAGCTACCCCTGAGGAAGCCCTTACTGGGTGAAACGCGTCGGGTTTACCAGCTGTGCATGAAATACCAAGTATTGCAGGACTCGCGGTTGACATGTGTGTCCGTACTAGGCTTTATTATTGTCCAGTGCCATTTTGTCTGGCCTCTATATCGGATCAAACATCCACTCCTCCACTATGCCACAGTCCTCAGGCCATTCTGTTCAGGCAAAGCCTGGTCGGCATCACACTACATTTATGTATAATTCCTCCGTTAGTTATGTATTGTTACTTAACTGTGAATATCTTATAACAGGAAAGGGTGACTAAGGCTGATGGTATATCGAATCTGTAGAGATGAGATCAGTACAGTTAGATAAAAACGAGGGCTGTGTATGGCACAGATAAAATATCACATTTATAACCATCATTATATTTTGTTTTTTGCAGAATCCAATCATCAGCCAGTTCTTCCCCACATTGCTTCTGTGGTCGTTCTCAGCACTGCTGCCCACACTTGTGTACTATTCTACTCTCTTTGAGGCCCATTGGACCAAGTAAGATGTTCCATTTACCTGTCTTATAAAGGCCCGGGAATCAAATTTTGAAAATTGGATTTAGATGGCTGCCAACAAATTTATACCTTTTAGAGTAAACCTGTGTGCCAATCGCTACTAGGAAGAACGTTTGATTAGGAAGGATAAATAATAAGTATGGTGGCTGCTTGCTGTTCCCTACCGGAAAGGTTGGCACCAGGCGTCTCTGCTCCATCCTTAACATAGGCAGAAACTTTAACTCACCAAGCCAAATGTTCCTGTCTATGACAAAGGCCAGCTGAGACGAAAGGGTTGTCTGATCACTTTCCTGTTTGTGGCCAGCCGTCCACACACATAAGGTTGGAGGGGTCTATGCTGGGCGGAAGCCACATACTAGCAAGTTTTTGGGTAGTGGGGGGAAAATAGGAGTGCAAACACTCAAGCATAAAATCCACATGTAAATATTGCATTTCTGGAAATTGAATTTGCACTTTAGCACTGGAGGCCTAGAAAGCTACCACTACGCTACCTAGCCAATGTGATTTGAGAGTGCTTTTTAAACTAAGTTGGCACATGAAAGCCCACGCCTTCCCATATGTATCTCAGGATTTCCAGGCATGACATGAATCTACAGTTCAAAAATGTGTAGGAGACATAATGACCAAATCTGTGTTTTGTGTGAACTTCTGAATGCTTATTGTACTTAATGTATACCTATGTGTGTTACAGATCTGCAGAAAACAGAATTATGATGCACAAAGTGTTCTTTTTCCTGATATTCATGGTCCTAATTTTGCCATCACTCGGCCTCACCAGGTTAGAAATATCTGCTATGGCTTTTGTCTGTTTGTGTTGTGTCCATCTGTCTAACCGCCTTGTTTCTTACTATGCCTGCCTGCCATGTTGTCTTGTACTTTGCTCAATTGCTTGTTTTGCCCCTTTGCCCTGACTGTTCTCTTATAGTATTTATGCCTGCCAGCTCTCTGCTAGCCCGATAATAGAAAGGCAGACAGGAACACAATTAGCCACAATATTAAAGTTAAAGGTGAATAAGGAAAAAATTATTATGTGGTTACAATATACCCTGACAAGGGTGGCATTTATTAGCCAGGAAGTAACAATCACTTATTTAAGGTGATGTGTTGAAAGCAGAAAAAATGGATAAATGTTCCGACCAGAGCGACTCTGACCATGGCTAAATTTTGATGGCTGAACAATGGTTCTGATCATCTAGAAAACGGCAGGTCATGTGGAGTGCTCCCAAAATGGAATGCCTGGTACCCACTAAAAGCTGGGAAAGGACAACCAGTGAACCAATTATGGTCCCCCAATGGTCATTGATATGATGCTCAGAGGGCTTCATAGCTATAGAACACGCAGAGTGCCCAGGGTGCCCCCCAGTCTTCCAATGAACGCAACTACAGTGTGCACGTCAACTTCAGAACTGGGCCACAAAGTGAACTAAGGTGGCCTGGTTCAATAAATCAAGCAGAGTCCAGTTTTTGATCTTTACCTTGGGATGAAAAAAATGCAGGACTTAAATATTCTTCTCCTAAGATTTTAGTGTCTGGTACCACAGGGCACCTTCAAAAGTCTGGTAGAGTTCCTACTTGATGGGTCATATTGTCAGTCGCACGCTTGTCCTGCAGCCTAGCAAGTTGGGACTAAACCACCACTTACAACCTTGCAACAACAACCAGTTCACAATATAAGTACTCTGCTCTGTCTTTAGTTTGTCACTCCTTCTGCGATTCTTCAGGCCCATCTTCCTCTGATGAATGTATGTACAAAAAGTTCTGAGATTTTTCTCTGTCTGTCTGTCTACAGCTTAGATGTTTTCTTCCGATGGCTGTTTGACAAGACACTGGAAGGTCCCATCAGGCTGGAGTGAGTATTCTACCTTTCCCGTTTATTGTGTATAGCCTTCCGTAATAATAAAATACAGAATGAGGTGAGGTAGTTTTGCTCGTTTAAAGTTTGTGCAAAAAAAAAAAAATCAGGTTTTCTTGTCTTTATTTTTACATGGTGACCCTTCAATGAACACAATTCCTATCCTAAAACGCTCACACACTCTACTGTTCCTATGGAGGAGCAGCTCCACTAGTTATACAGAATACCCTGCCCTCATCTTCCTTACATAGGAGTGAGATTTCCTGTAGTCCACAAGAAACTGCTCAGGGCTGCTCCCAAACTATTCAATTGGTATATTAAAAAACCATAAGGGAGGAAATAAGTGACATTTATTATTATTATTATTATTATTTAGTAGTAGTATCAATAGTAGTAGTAGTAGTAGTAGTAGTAGTATCAATAGTAGTAGTAGAGCAGCACGGTGGCTCAGAGGTAAGTGCTTAGGCCTTTGCAGCACTAGGTCCCAGGTTTGAATCTCGGCCTGAACACTGGCATGGAGTTTGCAGGTTCCCCCCGTGTACTAGTAGTATCAGTAGTATTATTAGTATTTTTATAGTGCCAACATGTTACGCAGTGCTGTACATTAAATAGGGGTTGCAAATGACAGATACAGACAGAGACACAGGAAGAGGAGAGGACCCTGCCCAGAAGAGCTTACAATCTAAGAGGTGGGGAAGCAGCATACAATAGGAGCGGTTTATCATTAAGGTTTATTTATATATTAAAGTATATCTAAAGCCAGTGCTTTTCCTTACTTTAAATAGAATTCAGAAACTTTATCAAGTTTTTATTTTTTTCTCTTGTTGGGGAGATTCCTTCTCTGTATTTAGTGGGAAATTTAATAGCTGTTAATTATTTTTGCATGTCAGGTGTGTGTTCCTTCCTGACCAGGGGGCTTTCTTCGTCAACTACGTAATTGCCTCGGCCTTTATCGGGAATGGGCTGGAGCTAATGCGTCTTCCGGGGCTGATTCTGTACACCGTCCGCATGATTATGGCCAAATCTGCTGCAGAAAGGCGAAACATCAAACAGGTAAATGGAAAAGACAAAATAAAAGGCTCAAAGGTGAAAAATATTGGGCAGCATTTGTTAATTTAAATATACTCCCAAAGAAATCTCCAAAACCCTTTCATTGCCAAATGACGTGTATCAAAAGTTTGACATTAAAAGGGATAAAACAAACCACCATGTGCTTGGTTTAAAATGTATTTGAAGGCTCTGTATTGGGACGTGGGGCAGCTAGAAAGCCACCCAACCAATTTTTATGTATGGCAGAACTGGGGGGCACCTTGGCGACCCTTCTCATCTTTTGACCTCCCTTTGGACAGCCTGGGACCAGAACAATAATGCTCAGGATAACTGCCAGGGAGCGCCAAGAAGAGATCACATACCCGTCCATTCTGTATGTAATGCACCTGGAAGCACTCTGCTCTAAGCACCTTCACAGCTGTCAGATGACTTCAGGTTCTTTTCTGTTTGTGATCTGGTAAGGCAGCATACATAGGGAGACATTTTAGGTCTAATAAACCCCATGATGTCTCTGTAAAGAGGACCTGTCTCTTGCATAATGCTTACACGTCTAGTTACTGACACAATGGGCCTGGTTTGTTAAAGCTGTCTAAGATTGGAGAAGATTGACTATCATGGGAGAACCTGGGTGATCCAGCAAACCTGGAATGGATCTGGTTCAGAAATAAAAACTATTTCCAACTAATAGCAAATTATTTTTAGGAAATCCATTGCAGGTTTGCTTAATCTCTCAGGCTCTCCCATGACAATCAATAATAATAAATGAGGCCCAGTGTCTTCCTTTTATAAATTTTTGTTTGTGACCTCTTAGATTTGTGAGTGTGACTGATCTGTGTTTTCTCTCTTAGCACCAGGCTTATGAATTTCAGTTTGGAGCGATGTACGCTGGGATGCTTTGTGTCTTTACAGTCATCACGGCTTACAGCATCACATGCCCCATTATTATGCCGTTCGGTAAGTGACATTATTTTGCAGGGCTGAGTGAATCCCAGAAGCCATGTTATTAGCTACTTTGTAATTGTTAAAAAAAAAAAAGTTTATAAAGCACAAAAATGTAAAATGCACCTGTCCTAGCACACATATGTACAAATATGTACACCTATGACCCATACGTGTATGCAAAAGGGAGTTGGATTTCCTATTTAGCATCTCTGGAATGAGAGTTTATGTAACCTTAAGGCATTGCATTAAAAATGCTTTGGCAGCCAAAGGGTTAGTACCAAAATTGACTTTTGGAATGGTGTTTGATAGGTAAAGCTTCTATGGGATTTTGTGTATTGGGTTTTATTTTGGTTGGCAGTATTTTTACTATTTTCTTTTTATTTTTTTTTAGGTTTAATCTACATGCTGCTTAAACATCTGGTGGACCGTTACAATCTATTCTATGCGTATCTGCCCACCAAACTGGACCGGAAGATCCATTTCTCAGCTGTCAATCAATCCCTGGCTGCCCCCATATTGTGTCTCATGTGGCTGTTTTTCTTCTCACTCCTACGGATGGGTAAGTGTCCTAAATAGATTCTTCCTGTAACAAACATCTGTGTGGAGAGGCCTCTGATGGCAACGTCCACTCTCTATCCGTGTAACTCAATCAGGGTTCCTCCAGAGGTTGCTCGGGGTTCCTTGAGCAATGAGCAGTTTGTGCCTCTCAGGTCAGTTTAATGATCATTTTGGCTATCTGTAAGGGTGACATTCTTCCCACTGGCCAGCAATGTAAGAGGAATTCTTCCCACTGACCACCACACTAATATACAGTGAGCTGTATATATTAACTATAGAAGGGGGTCCCTGAAGAGCTGAAAGTTAATAAAAAGGTGGAGAAAGACTACTCTAGCTACACGGCAGCTGCCTTGCTCAGGAACAGTCGCCGCACAGAGAAGCAGAGCTGCTTCAGGGACTCCCAAGCTGGGATGTCTGCTTCCAACTGAGGTTTTTCTTGGAGGCAGCACAGGAGATATCTGCTAAGCACTAATCATATATACCCTAGATGGATAACACATGTGTGATTGCTAAAGAGCTCACGTGTTATCCACCTTGTTCATATATGAATAGTCCTTACTGTGAAGAATAAATACTTTTTATACGTTTATGGGATATTCATGACTATAGGAGCTCATTAACACTTGTCTGTCCGTTGCATTAAAGCAATCCTTTCACTTTGCACTATTTTTTTGCATTACTATGGATTTTGATGTTCTGTAATGCATTTGCATTAGGGTGCCGCTGACCGTGAATATTATTAATGAGTACTGCACACACACAACATGCATTAATGTGATAACACATGCGTTCCTGCATTGCGCAGGTATGAACGAGCCCTAAAAATCAGGCAAGGGCTCTTTCCCACTAGCAATAACACCGCATATGACAATGTCCTGCCTTTATTACCAAACAGTATTTATATAGCGCCAACATATTATGCAGTGCTGTACATTAAATAGAACCACCACACTACAGCCTAATTCACAGCTGTGCAATGGAATTCAAAAAATTCTCCATGCTCTACATTTATGTGCCATGTAGTTCATTAGACAGCTGAATAAAATTAACCGGCTGCCCTAATGCAACAGAGCCCTGCATTTTCTTTTCTTAGCAAGAAGAGCCCCTATAGGAATCACAGGAGTAGTTATTCCCCCAACTTGTATCATAGCTGTCAATGGAGGGAGGACAGAAAGGAGGGACAGAAACACACATGGCTCCTGCTGACTTTCCATGTATCAAAGGGGGTCAGAACCAACCAATCATGTGGGTGTTGTTTTTTAATGTTAGAACATTTGCATATTATCAGCCATCGAGGATTTAGAAACTTGGTACCAAGTTGTTTCCGAGAAGTAAACCTCCCTGACACTATAGACAGGTTTTTGCTTACAAAGGATTTTTTTCTTGAAGCATTTCAGAATAAAAACATACAAATTCAGCAGAATGGCGTTCATCCTATTGGTTGTCTCATCACATAATCCTCCTGAAAATGTCAGTGTAGTTCTGTTCAGGAATTTGGCACATCAGCGATTTCCATAATCACATTTATTTGTTCTTTTCAGGTTTGAAAGCCCCGACTGTGTTCACTTTGGTCATCCTCCTCCTGACCGTTGTGGTCGCCATCTTGTATACTTGTTTTGGTTGCTTCAAGCATCTCAGCCCGCACAATTACAAGGTGAGGACATCTTGGGGTGTACTGCAGGAAATTCAGACACTTTGTGTAGGGTTAGATGGCAGCATTGTACATTAAGACTGTCCTAGGTAAAGTCCATTGTGCGTCGTCACCCTGGGACACAAAATGCATTACGGGCAGGATCACTAGGCTAAAAAAACACATCTATAGACCATTAAGCTGCATTATATGAAATGTTTGTCCTTTGATTTAGATCCACTGTAGCCCCCCCCCACAACCTACTATCTCTGGGACGTATTACCATGTGATCCTTTCTTTATTTTTGTATTTTATCATTTGTAGATCACAGAATCGCAGCAAGCTGGCACGGAAACTCCAATAGAAGAAGAGGAAGACGTTTCCCGGAGGTCCCCTGTGAGTCCCTAGCTAATTTAGTTTAGTTTTAGCTAAAGGTATAGCTTGATCAAAAACTAAAAATAAAGTTTTGAGACATATCTATTATATCTATATCCCCCCAATATTCTTCGTGGCTGGGGGGAAGGGCCAGCAAAGTGCTGTACATTGCTTCCTGCAAACTTGACAGCACCTTGCCTCATTGAACTTTTCAAGAGCCCTCAGCCCTGACCCTTGGGGTTGATATGCATTTATCATAATGCCTTTGTAGGTAGGTGTTCATAGACAGGCTTGCTTATTGGCCAAGGTAATGCCCACAGGTTATATTGAACCTCCATTAAAATGAAAGGGGCAACAATTGTTATCATTTTAATAAACACTGAACTGATCAAAACAACTCAATTGCAGGTAATATTTGGGCACATGTTGAAATTGTTTTGGGCAAGGCAGTTGGGTATTCAAATTAAAATAACCAATCCAATTGAGTTAAAACATTTCTATTACATGGTGACACTTTTTTGTGATTGAATTTCATTTCAGATGTACGTCCCCAGTGTATTACTTTCTGTCGATATGGATAAAGAGCCCAACCGAAACTACGGAACCATGGACGAGCCGACGGCACCGGTCACTACAGACGACCGCCAAGCGTTTTTTGAAGCTTAGTCCTGGCACAGTGTAATAATCATAACTTGCCACCAGAGGGAGACATTGTTCTCTAGATCCACCAGCAGGAAATCATGTTCAGAGATGGAGAAAGAATTCCTAGGATTTCGGATTTGCAGCTTTTCCAGGACCACTTAGGTCACACATGAGAAAAAAAACACAAACGTTTGAGGATCTGATTTTTGTTACATAAAAATATTTTGTGAAGGAGACTTTATGACAAATTAATTTTCATGAGAAGCAAGCAGTGTTTGCATTCGTCCATGCACAATTATTTTTTTGGGGGGGAATATTAGTTACTGGTAACAAAGGAAATTTTTTTTATTGTGTGACCGTCACCCGAAATGCCTTAAAAACTTAAATGTGCAGTTGGGATTTATTCCTTCCCGGGGGTCATACAGTTCTTTTGAAATGAACTCACTAAGGTCATTATTTTTTCACTGTGTAATAATTATACTAAGATATTTTATTATTATTATTAAAATGTTGGATATTTGTTCTTGGTTTCATTTATTTGCCAGCTATTGAAGGATCTATCTACATCTGTGCCGTGTGGCTCGGCACATTATGGGTGATGCATGCAAGACATGTTGGTGCAGTGCCATGCTATCAGAAATGCATCTTGCTGGGAATACTGGAGGGATATGCAGCTTCCAAAAGTGTAATTTGCAAATGTCAAGGTGCTGAACACTTGTGAAATAAATATCCTGCACCAAGTCTAGTAATAATAATGCAGCAACACTCTATTATTATTATTATTATTATTATTTACAAACAGGATTTATATAGTGCCAACATATTATGTTGCAGCGTTGTACTTTAAATAGGGGTTGCAAATGACAGACGAACACAAACCACTTTCTGTATTCATCTGTCTTCCACAGAAGGAGGAGAGGACCCTGCCCAGAAGAGCTTACAATCTAGAAGGTGGGGGAGTATCACACAATAAGGGGGGATATGAAGTGGTGGGATGTAGTGAGGGTTTTAGGAGACAGAAAAAGACGGGTAGGTGAGGTTGAAGCGTTGGGTTCTAAATGAGTAGAAAGTATGAGCAAGCCGAATAGGACGAGGAAGACTATTCCAGAGAGTTGGAGCAGCTCTAGAAAAGTCTTGGAGTCGTGCGTGTGACGAGGTTATGAGTGAGGAAGTCATTAGTAGGTCATTGGAGGAACGAAGAGAGCGGCTAGGGGGGGATTTTTCTATCAAGTCAGGATGGTAAGTGGGATAAGAGCTGTGAATTTATCACAAATAAAGTGGAATTAAACTTACAGTGCCCCTTCCTGCAGTGGCGGCAAAGTACCCTGGTTTTTTTTTGGGTAGGAGGTTATCGACCGTCTTGATTGGATGAGCTGCAAATGAAATGTTTCCATCATCTGCACACAGGAATTCTCTCGTTCAGCCACAAATGTATTCTGAGCTGCAACTGCAAAGAGGAATAAAAAAGGTTGCAAACAGGCAGTTAGTCTTGTTGATGCTATATAAATACTGTATAATAATAATACATGCAGTTTTGTATGCCCTTTTGTTGGACATCTTTTTCTAACTTATCTTCTTTTAAGCCCTGATTGGCTAATGTCCGTTGCACAAGTCATACAGTTGGGTCCCTGGTCTAGGAGATAATACTCTTTAATTTGGACCATAGTGAAAAGTCTGGAATCTATTGTTCTTCTTGCCTTGGGTGCTCATCATTGATGGACCTTCTCACTGACTAAATCCAGAGATGGAAATGAGGTATTGATGTTAATGAGATATTCTGTCTGACACATATCTTCTATACACTGCATGTATTTATCAGCCGGCCTAATAGAATCCTTTGCAATAGTTTTGGCATTAGCGATTCAAAAGAGATCCAAGCTTTCAGGATCTGTTAGATCATTTCTTTAGAATTGCATTGAGATCTAATGGGCCTCAAAAGCTTGCAGTGGGATGTATGGTCCGCTTATGATGTCCAGCAAAAATTGTTGGCTGATAATTTATCCAAAAAGTACCCATTAAAAAAAAACATGGAATTATATACTTTCCTTACCCATCTGTGGATGTGAGATGTTTCTGGAGAACGCTGGGACATCATGAAAAGACGTTCTAGTCTATTGTAGATGAATCTTTCCAGGATCCCCATGTGAATGTCATGTCAGGAGGTGCTGCATATATGGAAGACAGAAGGGGACGGTAAATATATCAACTATTTTCACTATGTGACTGTTTATGTGGCATAGATTGTAAGCTCCTCAGGACAGGGTCCTGTCCTCCTCTTGTGTCATTGTCTGTCATTTTCTACCTCTATTTAATGTACAGCGCTGCGTTTTATGTTGGTGCTATATAAATCCTGTTTATTATTATTATTATTAATATTAATAATAATAATAATAATAATAATAATAATATTCTTTTCTTTATTGGTACCTTTGAACCTTCTACCCGCCAGAAATTTACACCGAGGGAAGGGCCAGATATTATAAGCACAAGGTCCGCTTTAGGTTCGCCATTAAAGGTTATCAGTTCTGCTGACCACACGCTGAGAATTGAAACTGATAAAAAAATATTTTCTATGTTTTGATTGATTTTTCAATAGAATGCTGCAACGGGCAGGGCTTTTTCATTATTACATTGATTTTGTTTTTTCCAATGCAGATCAATTATTGAACAAGAAGGTAGAATACTTGTAGTCGATTACATCAGTTTATTTTTAGTCTAAAATACCATGGAGAGAAAATTGTATAATGTATGTCTAACATACAACCCTGAACGCTATATTGCTGAGCAGTCTAGTGGTATCCTGCCCTCCTTCTCTTTATTGGCCTATTACCTGTCCCCCCTCTCCTTATTGGCTTATTGCCTGCCCCCCCTCCCCCTATTGGCTCATCGCCTGCCCCTCCTTCTTTTTATTGGCTTATTGCCTGCCCTCCTTCTCTTTATTGGCCTATTACCTGTCCCCCCTCTCCTTATTGGCTTATTACCTGTCCCCCTCACCTTATTGGCTTATTGCCTGCCCCCCTTTCTTATTGGCTTATTGCCTGCCCCCCTTTCTTATTGGCTTATTGCCTGCCCCCCCTCATCCTGTAAGGATTGCTGCATATTTCAGGAATGTTTTCTGTGGGGCTCCCAATGACAGGGAAATTCCTTCTATTCTTTATGTTTCTATGTATATACCTTTGAGGAAGCTCACCAATCCACCATCAATCTTTATCCTGATGGTTATGTTTTGGTGTTTAGGTAGCGCTGGCACTCAGAAGACCAGAAGCCTTTAGTGCCCAGGAAGGTAGGATGCCATATGTTCAATTTTTTGGGGGTTTAGATATGCTTTGGGTCTGATTTATTGACATTCTTTAAGACTGGAGAATATAGACTATCATGGAAGAACCTAGGCGATCCAGCAAACCTGGTATAAAACATTTGCTAACTAATAGCAATTGATTTTATGAAATCCATTCCAGGTTTGCTGGATCACCAGGTTCTTCCATGAAAGTCTAACTGCTCCAGTCTTGTTGATGATTAATAAATTAAACCTTATACTCCATTCCCCTCTTTCTTTTGAGGTTCACTGGGGTAATTAACATGCAATAATGCAGATTGTGTTAAAGCAAAATGAATGTGCTGTGAACGTGCTGCACCCAACCCAAGTCAAACCTGCAGCTACTTTGCATTGGTCGTGTTCTGCAATGTGCATGCATGTTGAGCTACATCGCTCTATATTTTGGGATGCAGTTCAGAATAAAAGCAGCGCAATACACAAACACATGCAACATGAAGTGCAGGAATCTGGGTATTGCAATGCACATCAGTGGCAGATGTGAAAGGGCTCCCTTATTTTAACCCTTTCAGTTCTTGTAACTTTATACCCTGCATGGTCCAGAGCAATTTTAACATTTTTTACAAATACATTTTTGCTATGCAGCTGTTTATGTGGCATGAACTGTTTTTTTTAGATTGTAAGCTCTTCTGGTCAGGGTCCTCTCCTGTTGTGTCTCTGTCTGCATCTTTCTGTTATTTACAACCCCTATTTATTGTACAGCGCTGCGTAATATGTTGGCGCTATAAAAATTCTGTCTATTAATAATAATAATAATAATAATAATAATAATAATAATAATATTTCCTTTTTTCTTGTACCTGCAATAATTACAAAGTTTTGAATGAGCAATGCACATGGATGGGAGTGTACTGTCCTGTGTGCTTCTTCCTCATAGATTTCAATTGCAATTACATTGCAGAAGTCCAAACTAAAATCCAGCAGATGTAAAAACATTGCAGCTGATTTACTGAAACAATACAAGCTGCTCACATAGCAATGTGCAAGAGATATTTCACTTAGCTTAGTAAATGAGATGAAGCTCTGCTGACTTTAACCATCCAATCAGGTGCAAGGAAAAATCCTTTTTCTTAAATTTCCTGTGATTGGGTATTCTTTGCAAAGTGATTTAAGATGCACTTTTAGGGTTAAATTAAAAAGCCCCTGTGCATGTGAAACCCCAGGAAATGCATTTATTTGAAATGTTTACCTGTATTGTAATCATTGTCTATAAAATAATTTTATGGCTTTGCAACGTGTCTTTGAACATTCTAGATCAGTGTTTCTCTACCTTTTTAATATGCAGGAAACCTGGAAATATCTTTCAGATCTCAGGGAATCCCTTCTATACCACAGATCACAGTATATTAGTGTGGTGGTCAGTAGGAAGAATTCCTCTTGCATTACTGGCCATTGGGAAGAATGTCACCCTTACAGATAGCCATAAATATCATTGGGGTCACTTGACATATTACGCAGCGCTGTACAAAGTCCATAGTCATGTCACTAGCTGTCCCTCGAAGAAGCTCACAATCTAATGTCCCTAATTGTCTTATGTCATTAATACAGTCTAAGGTCAATTTTGGGGGGAAGCCAATTAACATAACTGCATGTTTTTGGAATGTGGGAGGAAACCCATGCAGACATGAGAACTGGCAAACTCCATGCAGATAGTGTCCTGGCCGATACTCCAACCTGGGACCTGGCGCTTCAAAGGCTGCAAAGAGTGCTAACCACTGAGCCACCGTGCTGCCCGTGGTCCCCCATTGTAATTAATTACTGCAATTGACACAAGGACCTAGAAGATTCCCATGAGGGAATGTTTGAGGGAATGTCAGAGTCCATATTGTGATGGGATGTTAGATGATCTGGTGACAGGTTCTCTTTAAGGGTTCATTTTACACAATTAGGATAACAGGAGTCTTTTCACTAGTTTTTATGGACAGATATCAGAAATCCCTGATTATGAAGAATTTTATCAGTGTTTGTTTTTTTCCTTTTCTAGGTTTCCTCTTTGTCTAGCTTGTAAATATTTTAGGAAACTGATTAGGAAAAAATGATCTCCCTGTGCACAGTATACAGAAATCCTAACAATGGACTTCTCCTGTCTGCTCCTTCATTTACTATATCCTGCCAGGAATACAATCAGCTGATAACTTCCTGTTCTCTCCTCCCGTTCCAGCTATCTGTGTGGACTACAGAACCCCCCCCCCTCCTTATTCTATATATATTTGTGTCTTCGTATTGTAAGGGACAACGCTGCTACTTCAGAGATAAATTATAGTGAGCAATGTCACCTACAGGAAATGTGTGATGGGCAGGATCACCAGGGGAAAATAAAGGAAAATGTCTCCTGCAGCCAGCACATCTAAGGGCAGGTAAGCAGCACAATCTGCGTTATATCTGCACTGATTGGATAGAAGTTTACCCATAATATTGCTAAATTTAATAGGGATTGTATTGAAATTGTATGCTAGATTGTAAGCTCTTCGGGGCAGGGTCCTCTCCTCCTCCTGTGTCACTGTCTGTATCTGTCATTTGCAACCCATATTTAATGTACAGCGCTGCGTAATATGTTGGCGCTATATTATGTTGGTCAACATATTACGCAGCGCTGTACAATAAATAGGGGTTGCAAATGACAGACAGATACAGACAGTGACACAGGAGGAGGAGGGGACCCTGCCCCGAGGAGCTTACAATCTAGGCGTTGGGGGAAGTATCACACAATAGGAGGGAGATATGTAGTGGTGGGAAGTAGTGATGGTTTCAAAAGACAGAAGAAAATGTGTAGGCCAGTTTGAAAAAATGGGTTTTGAGCGCTCTTTTAAATAATCAAATATAAATCTTGTATCCTAATAATATTATGCTAATAGAGAGAGGGGAACAGTAAAGTGCAGTCACCATGCAGCAGTAATAATGAGGAAGCAGAATCTGCAAATGTAATGAAATATTATGGCTGCCCCTCCCCTCTCTTTGCCTTCTTCCTTTGCACTTCAATCTTTACAAACTTTACATTGAAACAATGTTTCATTTTTTCTTTTTTCCTGATTCCAGTACAAATAATTCCAAGTGCGAATTCTTTGCGCCTTCCTTCCTGCAGAAAAAGTTAATGAATGCGGATTTAGGAGGAGAGACCACTGGGAGTAATCCCATCCCACCCCAGGGGCAATCTGTGGAAGGGACGTCACCCCTTCTTTTAAAATAATTCCCCTTTAAATAAATTGTCCACCCCTGGCGGTTGTTACCTTGAAGGTGTTATTCACCCTGCGAGGATTTTATGGGTATTTTTGGCACTTTGTGAATGTTTAGCAACACCAAGCAGCCAGCGCTGAGCTTTCCTTTTAGAAGGGGGGGAGGGAAGAGGAAGGGAAAGGAGGAGAGGAGGAGGATGTCTCACATTCCACCTCCTTCTACACGTGAGAAAACATGAGTGTCACCGAGAGACAGCCGAGACCGTGACACAGAAATGTCCAGAACTGGGACGGCACCGACTCCGGGACAACCTGGATCTGCAGCCACCACGCCGTAAGTACCCACATAGTGCACAGGACAGCATGCTGGGGGGTATAATGGGCGGGTGTGAAAATGTCATTTATTGCAGCTTACCAGTCCAGATGTGGTGGCGGCGGCATTAGTTTTCCTTCTCTAGATTTCTTTATTTCATCCAAGGTTTGCAAGCAACCTGCTTCCTGTCTTAGGGTGACAACGCTCACTTGGTGCACTGTATGGAGGAGCAGGGTTGTCACCCTATGTAGCGTGTTAAGGGTACAGAACTCCTTGCTTCTCTCCTCATATTTGAGATAAAAGTGCACAGAATTTGGTTTGCTGTACATACAATGCATGTGAATGCTGCGCTGCAATGTAAATCTGCCCTTGTGGTAGTAAATGGGGTAGAATACCAAGTCCCTGGCAGGGTGAGATATAGAACACACGACCCCTGCAATGGCTTTCCCCCAGCTTCCTCCACTGGGGACCTGTAGGAGAAAAAGAAACCAGGAACGGATTGATATCCAATTAGTCAGCGTTCTATAAATCCCCCGTCCGTGGCTGAAGATAGTTGCCCCAGGGCTGTTATGTAATCTGAGACTTCATAAGAGGATTAAATGCAGAAGTACAGCAAATGAATCACCTGGACGGGAGACAATTTACCTGCCGGTGGATTTGTATTTTTATCCATCCAGTTCTGAGAATTTACTGGTCAGGGACCTGATTTTCCTCAGCTGCAGGTCAGTAACACTTACAGGTCTTGTCCCTCTGCCAGCTTGTGAGTGGACAGTGAAAGGAGAAGTAGCAAAGTGATGAGCTTCTCTGTTGCTCCTCACTCATCTACTATCAGCATGCTCCTGCAGAACAATTGGCTCCCTGTGCTGCTTCTCATTCTCCTGGTCTGAGCTCAAGTGGTTGATGTCAGGTACATTTAGGCTCCTACATTACAATTTAGATTGCAGTTGTAATAATAGGCCTGATTTATTAAAGCTCTCCAAGGCTAGAAAAGATACACTTTCAATAATGAGGCTAAGTGATCCAGCAAACCTGGAAAGTATCTGGTCCAGGATCAAAAACATTTGCTAACAAATCCATTCCAGGTTTTCTGGATCACGCAGCTTCACTGATGAAACTCTATCCTCTCCAGCCTTGGATAGCTTTAATAAATCAGGCCCAATGAATACAGAGCTGCATTTTTTGTGCCTTTTGATATTTGCCGGGACAGTTGTAATGTGTTTAGCATTCCTGATCTCTATTTCCACAAACAGTAACCCTGCTTCATCTCTCATCTTACAGCATTTTAGTATTAGCTAAATGCACGGGTTTTGGTATTCAAGCAGGTGGTAGCAAAAAGGGGGAGCAGAAGAGAATGGAGGGTGATCAATTAGTCACTAATCTATGTACTAATTTGTGCTTTTTGGTGGCAAAAGAAAAATCTGCAAGAGTGCAGGTTGCTCGCTAAGAGGAGCGCACCCCACTGTAAACCCTAACAACTGGGTGGTTGGTTTACACTGTCTGTTGTTAAGGAAAACAGTGAGAAACACTTTTATTGGCTGATGGTTGTCAGGGACAGAGTTCTCTTTAACAACCACCAGCCAATAGAAGCTTTTCCTACTACATTGCATAGCAACAGGCAACCCTCCCTTAACAACCACCAGCCAATAGAATTGTTACCTGCTGTAATCCTTAACAACCAGGCAGTGTTTTTAGTAATAAACAGCAATGAGTACTTCAACTGGCCTGCAGCTGGCAGCGAGCGTTCCCTGATGACTTCAAAAATGAATGTTGGATGTGATTCCAAGAAAGAGAAATAGTAATTCCAAGTGATGAAATGGGACACGTTACATTTCGGCTTTATCAGCGGTTGCCGTGTTTTACTTTTTTTTCCACCCTTCCTTTCCATTTCCTTCCTTCTGTCATTGCGCTTCTGTGGTCAGCTGGACATTCCTGAGATTTCATTTTCAGCAGGCGCACCCATCGTTATTTGCTGCATGATATATCCCAATCAGGGTAAAGTGCATGAGAAAAATGCTTTTATTAGGAGCCAAGAAAGTTAATTATTATTATTAATATTATTAATAATAATAATAATAATAATAAATTGTATTTATATAGCGCCAACATATTGCGCAGCGCTGTACATTTATTAGGGTTTGCAAATGACAAACAAATACAGACAGTGACACAGGAGGAGGAGAGGACCCTGCCCCGAAGAGCTTACAATCTAAGATCCAGGCCATGCGTGTCAGCAAACAGTGCATGGAAACACATGGCAGCCATTACACAGCGCTGGTCACTCCAGAACCTGCCACCCACACAAGACATGCAGGCAACGTCATTCCAGCTCCAAAGAGGCATAAAATCACAAGAAATGCAATGACAGAAAGGGAAAAAATGACCAAGGTGTGGACTGTTTTCAGGATGATAAAACATCACAAAAGGGTAAACTATAGATAGAATTCCTGGTCCAATCAGACAGAAAACCACCCCCAAACTCTAAACTTTTTCAGCAAAAAAAAAAAAAAAAATCAGCTCTGTTTTCATGAATACATCATTGAAGAAGTTGAATTTTTTATTGTGGTTTCTCTGGTTCCTCTTTTCACTGCTTATCAATATTCTTATGAACATTTTGATTTATTTATTGATTTATTATTTTTCTTTGTATGATGATTTATTATTTTATTTGCCTTATTTTAGACTTGATCAATGGGTCTCTGTGCATCCAAAATTGAAATAAATACATTTCAATAAATAAAAAAGTCAGGACAAAATTGACAATCACGACAAATACAGAAGGTGAATCTGCCCATCAGAAATCTCACTTCTTGCAGCCATTGACATGAGTCCATTTTCTTATGACTCAGAAGTTGTACAACTTCCCATCCAGTCCATGGACTTCTTGTTGTGTAAGATTCCAAGAAAGAAACCACAAAGCTGACATTGACAAATTGCAAGACATTGCACCACTAGTCAAGCCAAGTAGATGAGGAAGATAGCACATCCTGGTATGACCATTTCCCAATACTTCCTGTGAGGGATTAGGTCTACATTTACTATATATTATATATAGGGGGTATATATTATACATAGGGAAGACCCAGGGATCATCTATGGCAAGTAGGTGAGGACCAGAAGCCAACTAGGAAGTAGATGAGATCCAGGAGTTGTCTATGACAAGTTGGTGAGGCCAACCAATACACCAGTAAATGAGAACCAACAATTATATATAGGAAGCCCAATTATCATATGAAGGTAGGAGAGGGCCTGGTGTCACCTGTGATAAGAACATGAGGACCATAGTTTATATATGACAAACACAAGAGTCCTAGGAGTTATCTATGAGAAGAAGGTAAGGTGCATAAGTCACCTGTGACAGGTAGGAAAGGCCCAGAAGTCAACTAAAATGGAAGTTTGTGGGATTCAGGGGTTGTCTATGACCAGTAGGTCCTCTGGGATAAGTAAATGAGGACCGACATATATGTAACAAGTAGAAGATTTGTATGGGTTATCTATGACAAGAAAGTGAAGCCCATAGGTCACCGGGCCATGAGGCCCGGAGTTCATCTGTGAAAAGATAAAGAGCCCAATGGAAAGCCCATAGGTAACCTGCAACAAATATGAGATACCCAGAGGTGATCTGGGAGATGTAAGTGAGGCTTAGGGATCATCTGTGACAACTAGGTAAGGTCCAGGGGTCATCTGTGACCAGTTGACGAAGCCTAGGGGTCATCTTTGACAAATAGGTGAGGTCCAATGGTCATCTGTGACCAGTTGATGAAGCCCAACGGTTATCTGTGACCAGTTGATGAAGCCCAGGGGGTCATCAATGACCAGCTAGTGAATCCCAGGGGTCATCTGTGACCAGTTGATGAAGCCCAGGGGTCATCTGTGACCAGTTGATAGTTGATAAGGCCCAGGGGTCATTTGTGACCAGTTGATGAAGCCCAGGGGTCATCTGTGACCAGTTGATGAAGCCCAAGGGTCATCTTTGACAAATAGGTGAGGCCCAATGGTCATCCGTGACCAGTTGATGAAGCCTAGGGGCCACCTGTGAGCAGTTGATGAGGCCCAGGGGTCATATTTGAATAGTTCATAAGTCACAGGGGTCATCTGTGACCAGTTGATGGGGACCAGCGGTCATATTTGAATAGTTGATAAGGCCCAGGGGGAATCTCTGACAAATAGATGAAGCTAATGGCCCTTCTAGAAGGATTTTGCAACATCTAACAGCATATTGCAGCACTTACTGTAACTTACTGTTATATATACAATATACTTGATTTTTTTGTGTTTCTAGCTGCGGCTGGTGACAGGTTCTCTTTAATGGCAATTCAGCTATACTTACCTGAACTTAGCACTCATCTACAATAATGATAAACACATACATGAGGATAAACAAATCTAACCCATGCAATCAGACCTCATGTGGACTGAAAATATAATTTGATGGTAGAATGAGTGAATGTGTTATTGTGAAGTGCTGACACCATGGTAATAATCAAATGTTTTCTGCGGACCGACTGTAACTATGGTGTTTTATTGCATCTCGATTCCAGGCTTTTCTGAATAATGAAGAGCACTTGTCATCACTCCTGATAAAGATGGGAATCAGGTAAGTGTCTGTTAGTAAGTGAAAATTACAAGAGTTCTGGGGGATCTTCATTTTATTTGTTTTTTATTTTTATTTTTATTTTTTACTCCTTATTTTTTATTGTACATGTACATGTTATATAAATACATTTACTATTATCACAAAACTTTTATTATACAAGTAAATGTGAAAAGGTGTGCTTGTTCCAAAATGAGAAAGATTGGAAAGATGTGGAATATGATTTTACAAATCTGTAAAATTAAGGAACAGGAAGGTGGCCATTCCTTGAAGGAGTTAAATATGGAAGACGTGTTACTGCAATGGTTGAAAGTGCTTGCAGGTACATTGGCCGCATGGGCTGTATAATGGGTCAGTGCAGTGGCAAGGAGTGCAGCATTGGTACATTGAAAATGTATGAAAGCAAGTTGGTAGAAGTGATGTGCTGTGATGGTTGGGGTACATGGACGTTGCAAAAATAGATTTGTTGTGGATAGGATGGAGGTCTTTGGGAGATGTAGTTCTGGGGACTGCTCACCCTGCAAAAACAAAAGATTTGTTGAAAAGCCTGGCTGATCATTTCATAGAGTTTGAGGGAGGTTTTGGGGTAAATCTGTGGATATGCACTTGTTATATAACTGTTACACTGTACAGAAAGTGATGATAATACATTGATAATAACAATTCATCTATAGGGGAAATCACATGGTAGCATAATGGTCACTCTCACTTGCAACTATTTATATCATCGGGTTATGTATTAACTCATCATTATGTTTAATAGCGTGTATTCATCCTGCGCAAGTGAGAAGGTCAGCAGGAAGCGTGGGAAGGGCTTTCACATGATGAATTGCATCAAATCCACCACTAAATACGTACAGTATGTACACACTCTGATTGACACATAGGGGCTGATTTATTATAGGAATGATTGCTGTTCACTTAGCAAAGGGAATGAGTTCCTTGCAATGAATATTTAGCTAGTTTAGTAAATAAAATGAAGTTCTATTGACTTCAGTAAAACTACTGATTTCCTTGCACGCGATTGGGTATTCCTTGCAAAGTGAACTATCTCAGCATTCATTGAGCTAAGTATTATCCCATGCAGAGTGTTCACCTTGGTTAGTGAACAGCCTATATCGCTTTAGTGAATCACCGCTATTTGTACAGGAACGAGAGCTATGTAAAGTATTATTTCACGCTCTCTGAATGTAATGAATGCAAAGAATGTCATTCAGCGCTCTTTAACTTCATTGCTACAGTTTGGTGTTGTGGCAACTTTTTCCATTTATATTACTTTATTCTTAAAAAGTAAATGTTAACCTTGTAGTGTTCCCCACCCCAATTAGATTGGGAATTCCTATTTTCCTTAGAAGATAATTAACTAGAAGTCGGACTTATCTTTTTCTCACTGCCTGACCCCCTGGAATGTGGACAGGCCCTGAGCGCCCCTCTATACAAAGCTGGGTTGATGGTCCTGTATTGTACAAGATGAAGTCAGAGCAAAGAACAAAAAGCAGCAAAGTGATTGGAAAGGCTGCAGGGGGCAGAGAGTGCAAGGAGGAAGTTGAGTTTATTCCTGATTTATCACCACTTAGACCAACCTCACGGACCACTAATTCATAATTTTAAATCCTGCGGACCATTAATATGAAGATAAATAAATCTTTTTATGCCTAACAAGGACTGTGGTGGCTTTGATTCATTGATCAGCTCAAGGTTAAGTGAAGAATTACTATTGTTACTATTATCATTATTTGTATTATCTTTGGTATTACTAAAGAATGCAAAATATTTATTTGCTTTTTCTCACTTATTATGGGTTTATTACATTCTAAGACCAAACAAGAAATGATATCAAAGTCAAACTATTTGATGCCATTAAATATAACAGTTAAAGAAAATACACAGTTAGGGTCATACTTACCTAAAAGAACATCTGAGAAATAAATAAATTAAATCGAACAATCGAATGAGAATTGGTATTGGCAGAGCGGGGTGACTGTAATGGTGGAAACAATACTGAAGTGTAGGTCTCAGCACTAGTTGCCTCATACAACTTAAAACTACACTGATGTCACGCTGCGCCTCCCTTGTTGTTCCGTCTCTAGTACAGTTTGTAAATTTAGTGCAATATAAAGGTGAAAATTGTCATTCAGAATATAGGAATGCATTAGAAAAATATGTTGGATTTTTTAATAATAAAACCTAAAAATTTAAACTAATATCCAATTTTTTCTGTGGATCACCAACATTTTCATGCCACTGGTTGGTGACTGCTGCCCCAGAGAAATTCAACTGCTGCCCCTTGCAGTGGGGAGGGAGCCTAAGGTTACCATTTTGTGATCTCCATCGTTCAGTATTTAGGCAAATATAAAGATGCAAATAAATGCAGCTCTGTAATAGGTCTTCATTAAATACATCAATTTCTAAATGCAAATAGTGAAAGTTCTTAAATAAAACTTCATCAGCCTCCTGCAGTTCATGTGCAGCAGAGCTTATATCATATATTATATCATATATTAGATCATCATTATACCTCTTCTCATTTCACTGTACAGACTGGGGGTGAATACATACATACATACAAATCTTGGGAATTGAGATGAATTATGTTGGCTGTCACTGAGACCAGAAGATTCGTTACAGTTCAGAGGAAAGTCTAGGTTTATACTTTTCTGCTGCAGTGCCTGGCATTTTATAAATGTCCCCAAAAGTGAACTCTTCTAATGGAAACACCTCCTTAAGGAACACCTGCGTGAAAAGAGAGTTTTTTGAAGAGGGACACTTGGAAGATATGAAAAGGGGCAGTTCCTCCAAATAAGGGACCACTGGCAGGTATGAAGAAGGACAGTCCCACTAAATTAGGAACAGTTGGAAGATATAAAGAGCGACAGTCCCTCTAAATCATAGACAGTGGAAAGTTATGAAGGGGGATCTCTAAATCATGGACACTTGGGAGGTATAAAGAGGGACAGTCCCTCCAAATCAGGGGCAGTTGGGGGGTATAAAGAGGGACAGTCCCTCTAAATCAGGGGCAGTTGGGGGGTATAAAGAGGGACAGTCCCTCCAAATTTGGGACAGCAGAGAGGTATGATTCTTTTTGACAAATTTTGTATGGGGCCATCCTATACCCTTTGCCAATGGAATGGCATCTTCACCATTGCACACCTTCTTAGGTCTAGCACTCATGAGCCAATCTTATTCCTGATCCAGTTTCCTATCCAATGAGACAAATGGATCTGAAATGAATTCGAAAGACAATAAGCTACCAACCAATTATGGTTCATGTTGGTAAATATTAAATAAAGGGACATAAGTCATGTCGTGCATATCAACGGATGATCAAATCGTAATTCTGAACACTTTCTATCATACAAATATGATTGGCATGGCAGATTATTGCACATGTGCGTGCTTGGTTTAAGGGTTCCCTAGTGAATAATGCAAATATTGGCAGCAGGTTTGCCCATGTGTAGACCTTGTACTGCAACTTCTGTCAATGTTTACAAGTTAAGGCTCTGACACTGACTCGGTGCTGCTTAGGAATGTCTGTTCACCGTTGTTATTGTAAGACAAGAACATTGGAAAGGGCAGCGAGTTGTCATCAGGTGGGTTTCATAGTCGCTCACTTTCTGGAACAATGCCCTGATTGTGTGTGAGCTCCGGGTGCATTGCCTAACGCACACAGGAACAATTGCACAATCCTAATTCACACACTTTGTAATAAGAATAGAATGCCACTGTACAATCACGTTTCTTAAGTAATATTCAGATCTCAAGGTTGGCACAGTTTACAGCTCTGCAAGATAACAATGTTTTCCCAATGAGTGACTAACAGGGCAATAAAGTGTACAGCTTGCTACGGCTGCCAGATGCTAAAATTTATTCCCAGGGTTCAACATTGAGAATAGATCTGTGTGCAGTATTTTGATGTGCTGAATGCATTCTGTACAATTATGATTTTTTTCCAAAAATTTATACCATATTTGTTTTCATGGAAAATGAATGCAACTTATTAAATCAACTCCTTTATTTTAGGGAGTCCTTATCTCTAGATGAATATTTTAACAGCATTAAATTCAAGCTCCTGTGCTTTTCCTTCAAATCCCTCCATAGTTGTCCCTCTTACCTTTCTGATCTGAAAAATCCCCCCCTAGCCGCTCTCTTCGCTCCTCCAATGCCCTACTAATGACTTCCTCACTCATAACCTCCTCACACGCACGGCTCCAAGACTTTTCTAGGGCTGCCCCGACTCTTTGGAATGGTCTTCCTCATCCTATTCTTCTGTCTCTGAAAACCCTCACTACTTACCACCACTACATATCTCCCATCCTATTGTGTGATACCTCCCCCACCTCCTAGATTGTAAGCTCTTCAGGTCAGTGTCCTCTCCTCCTCCTATTGTGTGATACCTCCCCCACCTCCTAGATTGTAAGCTCTTCAGGGCAGAGTCCTCTTCTTGTGTCACTGTCTGTATCTGACTGTCATTTGCAACCTCCATTTAATGTACAACGCTGCATAGCATGCTGGCATTATATAAATCCTGTTTATTGTTAATATTAATAATAATACTATTAATAATAACAGCAATCTTCCCATGAGATGATATGTGCATTTATCATATTTTTTACATGTTATTTACGTGTAAAAGTCTTGTGTAGACATCCAAAAAGCCCCGAGACCCCTATTGAGTGCGGTTGCCTTGGAGGTGATGTCCTCAGCCTCAACTGACTCACATTTGTCACTTAAATGACACTCTATAGCAGTGCTTCTCAATCAGGGTTCCTCCATAAGTTGCTGGGGGTTCCTTGAGCGATGAGCAGTTTGCACCTCTCATGTCAGTTTAAGTGACCCCAATGATCTTTTTGGCTATCTGTAAGGTGACATTCTTCCCAATGACCAGCAATGTAAGCGGAATTCTTCCCACTGACCACCACACTAATATACTGTGATCTGTGGATATATTATTTATAAAAGGGGTTCCCTGAAGACCTAAAAGTTATTTCAAGGGTTCCCGTTGTCGAGAAACACTGCACTTTAGTATTCATATTTGATTCATATACTTCCCCAGAAGCCACATAAAAGGTTATGTTGATGGGGGAAGATAGGGGTGGTGGCTCTTGTGGCATGAGAGCAGTCTCTATCAGTCTCTTGTGACATGAACAGTCTATAACAGTCTCTTGTGACATGATATCAGTCTCTAACCATCTCTTGTGACATGGGAGCAATCACCAACAGTCTCTTGTGACATGAGATCAGTCTTTAACTGTCTCTTGTGACATGGGAGCAGTCTCCAACAGTCTCTTGTGACATGAGAACAGTCTCTTGTGACATGGGAGCAGTCTCCAACAGTCTCTTGTGACATGAGATAAGTCTCTTTTGACATGTGTATGCTCATTGCAGACGGTAAGTATATTTTATTGCAAAAGGGATAAGCCTGGCTGCTCCTAGCGTTTCCTTGCACAACTAAAGTTCTGCTTAATGGAGTGGGGATTCAGTTTTCTAGGACACCCAATAAAATGTCCCTCCCACTGGCTTTCCACATCTAACGTGTAAGTGTATCCAAAGGTGGATAATAGTCTGTAACCTGAATGCATTCTAACACTCTTTTGTAATATAGTCTTAAATTGTTTTGCATGGGGTCTCATAATATGGGAAACACTTTCTTCCAGGGGTGGACATAGGGAGACATACAGCTGTAAGGGATCCCCATGGAGGTCCCAAGTCATTTCTGCAGGGCAGGGGGCCCCAAGTCGGTTCTGAATGGGGTCCCACTGCTGGCTTTCTTCTTCCATAAAAAGCTCTTTCTACCATAACGCACTTTGATGCAGTCTTTAACTATCTCTTGCAACCTGAAGGCATTTTACTCATCTAGTTTAATACAGGAGCCGTATGTTAACATTTCCTGTAACATGCCAAATCTCTGAAAGTCCTTTGTCATGGGAACAGCTGCTATTATTACATTTTTTCCCATATGCAGCTCTTTTTATTCTAACAATGTAATATTAATAATTAACTGGAATGTGGTCAGCCAATCCACTTGAGCAAGGACTGAGCTTATCATAGGAAAGCAAAGAATGGTAACAATGCACTGATATCTGCAGCTGTATTGTGCTGAGCGGATATTAAACCAATAACTGGATGGATGAAGGAGGAATAGTGACAAGGCATTGCCAACAACAGGTTTTATTTCTGCTTTCTTGTTATACATCTGCCAGCACACAGCTCACAATGGGCACAGTGATACTCTCTTGCTCTGGATGTTTGACAAAGTGAATTGGCAGGAAGTTTAAGTAACCACTAAAAGAGACAAGAAGCCACAAAACAGAAAGCTCTTCAGAAAGCTGGTGGTGAGGCAATACAGAATCACGATGAAAGAGAGACAACATTACGCCACATACAACGCCAGCAGATCCAGAGGAAGCGCAATGCCAGCTCATCTGCAAACATGTTCAAGAGGGCAAATAAAAGATTTTTTGTACTTTGATATAAAAAAAAACATAGGACTATACAAACTAAATTCATATTCAAGGCATAACCGATGATTAGGCTAAGCCAAGTGCAGCAGTTTTGATGCAAAGGCCACTATAGCACTATAAATTGCCTTAAAGCAGAAAAATAATTCTTCAATTGAACAATGCAATCATGCAGGCTTTTTATTGCAGAGGTGATGTCTCTTTCACAATAAACATGCTTACCTGCCTGTTGGAAAATGCTTTTCGTAAAGAACATGCATTGATCATGTGCCTATCAGTGTAGGATGCCAGGATATGCTGGGTATCTTAGCATTCCCTAGGGCCAGGACTGAATGAATTGTGCATGCACAGGCGTCACATCATTCTGGCCTGGCCTATCAAGATGGGCAAAGATATGACATCTGGAAGAAGACTTGGTGAAGATTATGGCACCCACAATAGAGCGAGGACAGAAGAGCGTAATAAAAAAAATTGCAGTATCTGTCCCTTCTGTGCCCGGTCACATTTTTTAATTTTTTAATTTTAGATTTGCTTTAAGGTGAATGACAGTCAATATTTATATATATTTTAGGCAATAAGCTTATTACATAGTATTTGCCCTCCAGGATTCATAAAGATAACATGCTCCTTAAGCCCTGATTCATTAAGTAGCAAGGGCACTTAAAGGGAACCTGTAGCTGCTAGCACTGTGGAGAAATTCATCCTCAAAGTTTACAGGAGAATCACTGTCATGCAAGTTAAGGGGAGAACATGAAACAAATAATCCATGGCAATTGCTTATGGTGCATGATGAATTTAGATTGGCTTTAATGATTATTGGTGAAGCTAATACATTTAATTGTGAAATATCAGGAATATTCTGCACATTTTTAAAGTAAAGGACAGACAAAACTTTTTTTAAAAAACAATTTGGATAGACTAGACAAAGTCATGATCTCATATCATTTATTTTTATGGCTTTCTGTGTCCATATTGGGCAAACATTTAACACATTAATAAAAATAAAATAAAGCCTTTCTAAAATATGTTTTCATATCAACGTCAAAGTTATTATTTATTATATCTATTGTCAGTATTACGTGTTCTAACCAGCTTTTTTCTTTTTTTTAGGTATGTCATGTTCTACAATATAGCACTTCTCTTTGGTGCACCTCTTGTCTTCAGCTACCAGGAACGATGCAAGACTGTGGGAAATAAAGTTAAACTTGGTTTCTGTAATTTAACTCATGTTCCCTATTTGGCAAGTTACACACAGTATGCTGATTTAAGTTACAATTACATCCAAGAACTAAATTCTACATCATTCCCACTTCTAGAGGAAATGTTGGTCCTGTATCTTAATGGCCAAGAAACTAAAAAGCTTACAATACAGAAAAACAGCTTCAGAAATCTACCAAATCTCTTTTATTTAGATTTATCCTACAATACCATGCTGGTATTGGATCAAGATGCTTTTGCTGGCTTGACTAAGCTTACATCACTTCTGTTAAACCACAACAAGTTAAACAGTTCCATACTGGAAAATGACTATTTGAAGGATCTGTTTAATTTGGATCTTTTGCAGCTGTCCTTCAATCAGATAACATATCTGAAACCCAACCCCTTGTTTTATCGTTTGCACAACTTTAAAGTGCTAAGTTTAAGAAACAATGATATATCCAGCATTTGTGAGGGAGATCTTCACAGTTTTCAGCTGAAGCATTTTAACCTCCTTGATCTTTCATATAATAAATTGGGTTGGCAAGATATCAGTACCTGGGGAAAGTGTGGAAATCCTTTCCGAAACATTAATTTGGATATATTGGCCATTTCTGCAAATGCATTAAATGAACAAACAGTGAAAACAATAGGCAATGTTATAAATGGAACCAAAATTCAACAGTTACAACTTAGTCATCACTTAATGGGTCCTGGGTTTGGCTTCCAAAACTTCAAGGATCCGGATAATTTAACTTTCGCAGGTTTGGCCAACAGTGACCTTCTGGTTCTGAACATATCAAAAGGATTGATTTTCATTCTGGAGCCTTTTTTGTTTGCAAATCTTTCCACCTTGCTAATTCTTGATCTCTCAACAAATAAAATAAATCGCATTGAAACAAATGTCTTTCAAGGATTGAACCAACTTGTTATCCTCCATCTTTCCAATAATTTATTGGGAGAATTATACAACAATGCATTTGATGGTCTCACAAGCGTAGCGCAAATTTACTTGAATGACAATCATATCGGGCCAATCCAACAAAACGCTTTTAAAAATCTTCCAAATTTAAACCTTGTAGACTTGAGCGGCAATGCCATTCTCTCCGTTGTGTTTAGTGAAAGTATAAAGTTTCTATTTTTTATAAATCTAAAGGAGAACAAGCTAAAAAAAATTGACAGTGATGAATTAAAATCTCAAATACTCCACTTGTCTGAAAATCAGTTGGAAGATCTTGGAATATTGCACAAGCTTTTACAGAACACGGAGCTGACTGCCATCTCTTTGAATCAAAATCGATTGTCTGTCTGTTATCCTTACCATACAATTCCACTAAATAATTCCCTTTTCCACCTGGATTTGGCAAACAATATGATACAATTAATTTGGGGGGATGCCCGATGCCTTAATGTGTTTCATAACCTTTTGGTTCTTCAGAATTTGTATCTCTCCAACAACCATCTCCAGTTCCTTCCAGATGGTATTTTTAAGGGACTAAACTCTCTGGAAAACCTCAACTTGTCCTCAAACTTTCTAAGAATTCTAAGCCCTGGCGTTTTCCCGAAAAGTCTGCTAACTTTAGATATTTCAAAGAATCAGCTGCTCTCACCAAACCCGGAGGTTTTCTTTACATTGACGAACCTTACCATTGGATTTAATCAGTTTGTTTGTGACTGTACCCTTGTAAATTTTTTAATATGGTTAAACCAAACTAACACTACTGTGGAAGATTCTCCTTATATTTTCTGTGCTTACCCTGAACCTTTTATGTACCAATCTCTATATAGCCTGGAATATGAAGACTGCGATGATGAATTATTGTTAAGGCATATTAGGTTTTCTTTATTTGTTTTTACCTCGGTTGCCATTGCAACTTTTTTGATCTCTGTATTTACGTATAAATACTTTCGGGGGCTTTTCTTTGGTCTTTATAAGAAGATGGTCTTCTCCATGCTTGAAGAAAAAACCCAAGAGGAAAAAGCACACAAATACGATGCTTATATGTGTTACACGCAAAAGGATTTCCAATGGGTGGAAAATGTCTTTCTCAAAAACCTGGATTCTGAATATTGTGAAAAGAACCGGTTCAATCTGTGTTTTGAGGAAAGGAACTTTATACCTGGGGAAGATCATATTGTAAATATTCGGGATGCCATTTGGAACAGCAAGAAGACTGTTTGTATTGTGACCAAGCAATTCTTGAGGGATGGGTGGTGCGTGGAAGCGTTGAATTATGCTCAGAGCCGCTATTTCACCGACCTGAAGGACGTACTTATCATGGTGGTGGTTGGCTCACTCTCAGACTACCAATTAAGAAAATACAAACCGATACGGACTTACATTCAAAGGTGTGAGTATTTGAAATGGCCAGAGGACTACCAGGACGTAGATTGGTTTCTAAGCAGACTTTCCTACAAAATGTTAAGGGAGGAAAAGCTGGACAACAAAGAGGTCAAAGTTCCATCAGTGACATCTACCATAGAACTACAGCAAATAGTTCCAGTATCCTGAGCTGCTCCATTACCCAAATTATTGACTGGCTCAGGAAAATGTAGCATAATCAAAGATGGACCTAAAAGCCTACAGGTCCCCAACATGTTCACTGAACCCAATCTTCAGCTTGTGCAACTTTTGCAGCTAGGCATTGTTTTTCAGCAAAGCAGCCCGAATGCCTAATTTTCTGGCCTAGCTCAGCATTCTAGTGTTTTAGTTCACACAAGGATGAACCACTGCAAAGTGTACTATAGAGCATCAAGTTATGTCTATGAAAATCTAGTTGATCCATGGACTTAACTCTAATACTTATCATGTGCATAGACAATCTGACGCAGAATTTGAAAGGTTATGGATCAGCTGGGCAATAATATGATTCTATTGAGCAAAAACAACTACGTTCTCCAAGAGCTCAAGACAAGAGCTTTACCCCTAAAGCCTGTGTTAGACTTCAAACCTGTTGCTGATGAGCAGAGACGGTTTTAGCTAAAATGGGTCCCTAAGTATATATAAAGTGGGGGTCCCAAATGCACAGCATTCTAGTTTCCTGCCCCCTGCCATTTTATTAGTTGGGGTCTTGCAGAGGCTGGGTCCCAGTTTGCTCTACCCCAAGAACTTGCCCTGGCCAGGATCAGCAAAGGTATATTAAGAACATTCACCTGCGTGTATGTATCACAGCCATGCTACCAGTGAGCCAGCAATGATTAGCTTATCCAGCCAGTGAGGAAGTGATACATGCAAGCTGGTGAGAGTTGTATCTCCCAGCTGACTCAAATCTTGCAGTATAAAAATAATCTGTTACAATAATACAATGATTTAGATTCAGGGAATTATTGGAAGGGAATATTCTTAAGCTAAAGGGGAAGTCATGTCTTTTTACATAACTGATTTACAGTTAGAATTGCTACTGAAGGACACGGCAGACAACCCCTGTTCAGCCTAAAATGACTCTTACCTGGAAGTATTGATTGTATACAATTATGTTTAAATGTGACTGTGTCTCCAGATCTGTCTCTGGTTTGTACGTGTTACAGAAACATTTGTGAATATTACTAGTAGTTTTTAGATATTTTAAAATGTGTGTTTAAGCTTTTCCTATCTATTAGAAGACACTGGTGGTCTCCTGTCGGTATTCTGACCAAATGGTCACTGTTAAGCTTTGAATAGATGTCAAATTGATGTCAATCTTTTTCTATGTACACAAGAACTAATGAGCTCTGTACACACAGCCATGTTCTATGTAAAAGGGAGGAAATTACAGCAGTTTAACCAGTAAGTAGTTTAGTGATCCACCATGGTGGAGCATTGGGGGGACCATTCATAAGATGATCGTTTATCTTGGATCACGTTTGGTCATGTTTGTAGCTTTACCTCCATCCCCATCATGATACACCTTTAGTTTAAAAGCTAACCATTCATCTTTTTAAAGAATACATGTACTTCCATAATTTAATGATATACAATTTACTTTTTATTTATCCAATGTGGTTTAACCATGCACAGCAGTTTGCAGTCCTGCAATTTTTTCTGTTTTATACAGCTTGTTAAATTGTATCCAAACACACAATGATTATATCACAGTTTCACATTCCATAGATATCATAACTGATTTAGTTTTCCTTTTTTATTTTTACCTGGTGATCTTGCTGATAACACATTTTCTGTCCCAGAGAGGATTATGCTGATTTCTCCAGTGTATGGTTGTCATTGGGCTGCTAACTCATCCTGCTTTCTTCATCTTTAATATAGGGGGGTGAGTAGGTTACAAATACTAGATAGAAAAGGACATTGATTGAGATTTTAATTCAATACAAAAAGTTCTGCTACTATAAGATACAGATATGAGGGACATGTTAACACCTTATGGCAGACTTACCTGCCAAAGAGCCCCCTCCACCTCTGCAACAGCCCTAATGCTTTTTATTCGCTTTATCACTATCTCTTCATTGGCTGAATATTAATAATGCACTGTACCTCCTGTGCATGCAAATAGAAGGTACTTAGTTTGTACACTGGACTGTACATGGATTTTTGGCAAGAGCAAAAATTTCTCTTAGACTGAAAAATGAAAATCAATGCAGCTACCACATCTGGTTAGGACTGTTAGTTAATATATATATATAAAATATTTTTTAACTGTAATTGTATGTGTCTTTTAAGCATCTAACTACCAAATTATACAATATATATATATATATATATATATATATATTGTTTAATTTGGGAGTTAGATGCTTATACGAAACATAATAATATGCACATTATATATATATATATATATATGATCCATAATATGACTTTAGCATCTCTTTATACAAAAGGGTTTCTTTGCTATCTTTGCAGATAAATTTAAAGCTGCTAGACTTTCATGGAAAGGTCCCTGAGTAGTGTTGAGCGAACCCGAACTGTAAAGTTCGGGTCCGTACCGAACTTTACGATTTTGGGTACCCGAACCCGAACATTGCAGGAAAAGTTTGAGTTCGGTGTTCGGGCACTAAAAGTGATGAATGGAGACTTGTCCCCATTCATCACTCTTTGTGCCCTGTATTCTTAGATAGAGAAACTCTATCCAAGAATACATGGTAGAAGCACAGCACGGCAACAGCGATCGCTGTTGCAGCGCTGTACTATGTATTCTTAGATAGAGTTTTTCTATCTAAGAATACAGGGCACTAAGAGTGATAAATGGGGACAAGTCCCTATTCATCACCTGTAGTGCCTGGACATTTTACAGGCATTTTAGTGCCCCAAAGTTCAGGTCCCTATAGACTTCAATGGGGTTCGGGTCCCGAACCCAAACTTTGAGACGAAGTTCCGCCAAACCCGGAAGCATTGATATACAGTGAGATAAATGTCCTGCTTTCTGTATATTGCATGCAGTCCTTCATTCCTAATTCACATTGTCTTCAATAGTATTTTTTCAAGGAGAGTAGTATATTATAAGAATAAATTATAATATGATAAGGATAGAAAATGATTCAACAAAATGTGAATTGGTAGAGTGCAATTTAGAATTTTACAATTGGGGAATGGACATCTAGCATAACGCTGTAAATACTTCTAGTGTACTTATAAATTTGTAATTATTATTAAACCGGATTTAAATAGCGTCAACATACTATGCAGTGCTGTACATTAAACAGTGGTTGCAAATGGCAGACAGTGACACAGGAGGAGGAGAGGACCCTGCCCTGAAGAGCTTACAATCTAGGATCTACTATTATCTATATAGTACTTATATACTATGATTTGCTGTGTCTATTCTCTAACAAGGACTTACAGACAGTGTTAGAAAACAGAAAACAGCAGGGGCAGGAAAAAACAAATTCACATAGGCAAACTTGCTTGATTTTCCTGGATATAGTAAAGGCGCTAGATTTGTGGAAGTACATATATTCTTTAAAATAATGAAATATTAAATGTAATATTAATTGTGCCTGGATATCAAGAGAAGATATATTTTGCTTACTGTGAATCTATGTGAATATGAATAGTGTATCACTAAGCTCAAGTTTCCAGATGCACATTTTATTTTCTTCTGCTTTTTCTTCAGTTAGGTTATGTTTAACTTTTATGTTTTATCAATTCAACAATAATGTATTTTTTTATCATATGTCCAGTTTCATTATATAAAACCTGCAAATAAATAGGTATATCTCCTGTGATTATTATCTGGTCTACTTGGTGCCACCATAGTCCCCAATCTCTATTGCTTACTGTATTATTCTATATGTGATGTCCTGCCATAGAGAATAATGGCCAGTTTGTCTCCAAAGCAAAGACAGTTCTGTATGGTCAGACGCCGGCTCCAGACCAATGCATGCACAGGACGGTACAGACAAATCAAAGTGTTATAGTAGCCCCACATGGAATCCTTGGTTTTCAATGGCGGTTGCTACTTAGGTTTACTTTTCAGCTGCAGAGTTTGGAAAATGCATTTGTTTTATTTAAAAGTGCAAGGATAGGCAACATTAGAAATGACGTATATATTGCAAGCTGACACTTCCTAGGAGTTTTTGCTTTTCTGAGACCCCTTCCCCGACATTTACTTATAATATGGTTTCACAACCTGTTGATCCTGCCAGTAGATCCATTTATTTCCATTTTCTGCAGCAAGGTGACAACCCTGTTTATTCTGCAGTGAAATTGCTCAGCAAGGTTGTCACCCTGTGGACTGGGTAATCTTGGATGGGCATGTAATGGTTTAAAAGATGAGCACCTAATGGTTTCTACTAACTTCTCCAACTACCATTTTGATGGGCAGCTTGCTCTGTTAAGGGGAGGAATAAAATCTTTGGATTTATTTGTAGATTTAGAAGATAATACAACTTATAGAGAGTTCAGAATACCATTCAGAATAATGAGCTTAAAAAACCCATTAAATGTTTAGAAGTGTCTGGTATTGTGGTGCTGAGATTTTCAACCTCAGCCATCAAGCACCTTCTTGAACCCAAGTGAATCTGGTAGAAAGCAAATTAAATCAGGAACTCCACTAAAGAAATCCTGCAGAGGGCGCCAGCGGCTGTACGTGGGAACAGGGGGTTTCTGACATATCAGAGTCCAACCAAAACACAGCTGCTTACAGATTTTATTTTGTATAAAGAAAAGAATGAGAAAATTCATAGTAATCATGCTTTATCCATCTTTTATATTTATGTATTCTTGTGTATGATACAGACGTGTATTTGTGTAGCATTTTTTGAGGAACGTCACTCTTGTTTAGAGTTTTATGCACATGAAAATTTGAAATATTCAGTATTTATTAAGAAAAGCTGACTTTATTTCTGAATAAAAAACATTTTTAGAAGCGTGTTTGATTTTTTTACATCTGTATTTTATAGAAAAAAAAATGAATCAGTGATGGTGATGGTTTAAATTCATATTTTTATATTCTATTAGCAAAAATCTAATCTGAAATGAAAATCATAAAACGTTGTGTGTTGTGGCATTTATAGATAAATAGTGTTGAATTAGTCACAGGAATGAGATACGGAATAAAACCAACCTCTGCCCATATCTGAAACACCTACATTTTTATATATTCTTATTCTTAACAAGGCATGAAAAGCCTTTATAAGTCAGATCTGACCTATTTAGCTGAATGTACTGTGGGGTGATTCATCCTTAAGGATCATAGAAGAGACTTTGTAGAATAAAGGAAGAACCTTTTCATCAGGGCATTGGATTTGCCCCCTGGTAGATTTATTTCACGGGTAAAGCAGGGCAGGGAATGACTGTAGAGATGACTATGGAGCTGGCTAATGGGGGACCCTATGATGCAGAATAGAGGAAATGCCTATTGGGCAGGGCATAGGAGGTGCCAGTGGATAAGGAAAGGAAAATGCCCATTGAGTAATGCAGCAGAGGTGCTGTTAGAACAGAGCCAGGGGATGCATATGGAGAGGGGTTGGAAAAGTCCCCACAGTATGTAGCAGTGCAGGAGTGTTTTGCTTAGGATATGTGACAGTAAGAGTCAGACAAAATTATTGCAGCAATTAATGATTTTATTCAACAGTTTCAATAATTCATATACAAGAACAGCAATAAATGCAAAACAATATCAAGAAGCACACTAATAGGCACTATATTCCTATTTAATGCACAGAGCTGCGTAATATGTTGGCGCTTTAAAATTCCTGTTTATTATTATTAATAATAATAATAATAATAATAATAATTTATAAAAGTGTGATTAGCTTCTATATACAAAAATATTACATCACCAAGAGAGTTGACTTCTTCCTCACCCACAATGACTGGGAAGTTCTGTGACAGTCAGGCAGGGGCTCTCCGGACTGGACAGTGGTCCACTTATGGCTGAGGCTTCTACCTGAGGAAACTTTTAGTTAAGCAAATAACTATTTAATCATCCCAGAAAGCTGGCCAGGCTCCCGACAAAACAGAAAAAATGTTCCTGCTCAGAAGTTGTTTAGGTTTCGCCAACTCCCACCTTGTATCAATGATCAATTTATAACCTGGGTTTCATCAACAAATTATTAAAGCAGGATACTCCTCTTACCTTTCTACAAACAGCTGCATCACCATGGTTTCCAGTAAGCACTATGAACCATCAGGTCTTTTGCTACAACCAGGAATAGGAAATGCCTATGGAGCAGGATGGGAGAAGGACCTGTGGTCAGGGGGTGCTTATGAAGCAGAGTAGGGGGAATGACTATGGAGAAGGACATAAGAGGTGCCTATGGATATGGAAAAGGTACGTACATTTTAGGCAGTGCCAAGGAAATGCCTATGAAGCAGGTGGAGGGGGTAGATGCCTATGCTGTGTAGCAGGGAATGTGCCTATGGGTGGGGTAGATGCCTATGGAGCAGGGTAGGAAGGAACCTTGTCCCAATGGCTTCTTAGGGGGACAGGAACCTTTTCTGGTCTTCCAAATGCAGCATATATAATAAATTAAAATAATACAATATCACATATCAAAGCAGCACTCCTGGCAGCCATGTGATTTGCAATGGTGTAAGTTATCGTCACTTGGGTGAATTTCCCCAATACATACCAATAGCATACCAGTGCTGGGTTAGTAACATAATTGCTTTGTTATTATTTGGTGGTTATGCTATTTATTCAATACAGAAATTATACCACAGCCTTAGCTAAATCAAATATTTGAAATATTCTGTATTTATTTACTGAATTTGTTCCTGATAGTAATGTTTTTTTTTGAAACAACAATTTAATTCTTTGCATCTCTATATCTTAAAGAGGAAAAATAAAATGTATCAGTTCTGACTCATGTTTTAGCTTGTGGGTTTTGTTAATGTTTTTCCCTTGATCTAAAAGTAAAGATGATACAAGATTGGTTACTATGGTTTATTACCATGATAAAATATGTAGATTTAGTCACACAAATGAGATGCAGATTAAAGTAAACCTGTGCCCAGATCTGGGACATTAAAGTTTTTATATATTCCTAATATTATTAACAAGGCATCAAAAGGTTTTAAAAGTCACCTTTGACCTCTCTAGCTGAATGTGTTATGGAGTAATTCATCCTTAAAGATCCCAGCAGAGACTCTAAAATCCATTTCAGTTCCTTATAATTTCAAACAGCTGCTGTTTGTTTACATTGACGCTGAAGCATGAGAAAATATGGGACCGATTCACATGGGCAGTAAGGTTATTGTTTTACTTATTGCAAGTAACCTTGAATATTTCAAGCAGTGTTTTGCTGCCCACAGGAAATGAATAGTAGGCAGTCGGGGTAGTTAAAGATAACCAGCCAATGGTCAATGAAAACCTTGTCAATGCATATTCTTTTTGAAGAGGTACCGCAGTGCTGACTGCATGGTGGCTGGCAGGCTGGCATGCATATGGTAAATGCCTGGAGAGCGTTCGTGGGAACAAGCCTAAAGGGGAGAAGAGATGAGATTTCAGTACCCCAGTACCTCCACGGTGGTCGGAGAGGTTAGGGATGACTTCTTTGGACTCCAATGCCCCAATGGCTTAACTTAAATACACAACTAAGATCCACATATCTGTGAACTTTCTTATCCAGAAAATATTTTAAATTCCCTCCAGCCAGTTTTGTGATTCATTCCTCTCTGCCAGACAGCAGCTGGGTGACACCACTTTTTCTTTTAAAGTTTAAAAAACACATTGGTGTCACCATTCTCCCTCCATAATGCTGACTGGACAATAGCAACAGCAACACATTGATGGGTCATCAGACCTGCTTTTTTGGCACATGTGCAGGCAGGATAGTCCTCATTGGCCCCTTGTATTGCCTTGAGTGCCCACTAGAAAGGTCTATGGAAATTTTTGCCTATTGAGCCAAAAGAACTTATGTGAGGTGGGGTACTGATGCTGGACAAGCAGACTTTGCTCAATATTGGTCTTTTATGTTTAAAATTTCTTTATTAAAGGATTTTCATTTACACAGATACACATAAAATATTGGTTGCAGCATATCCATATATATCTTTAGAAAAAAGGAGAAACAATACTGAAATACAAATAACAGGATCTTGGCCTAAATATTGGTCTTTTAATTCATCCTAAGGGTATTCAGTAGGGTTGCCGTCAGGACCCTATACAGGTTTTCTAGTTCCTCCACACCAAACCTACAAAACCATGTCTTTATATGGAGCTGGCTTTGTACATGGGGATATAGTCATGGTAGAACAGAAAGGACCCTTCACCAAACTGCTGTCTCTAGGTTAGGGGAGCACAATTGTCCAGAATGTCTTTAAGCAACATTTTGGTAGGTTTCAGTCCACCTTCCTGAAAGTTGCAATAATGTATGATTGCTGGTTCAAGCCAATCAGAACATACACATATGTTATGTTAGATACTATAAACAAAATATAAAGGTCGGTATAGTTTATACTATAATGCTGCCAATTACTAAAAATATTACCATAAAAAGGTATAATAAGTATATTCTTTTTTTTTCCTTTTTATTAAAGGATGTTTCAATAAAGAACAATAGAAACAGAACAACAACAAGGGTTATAACAAATAGATTGACATAAAATATACAAATGTGTAAAAAAAATACATGGAATAAACTAACAAAAAATCAAGGAAAACATAACAGAAGCATAAGAAAACAAAAAACACCATCTTGTTGACAATATCAGGTATTTACAAACTGATCACTTTATACTGATCAAGTACCAAAAAATTGAAAGCAAACTTTACTTGTGATCATGGGCGGACATAGGGAGGTGCAAAGTGTGCCACAAGTTTCTATTCACATATCATCTAAGACCACAGGGGAGTCATTTTCTGACATGTGCAATGCATAGCAGGAGGTATGTTCCAAGGTAGACATAATCTGGCGTTTTATTGAATGAGACTGGGTCTCTATAAAGGATTGTGATATTTCAAAAAATTCCCCACCTTAGTTTCCTTATCCAGAGATACCTCAATCCGGGCCATTCTGAAAACATACCCAAATGAAAAAGCACAAGTGTCGGTGGATTTGGGTCTAGCCATTTATGTAGCATTGTTTTTTTGGCCACTAAGGAGAGGATAGCCAATAAACCAGCTGCCCCTAGTAACCTTTGCCCCGTATAAATGATAGGTACCTAAAATAGCCCATTCCGGGGTCAATGGAACATAGTTATTCAAATGAGAAGTAATGTAATGAGCCACGTCTTGCCAGAACCGTTTTATTTTACGGCGATTCCAAAAAGCATGGTATGGCTGCCCGATCCTGTGCAGACTTAAGACAGTTAGAGGTAGGGGCATAGCCCATCAAATATGCACACTATGGGGAGATATACACCCCATGGTAGATTCTGAGAGTCATTTCCATGTACATCGCCGAAGGAAGGACTGACCACGCCTTAGAGAATGCAACAAGGATATCACCAGCTGATTTACTTGGGAAGTTTATTATTTTTATGGTAATATTTTAGTAATTGGCAGCATTATAGTATAAACTTTACCAACCTTTAAAAGTTAAGCTTTGTGAATTATTTACATTACACCCATATACTAGTATGGGCGTAATGTAACAAAATTCACAAAGCTTAACTGGTTAAACAGGAATAAAAGTCTGGAAATTTATGATGACGGGGGGTGGAGACTGAGGAGCCCTACTGAGTGCCAACAGATAAATGGGTGGCATAAGAATCACGTGGCCCAAGTAACATGGCCCAAGATAACCCAGCAAATTCAGTGTGCGCACAGGCATCAGCTATAAACTGCACTAGAAAAGGCTACAAGGATAATAAGGGGTATTCCATGAGCTGACATAAATATTAGAAAAAGTATATGATACTGATGACTTGTATGGGAAAATAACAAAACTGCCAAAATAAAGAGGAAGGGGAAATAATACAAAAAAGTAGACTGGGAAAATAATAAAGGGCAAGGTGAAAAAGAAAGAGGTGATGGGGTGATGTCAATAGAAAGTAAAGGCTTGTTGGACATCACCTACATACCCAACTGGCAGACAATGTTTATTTAACAGGAGCAGGGAAAGGGCCCATAGAGCAGGGCAGACAAGGTGTCTATGTAGCAGAATGGGGGAAGTACGTATAGATTGGTGCATGGTAGGTGCCTTTGAAGCAGGACATGGTAGGTGCCTATAGAGTATGGTAGTGGAGAAACCCATTAAGCAGAATAGGTGAAATTCCAATGGATTAGGGCATGGGAGATGTCTGTGGAGCAGAGCAGGGGAGGAACCTATAAAGCACAATGGGGAAGTGCCTATGGATCAGGGCATTGGGGATCCTGTGGAGCAGGGCTTAGAATGTATCTATAGAGAAGGGTAGTGCAGGAGCCTATGAAGTGTAATAGTGAAAGAGCCTATGGGTCAGGTCATAGAGAGAGCCCATGGAGCAGGGCTGGGGATGTGCCTATAGAGAATGGTAGTGCAGGAGCCTATGAGGTTGAATAATCAGGGTGCCTATGGATCAAGGCATGGGAGATGCTTTAAAAGCACAACAGGGTTGAAGCCTATAAAGGGGCAGAGTAGATACCTATTTAGCATAGCACAGGCAGTGCCTATATGGACCAAGGAAAGGAAATGCCTATGAAACAGTGTGAGAAAAAGGCTTAGCAGGACAGGTGAGGTGGTCATGAAGCAGAGTAAGGGAAGTGTCTATGGAGAATGGTAGGTACCATTTGAGCAATATGAAGGAGATGCCTATGAAGCAGAATGGGGGAGATTCCTATGGAGATAGACAGGGAATGTTTAATGCACGGTGTAGAGGGGCCCGTGGTGCAGAGCAGCAGAGGTACATTGGAGACCTCCAGAGACTTCTTAGGAAGAACAGTAACCTATTTTTATCTGATAATACTTCTTCCAAAAATGGTAGGATTGTAATGCTATACATAATTATTTGTAACATTGAATTATCACATATCAAAAAACACCCTTGGCAGCTATGTGATTTGCAATAGTGTGAGTTATTGTCAGTGGCATGAATCATGGCATAAAATTCCCCACTGTCAATAACATAGTGCTGGGTTATTAACATAATTGCTTTGTTATTATTTGGTGGGTATGCAATTCATTCAATAGGGAAATACATTATATCACATTCTTAGGTAAATCAGATAACAATGACAGACACAGAGGCAATCCACATATTCGCTCTGCCAGTCTTTTAATTGGGACATTCTCTGGGGTTTCCTCCATCTTTTCACTGCTCATAAACAAAATGGTATTATTGGTGCTGAAGTAGCCAACTAGGTTTCACCTTTAGGGATAACATAGAATAGCAAATTATAAACATAATGAGTGATGATTGGAGTTAGTTAGTGGATGGGGTGCCATATTTAATGCTACAGTGTACCTATCCATAAGGAAGGATTTGATCCGCTGTCAGTGGGCAGTGGTCAAGCTTCCACCTTGAGTGTTGTGTGACTTGAGCCTGAGTATAGAAGGACAGAAAGGAACAATTACAAACCCACAGATGTTACATACCCCTGGCACCAACTACCACCCTTGCTGCAGCTCTTCATTGTCCATATATACTTAAGCATCCTTGCCAACCCAAGGCCATCCTCTACCAGGCTCCATGCGCCAGCCAGAACCTTCCTTGGTTCCATAGATGGTCACTTCATGGGCTACCATCTCCAACTGGCCTCAGCAATTAATAAACAACTATTCTGTTCTTGTTGCCTTCACCTGAAAGGATGCTGAACCCAAGCATTGGCCTCTTCAAAACAATAGAACCTTCCATCTCTCAGAGTAGACTTTATCATCTGGTTCCACCCTAACCAGGCTGGCGACTACAAAATCCTTCAAATTAGAGGTTGGCAGCTGTTGGACTTCGCAACTTCCCAAATGGGGCTAAGATCTCCTGCGCCATTTTCTCCAACAGCCCAGTGAATAGCTCAACTCTGTGTCATTCTGCTTTCTCTTCCTATCAGCATGTTTATTCTCAAAGCAAGAATTGATTGGGTGCTTGTGCTGCCTCTGACACTCCAGCCATGCTGTGCAAGGATCACAATAGGCTGATTCCAGGCCAAATTTTGTGTTTCGGGAGTGCAATGGTCCACATTGTCGAGGAAGCCTGGGTAACCACCATGGCTCCCACTATGGATAGAATGGAGAAATGAGTGTGGCTGTCCAGTGGCTTGATCCTTTCATAATGGACACGAAATGTGTTACTGGCAGGGTTACCAGGAGCAAATTAAAGAAAGAAAGTCTGAAAAATGAAAACAAATGCAGCCAACACATATAAGGCCTATCAAGCTGCAATATGTGTCATTCAGCTTCAAGCTGGGATTTGTTCCCTGGCTTTAGGAAACCCAGAGAAAAGCCTCAGAGCACCTGATTTGTTTTTGCAGTCCTGATACAAATAGGTATTGTGATTTCGGCAGTGCTGCGCAGTAACAAGAGCAAGTTTCATGAACTGAAGCGATTGTTGTAAGCTGGCTTGTCATCAGAGATGGCCGGTGTGTTCCACTTCACTCCCTGGAGGGAAAGTCATTGGCCGTGAAGACGTAATCGGGGTGATGGAAAACAGACGTCACCTTGATCTCAATAAAAAGAATGAGATTGTAGCACGGCAGAGAAAACTCTGCGCCATCCTGAGTGAATGGATGGTAGTTCCTTCCCCCTGGAGATCATCGATCTTTTAACGCCGTCAAGATTCCAAGATTGCCAACAAAAGCCTCACTGTACAATATTCAAAAAAGAAATCCTGATCTGTTAAATTTTAATGGGCATTCATGGCTTTTCTCTGGGCAGTCATTCATTGATTCTATTGATGTTCTTTACGCAATATTTTATTCTTAAGGCTGAGAATAATCTTCTGATCCTGCAGTAATTAGCTTTGTTAGAATTTATGAACTCTACATGACCTTTGTGTGCCACCTATATACCTGGCACTACTTCATGAGATAAGAAAGCCATCACTCATTTCAGCTCCAGTGTTCTGCATGGAAGGGAGGAGGCATTAAAAATAATTGCTAACGATGATTCTAATAAAATTCTGCAGGATAAATCTTGGGGGAAGTAGTAGTTGTAGGAACAAGCAGCAGGTGCATAGGACATGGAAGAAGAAAGGATCACCAAACCATTTGTTTTCAACCAACACTCATAATATTAAATTTGTCATAATTTAGGCCAACACGTTTCATAGAATGTCATCCCTTCATCATGGTCGAAAAATGCAATAGGCGGTCACAATTTATTACATTTCAGACCTGCTTTGAGATCAAGAGATCCCGCACAGATGGCACATTGCTTGGTCACTTGCAACCAGTTTCTGGACATTTGGCAGCTGGTGGGAGTGAGCAGTACTGTACCACTAACTGCCACACCAATGCATTCTCTATGGAGCTGCTGCCAGGAGATGTTACAGGTAGAGTCCCCTGGGAAACTGCAACCTCGCCACCAGTGTTAGCATAAAATAGAATAAAAGGTATACATTGTACCTCAATACCTATCATTAGGAGAAACCATCTCCTGACCACCACACCCCTCCAAGGGTACTAAAAAAACTATATACTCACCTAAATCCAGCAGACAGATCCATTGATAGCTCCTCTTTGGGATGCCGGACACCAATGATCCAGCAGATGTGCACACATCAACCAGTCCCCACCTGTACCCCTGTACTTCAAAAACTCAAGCAGCATGCCATGCCATGTTAGTCTCATGTTAGGGTGCTCAGCAAAATGTACATCCATATTCTAGAACTGCATGGAGTTCCATTAAGCCAACAACAATTATGGGGATACTGGGGCCCCCTGTATCAAGGATACATACAGACCACCCAGCCATGTGCATGGGCAAACATTTATACCATCAATAATGATCAATATTGGAAAACTCCTGATGTCCCTGCTGCATTCTCTTCTCCATTATAAAAGGTCCCTACCATTGGACAGCCAATAGGAGGTTACCACATCAGGTTTATTACATTTAAAGTGCTTATCATTCTTATATATATTGTTTTGGATAGAATTAGAAATACTATTACACCCATAATACTAATCTATTAGAGAAATGTTCCATCACTTCCTGTGCTGCTATCAGTATCTGGCACAGGGACACAGCAATAAATGTATGATATGGGCTTTACCCTTCCTCTATTACTACCCATCCATAAATATATATAAATATATATATATAGTCTGTATTGCTGTTGGAAAGTTCCTCTTATTTCCTTTCTAATAAAAGTCACAAAACAGGAAGTGAGGAGAAATAATTATAAAAGATCTCTGGATATCAGTAAAAGCATAACAAGGGTTCCAGTCTTTTCCCATCTTCTCCAAAACTAGATAGTAAAGATAAAAAAGTTCTGACTGGCCATGCATCTCAATAACAAGTCTATTCTGGTAAGAAAAATTTGGTATTATCACAAATAGAATTACTGATGAATTCATAAAAAATAGAAGTCAGCTGGTTTGTTAAAAATTTATTGGAATTTGACTATATTAAGTACCCAGAAATTCTTGCAAAACTTTTTTTTCATGTAAAGGGATGAAAAAATAAAGTCAGTACAATTCTTTCATATTTAGATTTTCTCGGTTTATATAAAAGTGATACGAAACCTAAATCTGGAATAAGTTTAATGAATCTCCTTCCATGTTGATTGGACCTGCGGTTACATCTAGTGGTCCAGGTGTCAATGTGGTGCTGTCCTGCAATTGTTTTGGATTACAGTGGTTCTATAACAATGGTTTTGGTCTTGGACCAGTTCTGATAAAGTCACAGCCCAAGTCAACGCTGCTGCCAACATCTGAAAGTCCACTAGAGTCAGTGCAGCACCATGGATGGCCATGTATGCCTTATAGTGCATCCCCTGCATGGCTTAGGGGTAAAATATCACTTTAAAGATCGCCCAAACTCACCCTGGCAATGTCACCTCTGTGTGTTGGCAAGGTAGACATTGGCTGACAATGTACATGGTGAGCCTGCCTTTGCATTGGTTAGGGGCTGTCAGAGGTGGGCTTCTCCCCGACAACTCCTTGCCAATGCTAAAGCAGTGATGTAACGGCTGATTTTAAAAATGATTTGCCCCTTTAAGTTTCTCCCACCCTCTACACAGTATGATTATACCCAACATTCACCCAACAGGCTTGCATAATGCACTCATAAAGTACATTAAAAGCATCCTTTCCCTGACACTAGCGCCTCACACCTTCCCCCTCTTAGGCACTGCAGATCACAGTGGAAGGGATTCAACAGCAGAGGTAGAGCTGTCAATGAAAGAAGCAGTGGGCAGGTCTGGGAGTAGTCAGTTGATGATTGACAAGCTACATATTATTTGTATGTGTCTGTAGACATAAATCTCTTCAAAGCCAAAAATGTAATTGGACTTCTTTGGAATATGTTCAGCTTCTGGCTCATTTGTGCTTCTGTAGAGGATGACCATCCCATTCAACCAACATTCACTAAATTTCAAGAATTTCAGATATATTGAGGAATCAGGAATCACAGCTTATTTCAATTTACTACTATGATTTATGTATCGGTGACATGGATTGAAGCCATATGTGATCATGAACATTGTGCATCATCATCACCATCATCATCATCATCCAACATCACTTGGTCACTTCCCCTCTCCCAGTCTGTGATTGGAAACTTAATGAGCAGCAACACACCAATGGGGTCATTTCTCTCTCGGGGCCCCTGATGTTTGGGACCTCATGCATTGCCACACTTTACTCCTCCATATGTCCACCACTGAAGGGAAAGTAGAACAGGGAGGGGAAGAGCTCAGAATATAATAAGGTAACAGTGCAAAAGGTGGGAATGTGCAAGTAGAGGAAGGGGTACATTTTATGGGGCAGTAAGGGTAGAGAAGGGGAAAAAGAGGGGTGGAAAGGTAACCAATAAATGGGGTAAAAGGAGCTACAGAATGAGTGTATCTATTTTTTTTTGGGGGGGGAAGGGAAAGGTATTTTTCATACTCCAATATAATTTCCATTTAAATCACGTTTCTGAACTTTTGATAGTGTTATAGGAATAAGATATCATACTGATAAAGTAATTTTTTTCTAATACATTAATTATATCATATTAAAAGTCAGAAGGTATTTTTGCTACACCTCCTATATTTTCCTATGTGTTGTCCTCTTAGTATTAAGTGAGGGTTTAAATTTCTGTAAATATTTCCCAGCAATGTTTTAATTAAATCAATGAAACGCAATACCTTTTCTAGCCACCAGGTGTCTCTGTCTCCCCTGCGTTCTACAGCAGGCCAACACAGCTTTTTAGCAAAAGCAACACTGACACCATCAGGCCATAATATGTAACTGAAGAACAAAGAATGTGCGTTAAACGATGTACTAATAAACAAGGGTACCTTAACTGCAATTAAATTGCAACTTAAGTTACTAAAATGTAACATAAATGTTATAATCTTCCCTAGAGCAGCAGTCAAAAGTCTGATACCAAAATTTTGGAACAAGCCAGTTCTTAAAAAATCATATAAAAGAAAAAAAAATGTTCTAAAGAAATGTAAACTCTAGCCATGAATGAGACATGCAAATAAATGCAGCTCTATAATCAATATTATATTATTAAATGTATTTTTTTAAATGCAAACAATGTAAGTAGCTGAATTTGAAGTGGTATCAGTCTCTTTTTGAGAAGAAGCAGTACAAGGAGCCAACCAGTTCATGTACTAAGTAGCATACTGATAGGAGGAGAAAGCAGTCTGACGGGGAGACAAGCTAATCACTTTAATATTTCTCATTTTGCAGTCCAGTAACAGGCTGGGGGTAGGGCCAGAGTAACCTGGGCTCAGAAGGTATTGGATAAATCATGCTGGCCATTGGACTGAGGACATCTAGTGGCAGATTTAGAAACTGCAGTGGAATCTCAAGCCTGATGTTGAATATTGCAGCAATCCTCCTCCTGATGATTGGAAAGCTAAAGGTGTATTTGACCTCTACAGGGAGTCCACTGCTTATCCTTCTGTGCAGCATGCTGGCAAGGAACAAGCTTTTCTAATCGAGCTGTGGCTACTTTCTAAAGAGAACAACATGTAAGACTTACAGATTTGGTTTGGATGCACCTGAAATGTATTTAGTTGATTTAAACTGAAGCTTTGTTTAAAGGTGCAAAGACAGGCCAGAGACAGTCAGGCTGGGGAGGTGGGGGCCAGGGGATGCAGGACTTCCTCCATTAAGGAAATGAGGGAGGGTCTATTTGGTTTGCTGCAGCTTCTAATGTAAGAAGCTCACAGTGTGCATTGATATAGGAGCAATTTCTATCCAGGAGAGAAGATGCAAGATTATTGGGAAGACTAGGGGGCAGATTAAAAAAAAGGGGAGGCTGGGGGCAGATTAAATAAAAGGGAGGCTGGGGGCAGATTTAATCTACATATATATGCGGAAAAACTTTTGGATTACCATTCCCCTTTAAACCCAGTCCGGCTCTGACTCTTCCCACCTAATCACATCACTGAGCTCAGCAAACAGCATTCATGGAACTGTCCCTGTGTGCCAGGACTCTAATAATGACTATGTACAAGAATTGCAGATCTGCCCTTAAACCAAACAAAAGTCCAGGCCAGGATCTCTGCACTGAGCACATCACACCGCTGACTTACCTGCACACCCTCCATGATATGTGAAGCATTGGTTGCTGGGATCAGACCAGACATTGCACAGGTAATCCATCCCCTGACCTTTGCCAGACTACCAACTTCTTACAGGGTCAGTCCATCCAAATCTTATCTTCCAGGTTTACCAAGAGTTATATCCAGCCAACTTTGTGAAAAGTCTGGGATGGAATAGGAACAGGTAAAACCCTGTCTGCATATTTTATGCTGTTTGTGCCCTCTTTGGAGGGATTTCTCTTCACTTCCTGTTGCAGAAACCTAATGGAGAGAGGAGATTTGCCCCAAAGGGTAATTCACTTAATGCCCCCATTGAATGATTAACCTTTGCTCTATGTTATACAGGCAACTCAAAGCTCATGGATTTCCCATTCCCAATGGTTTAAAACATGATGATTAGAGAGAGGGGGGATTTCCCTAATTGAGGTCACACAAGATTCTGTTTGTTGCCTTGATAAAGGGGACTATTGGGCTTATGGGATTTAGCAATAAGTGCTGACGTCTTAGTTATTTGGATTTGTATGTCACCCTTGCAATGCACCATGCTCTTGTTTGCTATGTGAAAAGTTTGTGCAGGAATATATATATAAAGGATTTGAGCAATGGCAGACTTTCTAAAACTTCCTAGTTCTATCTATATTTGTTAAAAAGACCCAAAATCACCTGTTCAAACCCTTGCACCACAGGCAGCCTCATGTGATTGATCAGTTGTTGGCAAATATTGCAGATTCATATTGTAACGTGTGTGTCCGGATTTAATGTCCTCTCCACTCCTCCCCCAGGGACCTTGTCACCGGCCACCCTCCCACATCTCACTTCTTGATTTTCTTGTTTTTCCTCCTGGCTTTCAGAAGAAAAAACATTAGACGGCAGACATGTCCGACGGGGACGTCATAATGGTGAGTGACAGTCATCTGCATTCAAAAGTTAATCTTTATGAATTGCTCTTTGCTTTTTGTTGCATTGGTGCCCATTGGTGAAATGTCAGATTGCTCCTTCACCTGCACATTGCTTGCTATCTGAATATTGGCAGCTTGTAGTAGCTCAGGTGTATCACCTGACCCCCAGATGACAATGGGTGGTCAGGGGGTCCATGTCTAACCCAATGGCTGCCCCCTTGCTTACTTCAAGATAGATTCCTTGTAAAGGACAGCAGACCACAAGCTGCAATTGCTGATCTCCTTTTGGAAATGCCACTTGCCTGGCTGTGTCAGGTCTGGTTAGGTTGTGCTGATGCTTGTCCAAAAATGGGATATTTTCAGCAGCATAGTGTCTTGCTGTGGTGCAGCGCTCCTGAGAAGATATGTTAGGACAATTCAGACCACATAACACCAACGTGTGAAATGTACATCGCAATGTGGCTATGGCATCTCACGCAATGGTGGGATTTGCTGCAATGTGTAAATTGGCTCTAAAAGAAATCCTTTCCAGAATCCAGGCTGCTGATCTCTCCTTTGAAATCAATGTCTATACTGTCATGCCAATCCAGTGGCTTCAAGATTTACCTTCTAAACTTGGTACCTAGATTGTAAGCTCTTCAGGCAGGGTCCTCTCCTCCTCCTGTGTTACTGTCTGTATCTGTCAGTCATTTGCATCCCCTGTTTAATTGTAGAGCGCTACTTTATATGTTGGCACTATAAAAAAATAATAATAATACCGCTTTTGACTCCATCTGTGTGCAGAAGGAAGTTGAGCTGGCAGACGTGGAGAAGAAGAGACTCCCAAGGAGGATAATACACTTTGTGAGTGGAGAGACCATGGAAGAGTACAGCACCGAGGAAGAGGAGGAGGAGGAAGATCAGAGGATTGACTTTCACAATGTGGACACGGTATTGATACCCTGTTTCCCCTATAATAAGGCACTGTCTTATAGTTTTTGAAATGCCAAAATATGCCCTAGGTCTTATTTTCAGGGGGATGTCTTATTTTTCCATGAAGAAGACTACAGT
>NC_092861.1:147318661-147327203 GCF_032062135.1 Pyxicephalus adspersus | reverse complement strand
GGGGGGGGGGGGGGGGGCGGCTTATTTGATGGGAATGCCTTATCATTGGGGAAACATGGTATCAATCTGGGAGTTTTAGGTGTTCCATTTCCTCCTGTTTCATTTTTCATAAAAAATATGAAGGAGAATCATAATGGCCACAGACCTGATGCGGGGGTGCTGGGAGCCCTCGGGAACTCAGAGATTTCACCAGTTCCTAAAAGTTAACAGTCTGTCGGGGGGTTCATTTTATAGACTTACCATTATCCAATGGGTACAACTGTCTCTGCAATACAGAACATTGCTCCACCTGCATGGAATTCTGGAAAATGCCATTTTGAGCAGTAACAATATTCTTGCTCTGTTTTTTGGCAGACGCAGATGAGCTGGATCACATACTTACAGTTCTGGCTACTCCGAGTTACCACCACGGCTTTTTTCAGTAAGTATTCAAATGTATCTCCTAAATTCACTACAACTGCTAATATGACACAACCACTTATAACATTCTCCGAATTATTCATATGCTGCTGATTGTCTATTAATTGCCATAAACTGGAGGTAAATTGTGTTCCTACTAATGCAAAAAATGGTTACTTCTATCGTACAATATAATAAATATTTTATACTATATATTAAATGCTCAGAAAAGCCCATTTGTGCTTCTGCCAGTGCCAGGTAAATTTATAGTTCTCTTGTTCTCAAAATTTCCAACACGTTTCACCACATTAGTTGCTTCATCAGAGCAAAGTGACAATCTCGATATTCAAACCACCCTCAAAGATTCTAAAAGCAGATCTCCTCCACCCCACATGTATTTCATAGCGACTTTTTGTCTTTTCTCTTGCAGCGTGTGATTACCTGGGAGGGAAACTAGCAAATTTGTTTGGACTGAATTCTCCCAAATATCAGTATGCCATAGATGAATACACCCGGGCACAGGAACAGGTAAAACGATCAAAGACTTCATCGGACAAATAAACAGCCCAAGCAAAGAAATTGTTCTAAATCATAAATAATAAAACAATATTGTCTTATATTGCTCGACCTGACCCTGATGGGTTATATGAGCACACAGTATAAGCAGTGGCCACACTTTCCTTCAGGGTGCACGGTGCCCCACCTCCTGTATGTCACTGACCTACTAGCGTACATCACCAGATTGGAAAATGCCCACCTTGAGCTTCTTCTGTAAATTGATTAAAATAAAGAAAAAGAAGAGAAAAAATGTTTGCAAGCCCATCTCCCCAACATTTGGTCATCATAGTGAGCAGGTTAGTTTCTGGGTCCCACCAAGATAAAGATATTCAGGCTTCCAGTACGAGATTGCCATTAGGAGTAAGCAGGTTGTCCTGTTCCACTCTAAACATACTTTTTTGCTTATTCAGGACAGCGATGATGAAGATGAAGGTGCTTATATTGAGGAAATGGGAGAGAAAAATGTCCAAAGTGAGACGGATCACCTACAGATGCAGAGCATGGAATATGGAACCATCCAAAGCCAGGAGACCGCACTAGATGCAGAAGACAAGTATCATGTGGATTCAGAGACTCAACAGTCCAATGTTCCACCGAGTGAGAAATAAAAGAGTTATCTTTGTGCACTCAAACCCGGAACTGAATCATGGTCACAAAAAATCTGAAAAGAAGGACAATGGTTAAAGTTGGTGCATACCAGGGGTGGAGCTGGACCTTTATAAGGCCGGGAAGCCAACCTGAGGGTACCCACTGGGAAGAATATATTGATGGCTGTAGCATTTATCTAATGATATGAAACAGATTGGAATGGGTGGAAAACCGGTTATAAAGGGAGTGGAGCAGGGTGACATTTGATGATTCCCAATGTATCCATTGGATATTCCTTATTATATTCCACTCTCACCGCCTTCTGCATTCGGTGTATGTTGAAAGCACGAGGGAGCCTTTCCATGGCTTTTAATGATAAAAGGCAGAGACTATGCAAATGTAACCTTTTCCTGCTTACTATCCCCACCTTCTGTACACTGCATGGGTGAGAACAATGGTAGGAAGATAATCTATTAAATAGGGATGTTGGGAGTTATATCTGGGACTTTGGGTCACAGAGGAAAGGTCAAGTTGCTGAATGTACTGGAGCCACTGCCAGCCTAAACACAGAGGTATAAATACCGTAACTTCCTCTAAACAATCATTGTTGCATGCAGTGTTAAATACAGATTACAATTCTGTACCTATGTCTCCCATTCAGGGTCTTGCTACCATTCAAAAATCTACATGTATGCTTCCCTGCTTTCTCCTTCCCCTATGTAAGGTCAATACCAGATGGCGTCAGAGCATACACAGTGTTAATTATATTGTTCTTCTGGCCGGATGTCAGCATTCAAGTCTAGCAATTGACTTACTAGGACCAAGCTATGCATTCTGGTAGGAGATCACATGTTCCATCATTGAAAGCGCTGAATCCTTGCAATGGCTGCAATATCTAAGCAGGGGGAGCAGCAAATGTGGCTATAGGTGGGCAATGTTCTAGATTGTGAATTCTAGGCCCCTTTTTGTTTTTCCATGTGTCCTGCATGTTTTTGGATGGTTAGCTCAGGAGGAGTATTGTCCACTTCTGAGAGTTTATCTGCATGGATACTTACCGGTTTATTATGATATATTTTACACCCAACAATAAATTGTATTTGCAACATTTTTTATTAGCATGCCTTAGTAGTACCAACATTATTGCATTGACATTTTAGGGTATGGCTGCACCCATTTGGTGACAGCGCAGCAAAGGATTTCTCTCCCAAACTGCATGCCTTTCATTGCTATTCTCCAAAAACCGGCAAGGAACTACTAAGCCTCTGGATCAGTGTAAGGCCAGGCAATTGGTATCTTTCAGCAGGGATATTCTTCAGTATAAACTTTCCTTAAGCTTCTTTCAAACGTATCAATTGTCTTTTCTTTACTTCCACACCTATCCATTGTTTTTTACCATCCACACAGCATGCTTTATTGTTCATTAATGCAATGCATGCCGCTCTGTGCATTGGTTAGCAGTGTTCTGAATGGCACGCCAAGGCACAGATACAGTAGGCACTGATAGATCTGCACTGCAGTTAGCTTCAATGCATATAATGTACTTTTGTATTCATAATTCTCTCTAGGACCTTGGTACATTGGTAGCTCAATTTAAAATGAATTGACTTCTCTAATGGAACATGCATAGTGTAATATGGGCTACAGCACAAAGGTATGGGCCTTTTACTATACATGTGTCACTTCAGCCATTCCTCCTAGAGCAACACAAGGTTATAGTTGGTGTTCATAAAGACTTAACCCACCACCTGCTTTCTCGACCCTCTCAGGGCGAGATGTACAAATACCCAGGACTGCCATCAGAAATTTCTGGGCCCCATACTAGGCCTTCTTCCTGGGGCCCCGCTCCCATGCCTAAAAGTTCTATCATTGTTCTCCCTAATGAGACCCCAAGTATCCCTTGCACATACCAGTAGGTTGGTCAAGCAATGGTCATTTCATCACTGGGGGACAAGAATCTAAAGACCCTTAATCTTGAAATTCATCCTGAATAATACAATTAAAACATCTACCTGGTATTGTGTAGAAAGCCTTATACAATCAAAACAGATCTGATCCATCAACACATGGACTTTATAAGACATGAAGGTGTCCTGGGCTATCTGGCTCCAAAATATTGGAAGCAGATCATTTCATTCACACTGCCCCTGCTTGCTTTCCTTCTATAGAGCACCCTGATGGGTTAGACTTCCCCTTTATTAACAAGCCCTATGCCCCTGTTTCAGGTTCCCCAGTTGTCCTTTTTTGGACCATTATTGGTTGATACGACCCACTGCATATCGGGAACACCTTGCCACATTGGGGATACCCTGACCCCAGTCATCCAGCCATCACAATGTGGCCCTCGTAAGTGGCCCTCAGATTCCTACATGTGCCTGTTTTTCCTGCTTCCAACACATTCAGGAACTGATTGTTCACTTGTTGCCAAATATATGTAAACATTGTAACCAGATTGTCAATGTCATCTCTTCACCTGTCAGAGGGTTTATTATTTTGTCTGATTGAACAAATGTTTTATTGCCCCAGGAGTCCTGTGATGTGTAGGCATGGCTCTTCCATGTGATTTCCCGTCTTATCTGCACCCTCTTATCAGAGAAACACAAACATTCAGGATCTGCAGCAGCTGGTAGGAGGGCAGATCCTATACAAGTATCAGATAAGATTGTTTCTTAGAATATTTGATGGTTTAAACATTCTACAATCACTTTAAAACTTCAGCAAACAAAATGGACTTTCAGAGTCTGCCGGGGGCCACTATAATGGCCATTTGTGGATCGGATTTGATTGCCAGCTGTCAATCGGATTGTACAATCTCCTTTATAATAGTGCTTACCCATACAATCCAATTAGTTTAGGGATTGTTTATGTGTGCACTGGTTAAATGGTGGTGACACAGTCACAGGGGAGTTTAATGCTAACCATCCATCACAATGTACGCAGGCGGCTGCAGCTGATTGGCTGTGAACTGTTCCAGAACTACAGAGGAACCACCAGCAAACCACCCAAGCTAGAATATACAACCCCTAAACCCTGATATTTAATTTGCTTGAGCACAATGGGCCTGATTATTAAAGCTCTCCAAGGCTGGAGAGGATACACTTCCATCAGTGAAGCTGGTTGATCCAGCAAACCTGGAATGGATCTGGTCCAAGATTCAAAATATTTGCTAGAAAATAGCAAATGTCTACTATGATCCAGGTTTGCTTGATCACCAAGCTTCACTTAAAAAAGTGTATCCTCTCCAGCCTTGAAGAGCTTTAATAAATCAGGGCCAATGTATCTAAGGCAATTGTCATTTTTTTATATTCATCTTCATGTGCTGTCTCATCTGCATGCCATCTACACTGTACACCATGAGCTGCCTTCCTGCTGAAGAGTATGGCAAGATGACACGATTGGAGAAAAATATAAATCTCCCATCATATAAGTTATTATAAAGAAAATATTGTTAGTTTAAACAATCATTTTTTGTATATTCATTTTTCATGACCAACAAAAATGTGGGTGTGGAATTTGTCTACATTCTTTGAGCTAAAATTTCCCCCTTTCCCATTTCTAAAAATCAGAACATATGCAGACAGAAAACAGTTGTCACCCTATAAGAAGTACTTGAACTGAAATTTTCAATTTCTATAAATGAAATCAGATCAAATGAAGATAACATATCACGGGTAATTATTTCTCATTTAAAATAACAACAAATTTTCATTTATTTGGTTAAAACACTGCTTTAGATTGATCTAAAAGCAGCCTGAACTTTAAAAAGTTAGATTGTCATAAATAATTCCAAAGAGAGATAAAATCCTGCACTGAGTAATTTTAAACGTGTAGAAATAAATCTAACAACGTGGACGAATTTTTTAGTTTTATAAAAGCTAGCAATAAAGGAAAAGTCAATTCGACGAGGATGGGATTCGAACCCATGCGTGCAGAGCACAATGGATTAGCAGTCCATCGCCTTAACCACTCGGCCACCTCGTCAGCTGCTTCCTGTTCCGCCTGCAGCTCTTATACAAGCTCTATGCATCAGATTACAGGAGGAGGAAATACTTTGTATTTATTGAATTCTTAGTATTTTTTTATTTTTGCATTGTAAATCTAGGAGAGATGTGTTTGGACCTTTTCACAGATATCTGCACCAATCAAATGCCTACAGAAAGACAATCCATGGATCAGGCACATTTTATACAATTTTTATGCTTTTGTTTTCAAAAATTAATTTATTATAAAGGCTTAAAAAGTAAAATAAATTGATTTATGTCACAATTATTGTTAATCAAAAAAAAAAAAAAATACAAAGTAGGAAACTCTAACAGGGCATCTTGTGTAAAAGATGTAAATAAAAATATTAAATTTTTAAAATCTTCTCTATATACATTAAATTTAAGGAAATAGGTATTGTGTAAATATAATGGAAAATGAAAGAATGATTTGAATTGATGAAGATGGCCAATGCAGAGATACATGCTGACTGTATAGATAAATATTAGAAAACTGATTTATAGTAGAACTCCAGCTAACAATAAAATAAAAAAAAATGAAAAGCTTTGTAAAAAAATAAATGATGACACCAGCTTTTTCTGCAATGTTCAGTTGATCCAAACATTACCCCTGCAGTACTGTTTACCGCCACTAGATGTCCTTGTTATGATGGCCAACATCATTCAACCTACTTCTTCAGAGCCCAGGTTGTCCTGAAGCCAGAGAAAAGATAGCAATAAAAAAGTGATGAGCTCATGCCTTGGTCGCTCTGGACTTTCCTCCTATCAGTATGCTTTTCGTATTACTTTTTCCTTTCCTAGTCTGAGCTCTGCTGTTCGGGAACTGGAAGGGGCTGATGAAATGAAATTCATTGACTTACACTACTTACATTTACCACTATATTATATATATTATACAATAATGTAATAATGATTACAGAGCTGTGTAAGCATTTATATCTGCCTGGAGTTTAGGTCTAAATGGTATCTAAATCCAAGAATAAAAGTTTCAATAATATATCTTGCTTGTTTTCAGATGTGATAGCTGCATTAGTTTTCTTTTTTTCATCCTTCTTTCCATTTATTTTCACCTCTTGATCCTCCCTGTAGCATTCTTCCTGTACCCAGGTGACAATGCTCACTCTATGAATTGTAAATATGTATTTTATTGACTATGGAAACCTCCCACTCTTTTTATCTCCACAACATAGGGGGAGTTTTTTGTAGTTGGAGAACTGGGAAAAGGCAGAAAATACAGGGGCCTTTCAGCTTGCAAAATTTCTGGCAGGATCAACAGGTATATTCTTGTGCAATGACACTTTCAAGTGTTCAGTATATTTAACGGACAGCGAGGGATATGTGACATTGATATTGTTTTTTTGCAAATGTCTGGGACTGGGAAGGTAGGTTGGGTGTTCCTTATACAGTATGCCATTTGTGTTCAGTACATAGTGGGTCTGACATGATGAGAACACTGCACAACTTTATTGTACAATGAATCACATTAAAACCTATTTTATGTCATGAAGTTGCACCTATTTAGATTTTAATGTATCATCCTTTTTTTTCAATTAATCTAGTTCTCTTTTTTCACTTTCCTTAGATCTCAAAATCTGATTGGTCGCTCAAAGCTCAGCCAGGGATAACAATTCTGCCGGTGTCCACTAGGTGGCAGTATGGTAAAGCAAATCAGTTTAACAATTTTAAAGGAATCCACGTTGAAAGAGAGGTGCTATTGATTACCTTTTCGTTACCTGGCTATCTCTGGCTCTCTGTTATTATTATCAAACAGTAGTTATATAGCACCAACATAATACGCAGCGCTGTACATTAAATTGGGGTTGCAAATGACAGACAGATACAGACAGTGACACAGGAGGAGGAGAGGACCCTGCCCCGAAGAGCTTACAATCTAAGAGGTGGGATAGAGTACAGATGCTAAATTTATAGATTTATTCTACTGACCAAGAAAAGAATGTCTAAATGTCACTTAGTGATCCGTCCTGCCAGATCACTGAATGACCAATAGGAATAATCACTGCTCTTTCCAAATGGGGAGTACACAGTGGAAGTCTCCTGGTCACCCTTCTCCTCCCCTCTTCATAGAATGAACAGCTCTGTCTGTACAATGATCATTCACTGTTGCTGGAAATGATCTTTAATGATCATTTCAAACAACTGTTATGAAGCGTCTATGTCCAGCTTTTTTCGGGACCTAGAACAAGTATGGGCATCTTTGTTTAAGAAGCAGCCAGAATTTTGGAAGGAGAGGCCAGCAATGAAAAGGGTCAGGGTGTTTAAATAAAGAGTTCCTTTGAACAATTTCTGCTGCACGGATTGCTCTTTCGTGATCATTTCCACTGACAGTAGAGGGGGGAGGAGGAGCAAGAGGCAGCTTGTTACATCCTCCCTTATAGGGAGCAGTCACCCCCACTTTCGTGATCCATGACGGAGAAGCACTAAATGACATGGCAGGATCACTGTACGCTGGATTTTCACCTGAGATGATCATGAACATTTGTCTCAGCGACAAGGGTCTAACAGGTGTACTTACCTTAAGTGGGAGGAAATCTTTATAATGGAGCCCCTCTACACATGCCACCCCTGTTGGCCATGGTACTCCAGGCTGGGCACCGTCTAGGTGGCCTTGTAAGAAATGGTGAATGGGGAGCAATGAATGGGGATCTTATTCTTCTCTACACCTGGCAATGTCTACACCTCTACACCTGAGTCCAATGTCTCACTGATGCCACTACACTGCAATAAGGCAAAGTAATGTGCATCATGTGTGTTGGGGCAATGCAGTGCCACTCTTTATAATTAGCATCAGAACCCAGCCCCATATAAACTACTCATCATCCCCCCCTCACATTCCAAATTTCCCCCTGACATATTCCTAACTGTTAACAACACTGTTATTCGTCCTTACCCCCAGGCATGTCGTCTTGCCATCACTTTCAATTCTGCCCTTTCATTTACCCCCCATATTCAGAACATTTCCAGGTCCTGTCACTTTCACC
>NC_092861.1:147260193-147318375 GCF_032062135.1 Pyxicephalus adspersus | reverse complement strand
CCTTCCCACCTACCTACCCCATACACAGCCTTCCCACCTACCTACCCCATACTCAGCCTTCCCACAGCTCCTCTTCTGCTGCATCTCTTTGTAGTTCTCTTCATTGGCTTCCATTTCACCTTAGAATCAAATCCTGTGCTTTGCCTTCAAATCCCTCCACAGTTCTTGTCCCACTTACCTTTCTGCCCTGATAGAAAGCCGTTCTCTTCTCTCCTCTAATGACCTAATAATGACTTCCTCACTCATAACCTCATCACATGCACGGCTCCAAGTCTTTTCTAGAGCTGCCCCGACTCTCTGGAATGGTCTTCCTCATCCTATTCGGCTTGCTCTTACTTTCTGCTCATTTAAAAGAGCCCTCAAAACCCAAAGCTTCAACCTCACCTACCCATCTTCTTCTGTCTCCTGAACCCTCACTACTCATCCACCATTCCATATCCCCCTCCTATTGTGTGATACTTCCCCTACCTCCTAGATTGTAAGCTCTTTAGACAAGGGTCCTCTCCTCCCCCTGTGTCACTGTCTCTATCTGTCTGTCATTTGCAACCCCTATTTAATGTACAACGCTGTGTAATATGTTGGCGCTATATAAATCATGTTTATTAATAATAAAAGAAATATTAATAACCAATCTCCATTGTTGTGTGCTGCAAGGTATGATTTTAAGGTAATTATTAATATTACACATTGCAGTATGTATACAGTATGTATGTATACAGTATGTAAAGCAACCCATTCTCTGTCCTAATGCAATGCACATTGTATGTTAAAGGCGTCTCAACAGAGCTGACTAAAGTGAATGTTCCCCAATTCCCGCATTCCAAGACTAGAACAGATACCTTCATATATCTCCATTGTCGCTGCCCTGCTATGCAGGAATGCAGGATTTCAGTTTCCTATCACACAAAGCCTTCATTTTCTGCAAAAACTCTATGGGGTCCTTTTTTAAATAAAATGTTTTTAATAAAACTTCTACCCCACACATTTTTTACATTAGATTAAATTAACCATGATTGAAAGATAAGTAAAAGTTGATTTGCACATTTTCTTTTTGAAGTCAATGTGAACAATGTGTACAGTTTGGATAAAAGTTGGATAAATCTTGGCTGAAAACATTTCCAAATATCCAAATAGATTACTTTTAAAAAACCAACGCCTAAATAATCTGTCTTGTTTCTAGGTGTATATTATATACTATAAAATATAAATAATTCCAATCCCCCTACCTAAATTTAACCCCTTTGTTTCTGGTGCCCAAACCTAACCCTTGGTGCCAAACCTTAACCCAGTGTTTCCCAACCAGGGTTCATCCAGAGGTTGCTGGGGGTTCCTTGAGCAGTTTGCACCTCTCTGGTCAGTATAAGTGACACCAATTAACTTTTTGGCTATCTGTAAGTGTGACATTCTTCCCAATGGCCAGCAATGTAAGAGGAATTCTTCCTACTAACCCCCACACTAATGTACTGTGATCTGTGGATATATTAATTATAGGAGGGGTTCCCTGAAGACCTGAAAGTTATTTCAAGGGTTAAAATGGTCAAAAAGGAGAAACTCTGCCTTAACCCCTTCCTTAATGGTGGCTAACGCTTACCCTCCCCCTGCCACTATATATTATTATTATGATTGTTATTATTAATAATAATAATAATCAGGTTTTTTATAGCACCAAAATATTACGCAGCAATGTACATTAAAATTTTAATCCCCCCTTTCTGGTGCCCAAACTTAACCCCTTCCTTCCAGGTGGTTAACATTGACCTTCCTCGCTAGTGGCCATTATTACCCATTCCCATGTAATGCCTAATCTAAACCACAAGCTAACCTACCCAAAATCTAACACTACCCCTCCACATAACTACCTACCCCTAACCTACCCATCAGGACAGTTTGATGAATTGGCTACTTTGATTAAACTGCAAGGAGCAGAGCACAGAGCTGGCGATTGTCCTCGAATGCCTTGTGCTTTGCCCATCCACTGCTCCCTTCTCCTTAGCACGGCACTGAAGCGTTTTAAGTTAATATTATTATTTGTTTTATTAGAATCATCTGTACTTCGCCTATGCGCTCTATTCGTTATGGATTCCATTTATCAAGTGATTGCCATAACAAAGAAATGACTTCCAGCGGTTTGGTGACTTTCGTGTACACGTGGAACAAAGGTTCACCATTCAGATCATGGCAACAAGACAAGTCAATCTGCTTATTATTCCTGTTAATATTATTTATCTGCTGTGTGAAACATTTTCATGCAATCTACCTTAACTCTTAACTTAATTTTTTTTAATAAAGATGCTCAATGTTTTGTAAAACAATGCAGTTCAGGTTGCAATTCTCACCTGGCCTCCAGCACTGTCCCCTGCACTAATTCAGTTTTGCCTCTAGAGGTCCTCAGTTTTATCAACTGAATGACACCCGGTCATCTTACTGTGACTGCAGGACGTCATTGCCCCTCACTGAGGAGGCATCACCACAGCGCCCTGCACTTAGGGTTTAATAATCTCCTCCCTGCATGCTGCTGGCTAAATCAACATTGAAAAGTCAAACACTGAAAAGTCATCAATGTTCTCAGCTAACACTTTTCTTTTTCCTACAGTCAACACATACAGCACATTGGCTACTATTGCAGCCAGTCCCTCCCCCCCCCGTTTGAGTGCAGCAATACAGGGGGGCTGATATGAAGACAAATTTGTATGTCTGTACAAATAAATTAATGTATAGAAGTTTTATACATATTGTTCTTATTTTTTCATTTGAGTAATAAGAAAAAATACTGCTTGTATTAAAAAAAACTGAATGCACTAGAAAGAAGTGGTTAATACTCTCCAATGCAGCCTCTAACTGTTAAAAATACTACTGTTAAAAACATATTTTTTGTTTGAAGTTTCCCTATTAGCCAGCAGGTGAAACTAAAGAATTCTTTTTAAGTTTTTCTGGCTCTCAGTTTGCTTCTTTGATGTAAACACTTCTTTAAAGACCTCAACTGCTCAGGCTGAAGTTTGCATAAAATAATTAGTAGGAACACAGACTGATTCCTTATTGGCTGACATAATTTGATGTTCCAATAAGATAAATATAAAAACAACGTGAGAAAAACTGGCAGCATTTTTAGCTACTCATAGTGATTCATAAACATTCATTGTAAGAAGGTGTAGTAAGGTACATAAACTGTGCAGTAGAACAATGCAGAAAGGTAACCAGCATATGTAATATACAAACACGGCGCATTGTTGTACATAGTCAACGCTGTCAATAAGCTTTCCACATCACAGGCTGATACAACTACATACAACTAGTTAATCTCTTACAATGATGACAACAACACAGAAAAGACAATGGTTTTTCTTTAAATTATTTTTCAGTGAAAGTTGTCTTGCCTTTGATCTGCAGCACTTCATGTCCTATATGGTAAGTATAGGACATGGCAAGATGCCAATATAATCCTTTATGCAATGTATGCATGACTTAAGTGCACCCTAAAGTGAAATGCCAGCTTTACAAAGTTTCCCGCTTCATGACTTTTAGCCCAATGCAACAATAGTGACATCTAGTGGTCGAAATTTATTTCTGCAGGGGACAGCTTAAGATTGAAGGTGAATACAAGCTGCATTTTTTATACTATTATTCATCTTTTAAGTTTTATTCCATTTTGGGTTTTACTTTTCATCTCCAATGCTGATCTGGATGTGATTATTATTTCTGTGGCAATACAGACAGTTCTTACAAAAGATGCTTTGATAAATGATTTCATTGTGTTTTGCATGGGATGATTTGGCAGGACCTCTGGGGTCTCTCATGTTTTGGTACTCCAGCAGAAAGGAGCATTAACTAGAAAACAGCGCTGGAACGATGACAAATCTCGATGACTAATGGACTGCAAATGTTACAATTGAGATGGCATAATAATTCGAAAAAATTGCCCGGGAGGATTGGATGGATGCCTGTATTTGTTTAGTTTTAATGGAGATTTCTTTCTTAGTCCACCCAAGTCTCTGTTTTGTCTTTATTTGTTTGTTGCACATGGGGACCCAGTTCTTCAGAATAATTGGTGCTCAAAGTGTCAGCATCAGTCTGGGTTTTGGGGGTTTTCTGGGTGTAAGAAATTCAGGGGCTGAAGATGAACTCCAGGCAAAGAGCTAAATAAAGATTAAATACTTAGAAATCCTTTGATAGGAAAAACTGCTTCCCCATATTTCTATCTATTCTATAAGAATCACACAGCTCTGACTTTTCCTTGTTGCAGTTAGGCAATCACAGGATGGGGCAGTGAAGGCATAGCAACATTTCACTCCTTTACCTAAACTGCTCTCTTCTGTAAGCATCATTACTGATAATTATACTTCTACCAGTGTTTGCATAAATATAAATGTCACGTATGACATCACATGTGCCTTAAGTGAATGCATAGGATGCATTATCAGTGGTGTCACAGGTACTGGTATACTCTGGCACAGGGGTTGCAGACCACTACAGTACTATAATTTGCTTTGGTGCTGCAAATTGCTGTATAACTGGGTGCTATTACCTGGTGGCTTGGGTCCCAATGCCTCTGCTACCCTTGTTTCTGTACAAGCAAAGGGCTGTCTAAAACAAGGCCCATGAGGGAGTCAGGCTGCTCCTTTTTGGCACCACCATTCCCATGCTGGCACAGGCAGGGGCATTATGAACAAAGACAGGGGCAATTGCAATGTAAGTGATGTAAGGTAAGGTTACATATGAGACTGTATGTATTTGTACGTTTTGCAGTGTGTATTTCATAGGGGTACTGCTGTTTTCCAAGAATAAAAGAAACCAATTGGAGGAGCTGTCCAATGGGCTTTATATTCTTCTGATCTCTGCACTATGTATGTTACATACACTTGACCCCTGCACTATGTATGTTACATACACCTAACCCCTGCACTATGTATAACCCCTGCACTATGTATGTTACATACACCTAACCCCTGCACTATGTATGTTACATACACCTAACCCCTGCACTATGTATTTTACATACACCTAACCCCTGCACTATATATGGTACAGACACATAACCCCTGCACTATGTATGTTGCATACACCTAACCCCTGCACTATGTATGTTACAGACACATAACCCCTGCACTATGTATGTTACATACACCTAACCCCTGCACTATGTATGTTACATACACCTAACCCCTGCACTATGTATTAATGAATCGGCTCAATTCCTAGAGACATCACTGGTCACTAGTTAAGGTAGGTAGGTTGCCTTTTTTAGTGATATTACCAGTGGCTAGTTGATGGATAGGCTGGTTTCTCAGTAACATTACCAATCTCTAAGTAAATGAAAGAATGCATTCTTAGTGTCCAGTCTCTAATGAATTAATAGGATGCATTTTTCAATGATGTCACTGGTTTCCAAAAAATGGATAGGCTGCCTTTTCAGTGATGTCACTGGTCTACAGTCAGTAGATTGGCGGGATTCTTAGTAATGCCTTATTGTTTCTAGGAAGAATGGATATGGTATATTCTCAGTGATGTCACCAGTCTCCAGTGAATAGATTGGTTAGATTGTTAGTGATGTCACCAATCTCCAGTGAATAGATTGGTTAGATTGTTAGTGATGTCACTAATCTCCAGTGAATAGACTGGCTGTACTTGTGTTCAGACTTGAATTTTCCTTAAACCTCTATATTTGATCAGCTTTATTAAAGATCTTTGAAGATGTATAAATACCTGTTTTCTGCACAGATGTAAAAAACATGTTGATGTCAGGATACATAACCTTCCAAAAGAACACAGCTTCAAAGGACGATGATGACCTATTTATAAGCCCGGCTTGGGTGAAACATATGGATGTGGTTTGTATTTTGCAGAGAACACGCATTTCATCCTGTGTTATTCAAGTGATTGCATGAATCCCAGCAGAGATTAGCATTTTGCCAAGAATTGAAAACTAATAAATAAAACATAAAAAAGCATCACCAAAAATGTTTGAAATATTCTGTTTTATGAGATGCAGGCTCTTGTGATAGATTGTGTAGTAATTGTTATAATATGACGGCTGAAAGGCATCAACTTTTACATCTTCGCTAACCAACAGTAAGTTCCTGATCAGTATGTTCCTGATATTAAGGTGACTCTTTTTTAAGACATTTGAAGGAGTGCGGTTAGTGACTGTGGGTCTCTTCTTTCGGGTTCTTCACCCTACGTCCCCCCACACAGGTACGAGATCGGGTGACGTAGGATGAAAAAAAAATTGTAAATTAAAATTTCTGTTTAGGTACGCTTAGGTTTAGGTACGCTTTAAGGTATATATACACCATGGATGACGATTCTTGGATATGAATGATCATGAATGTCCTGGGTGAAAATCTAACATGTGTACAGTGGTCCCCCAACATTGTTCATCATTCCATCTTAGGAGATCAATTTCTTTGGAGGAGAGCACAGTGGGGTATCACTTTCTTGTACCCCCTTCCTTCTCCATACAACACAATTATGCCATGTGTACATCACAACAATCATGAAAGATGATTTCCAGCAACAGAAATCAGTCATCTGTATAGGACTTTAGATAGAATGGCAAGATAATTTGCAAGGTTCACTCTAAATTAATTTTTTTCACCCAAGAGGAAGCCTATAAACATTTTTTAGGTGTTAGAAAACCCACTCTGAAGTGAATCTATTGATAGTCAGTGGGAAAATTATTCCTTACTTTGGCATTCACTAAGAAGAAGTCTTACAGCAGGGGGTCAGAATGCCATCCTTACAGATAGATAACAAAATATTGGTACCATTGGACCCAGAAGTATCTGGCCACCATCAGACTGGAGGTAAACCACAAATTAAGAAACCTCTAGCAGATTTTGAAAGAACCCTAAGGTTGCTTAAAACTCTAGTAGGGCGGTCAGTTTTAAGTGGGGGGCATGCAAACTGGGCAATGCCAATTGCTGCCACTTTTTCCAGGACAGAATGGTAAGTGGGTGAAAAGAGCTGGAATACTGTGAAGTTGGATCCTCCATTTCATATTTGTCCAGAGCCTTTTTTATTCTAAAACCATCCCCACTTGTTTGAGAATGTCTCCTTTAAAGCATTCCCTAAAAAAGAAATCACATTGTCCAGATGCTTTACCCAATGTGCAAAAAATTTGCAGAAAGATGGATATTAAATACCCACATTTTACAGTTTTATTGCTTGTCATGTTGTTGGCTTTTCTAACAAGGCAAGGGGTGTGGGAAGAAATATCAGCTTCTGCAGATGTCACCAGCTAGTCTTAGGCTGTCAGTCAAGCAGTAAAGTGCTGGGCAAAGGGTTAGAAACCACTATCAGCGTTTCCTAAAATTTGCTGCAGTAGTAAGCATTGGCATTGGGTGTGTTGGCATGTACAGCTGAAACCCCACTGCAGATGCACTGAGAAGGCTGACTACGCTCCTACATATCAGGGCAGCTAAGTAAGGGTTGTCACCTGGAAAGGTAATTGTTTTTAGGTTGCAATCCAAAACAAGCAAAATCTTGTACTCTGGATTGGTGAAGAATCCTGTTCTATACTCTAGCTATATGATAGCTGATTGCTACTTTGGGTCTACATATGCTTTCAGAAAACTGGTTGTAAAACTCTAGAGATGGGACAGGGTTATATAAAAAAATTTAAGAGTGAATCCCAGAAATATATTTTCTTTTATTTTTTTAATTTGGGTAATGCAAATATTTTGTTGGTGTTTGTATCCCTTGTGTGGATATTCATCTACTTGCCCTGGTGAGGTTGCACTGGCATTGGAAGGATTAAGAAAAATCCAAACCCTTTATTTTATAGCAAAACAGGAATGAAGGGGATTTTTTTTTCAGTGGAAACACCGGTGGAAAAATTTCCTCCTATGTCTTGTTCTTACTACGGAGACACAGAAAACTAAAATCTGATATTTTATTCTTTTCTCATTTCATCCAAAATTATATAGAAACCTTAAAAGTTTACCTTATTTTAGAATTTGGTCATTGTTGGGTTATTTGCCTGCAAAGTTTTACATTATTGCAATGTCCCCTATGGTGTTACAAATACAACTATTGCTTGGCAAAGATGATCAGCGGAAAACCAGTTGTCTAATATTGTGTAAATCCCACTTGTGTCACCAATACTGCCCAGACTCATTGAGGCATGGACTCCACAAGACCTCTAAATGTGTCCTTTGTTAACCAGCACCAAGAATTTAGCAGCCTTCACCAGCCTGCCTCTTTCCCATAGTGTATCTTTCTGCCATCTCTTCCCTAGGTACATAATGAGTGCCTGGCCTTTCATATGACCTAAACCTAAATTTGATTTATCAGACCAGGCCACCTTCTTCCAATGCCCCATGGTGCGCTTATGATGCACCCTCATTACTGGGTGCTTTCAGCATAGGACAGAGGTCAACATGGGCACTTTCACAGGTCTGTGGCTATGCAGCCCCATATGCAAAAAGGTGCCAGCATTAAATGTTCAGTAATTTTTGCTACATTAGCTCTTCTGTGGGATCAGACTAGATCAGATTAGATGGCATAGCCTCCCCTCCAATGACTCAGCCACTAGTTCTTTTTCCTTGACGGTTTTTGGTATGCACTAAGTACTGTGTACCAGGAGCACCCCACAGGACTTGCTGTTGGAGATACAATGACCTAGTCATCCAGCCATCATACCTTGGCTCAGATCCTTACACTTTGGCTAATCCGAAGGATCTGAGTTCAATAGGTGGTGATGGGATTGGATCAAAACAAATTCTGTTATGGAAGTTTTGATCCATTCACCCCTGGATGAAAAGAGAAGAAACTTTGTAAGTTTTGTGTTGCTTCAGTCAGGGCTGTTATGGGCTTAGGACTTGCTCCCACCCGCAGTGTGTGCAGGGTGCCCTGGGGCATTTGTCACCCAGTGCCACATTGTGGGATAAGGAGTACTATGCTCCCAAAACTGGGAATATTCTGCATTCTTCTTTGTACCAGGTTGCCAAACACAGTTCCAAGGTGTTATAAGAAGGAATATACTCATAGTGATGGGGTGGGGGTATTGAATGGGTGGGTAATGGCGGGTCTTAAAAGGCAATTTTTATTACATAATTAATTTTAGTCTCTGTGATGTCATCACTTGCTTTCTGTGATTCTCTATGCAATACAGGCAGATCAACACTTGGAAGCTGGTGTGGCTGATGAGATGGGCTGGCGAGGTGCTGCACATTGCTTTCCAAGAGCTCTGATGAAAGCAGTAGGTTGTTTTCTGGGCAAAGTTATTATTAAATGCTATCATAGATGAATGTCAGTCTAGAGGTGTAGGAGGCGATCCTTGGCAAGCTGTATTTGCATGCAAACACCCTAAGTGACACATATGTGTGATCCTAATGAGCCACTTAGAATAGAGAGGAAAAGGATGGATAATACTTGACATCCTCCAGCCAGCAAATGAAATTGGATCTCTCAGACTTGCTACAGCTTCTATTGCACATTGTGATAAGCTCACAGTGTGCAGTGAAATCAAAGAAAGGAGATTTGGTGGAACAACTGGGCAAGACTAAAGGGAAGGCTAGAAGGCAGATTCAAAGAACAAGTTCTCTTTTAGGAATCCTTTAAATCTGAATGGTTTTCTTTAATTTGTGACATTCATTCCTTATCTTTCTCATTCCCACTGTCAGCCATAGATGATATTTTAGCTAGTGTGCATGGGGGGCAATGGGACCTAAGATAATGGATAAGTGCCTTTAATTATAACAAAAAATGGAAATTGCTTGAGGCTCCTATGTCAAATCTTTTATCCTTGGAGCCTTATTTAGTTTATTTCTAGGCTCTTTTACAAACACCCCTCTAGTATCTGTTGACTTTGGCTGTTTAATGTCTCGGTGCTGTTATTAGTCAGGAACAGGCGTGAGCAAAAACATGTTAGCTAAATGTTTGGGCACCTCTCCTGGAAAATAGTGATTTCATGTTTTCATGTTGCCGCTTTCCTTGCAGGGAAAACATCACCTCCCACGTTGAGGGCTCTGTAAAGTAAAGTCAATGAATCTCCCTGGCTTAATTAATACTAATTGGAGATTGAGGCTAGGGGAATACTTTACAACTAAAAATATTCCAGCTTTATCTTTGTTCCAGTGAATGCAGCTCCATGGGTTATTTTTAAAATAATATATTATAATGAACATAGCTATATATTAGCTGCATTATTAGATTAAAAATATACTTATGTAATATATATAATATGTTGGTGCTATATAAATACTGTGTAATAATATTAATGGGCGAGATCTTCAGGGAACCCCTTCTATAATTACTATACCCACAGATCACAGTATATTAGTGTGGTGGTCAGTGGGAAGAATGTCACTCATATATTGCTGGCCATTGGGAGGAATGTCACCCTTACAGATAGCCAAAAAGATAATTGGGTCACTTACACTGAGCTGAGAGGTGCAAATTGCTCATTGCTCAAGGAGTTGCTAGCAATAGCTTGAGGAACCCTGGAGTTCCACAGAATCCCAGGTTGAGCAATACTGTTCTATGGTCAAGGTAATACAAATAAATATTAGGGGTCTCACCTGGCAAAAGATTTGTAATTCTGTCCATTGTATCTCATGATCCTGGGAGAGTCAGGTCGGTGACCTCACTTATGTCCACTGATGTTAAGCAATACAGCTTGGTCACCACCCTGCCCCCTTTTCCAGTCTGCTGATTGGATAGTGTAGGAGCATCATTGCACTGAATATCTGATGACTCACAGTTTTAGGGTAAATAGCACTGTGCAATGCAGGACAGATTGATTGGCTACCAGGACTTCACTCTCCTTGTATGCTATGTGGGTGCTTCCAGAGTGCTCATACCAAACAGATTTGGGTCATTTTGAAAAGTAATGTCTGGTTGCTTTAAATTTTCTTTTCTTTATCACTTCAAGTTTAAAAATATAATTTTTATTTATTTATTTTTTCATGTAAATCTGAAAATATTTTGTTTAAATATTTGATATTTTTTTTATCTATAGCAGCCTTGCACGATGATAAGCCATGTGGTCTACCGGTTTACTGATTAATCACTATTCTTTCTAATAAAACTTAATTTTGAGATACTCATGATCTTCCTTTTAGCTCAAACCTCTAAGTCAGCCATTCTTAACCAGGATCCCATGGAACCTTAGGGTTCCTCCAGAGGTTCCCAGGGGTTCCTTTATCTGTGATTGATTAACCGATGCCCCCCACTCACCCCAAAAACATGGTGCCTACCTAGTTCCTAGTGCCCAACACTTGGCAGAACCAGCTGCATGAAACAAAGGACCTGTTTATCATCTGTAAAAGTGGTTTCCTTCCAAAAAGCTGGGGATCCAGTGGATGAAGAACCCAGTTAGTTATTCAGCCATAGAGCCAGTGCAATTCCTAGCAGGACCCGCTGCAAAGACCTTAAAGGACAGGTAAGTTGAACACTGTACTGAGAACAACACTGCCCGCTATTACCATGGCATGGTTTTGTTTAATGTCTACTGACCAATGGCCTACCAGTGGCATTATAACAAAGTTACCATTCCAGCAGGTTTTCTGTTTTGTGTTGGTCTACTTTGCCAGCAGATGCCAGTAGAGCAGCCTGGCACCCCTGGTGTAAAGTTCCCCACCCTGCAGCCTCTATACACAATGATATATAATAAAGCTAATTGCATGCTGTTATGTTGGTAATAGATGGTGGAAAGTATTAGTTTGTAGTAGTATTGGACATGAATTGTTCTTTAGACATCTTGCAAAATCCTTGATTGCTAGAATATTTCTGCCTATAAACTGATATAATATTGATGACTCACCCCCCTCAAAAGTGACATTTTGTTGGAGTCCACCCCTGGTTTCTGCAATGTTTCATGTGTGCAAAGCTTCAGCTGAGAAATCTATCTACCATAGTTCCAAGTTATGTTTTTTTTTTCAATAAATTTTTATCAATTTTTCAAAAAAGTAAACACAAAAAACATGACACACAAATTTAACAGTATAAACAAATAAACAGTGTGCATCATAAGATCATTGTCTGCAAAAATGGACATAAGACACAAAGCGATACATAACAGATATTATAACATCTAGGGAATTTGTGTAGTAGAGAAAATATTATGTGCAATCAAACCCAATCCCAGTTGGAATTCGGTAATGAACATTCCCTCTTAGAGCAAAATAACTTTCTATTCTCCCAGTACAAGCACTTACAATAAAAAACAAGAAAAAAAAACCTGGACAAGACAATCAGGTGGGGGGGAATAAAGGGGAGGAGGGGGATGGGGAAGGACCGGATATCACTTGATGTGGACATAAAATTACCAATTATACACTGACACAGAAGCAAAACATATGGGGGGAAGAGAAGTCAACCATTCGACCACTCATATGGTAAGGAGAGAACTATCAAAGTCTGCAGGCATATAGTGCTCAATCCATGGGTCCCCAGACAGTCTTGAAGTCTAGCCACCAAATTTTCGTTGATCAGATACCACAATACCATTTTTTTTCACTTGTGCCATAGTGGGCATGCCAGACCACCAAGATTTACTTAGGGTCTGCTTAGCAGCAGTAAGTACAAAGGACATAAGGCGAAACTGGCTCTTGGTGATACCTTGGAGAGGTAGCATCAAAAGGGCATCAAATGGATCCTTATGGGTACCTCTGCCCACTATAGAACATAGAATTTGATTGACACCAGTCCAGAACCACTTGATTTGGGGGCATTGCAACCAAATGTGGTACAGGGTGCCTGGCGACCCACAGAGCAATCCAGGCAGTATGTCGCCAATCTAGTAGGGACCATGTACCATCGGAGCAGGAACTTATAGTTGGCTTCATGGTACTGTACATTGGGGGGTACCAGTTCCAAGTTTTTTTTTTTTGAGTTTTTGTGTGTTTCAGCTACTCCTGTTACCTTCAACTAACAATATAGAATCCAGCAGCAATAGTGAGAACCCCTCATAACGGGCACAGTAGGTGTAAAGACCCAGGGACTTAGCAGAGGGATGGTGGGAACACCTTATAATGGGTCAGCAGGTGTGAAGACCCAGGGACTTAGCAGAGGGATGGTGGGAACACCTTATAATGGGTCAGCAGGTGTGAAGGCCCAGGAAATGAGTATTGGGATGGTGGGAGCTCCTCATAATAGGCATGGCAGGTGTCCCAAGGAGTCCTTCAGATATACTGGGAGACCCTCACATAAACACATTGGGACTGATTTATTAAAGCCCTTCAAGGCTGGAGAGGATACACTTTCATTAGTGAAGCTGGGTGTTCCAGCAAACCTGAAATGTCTCTGGTCCAGGATGAAAGTGTATCCTCTCCAGTCTTGGTGAGCCTTAATAAATCAGGCCCAATGGCTGTACACAGCTGGGGAGTCATCAGGGAGATGGCAGGGCGCCTCTCAATATGGGCACAGCAGGTGTACAGAACTGGGAACTACCCAGTGGCATGGTGGAGACACATATATAAGGTATATCTGGTTTGCAGACCTCGGAACTCTGTGCAGGGAAAGAAGAAGACCTTCATAATATGCACAGCTGGCTATACAGACATGCAGACTCAGCATAGGGATGGTGGGAACCTCTCATAATTGGTACAGATGTAAAGCCCCAGGAGCTCAGCCAAGGGAGGGTGGAATCCACTTATATTGGGCACAGTAGGTGTACAAACCCAGAAACTTACTGCAGAGATGGTGGTGACCCTCATGGTTACATCAGGTATACAGACCTGAAACCTTAATTTTGGGTGGACCAACAAGGTGAGCTATTAGGGTCTTTTACAGCTGAAGAGCTTTGGGTGACCATGTCTACCTGGGGTGATACAACGGCATCATAAAATTGCCTATATTGAAAAATGAGATTCCTCTTTCATGCTGTGATCTGTACATGAAATAATAAGCGCAAGACAACTGTGACATCATTATATTTCTACCAATCCAATCTCAGCTGACATTTTTCTAACATACAAATTCAAGGTACAAAATGATTTGTTTCTATAGGCACCACTGTATTTGTGTATTACTTTATTGGGAAAAAGTAATTGGTGGAATGTGCTGCCTGCTGGGTGGGCATTCTGTGGCACATGGGATCTATGGGGCAATTTGGGAAAAGGGGGATCCTTGGCGACCAGTGTGAGGTCACCTTAACATACATACAATAATTAGTAATAGGGTGAGGTGGGCACCGTGTCACCAGAGATCATTTTAACCCCCCCAACCCCTATTGAGGAGCGGAAACCTCCCGTCACAGTTTTTGGCTCTGTCTTCTGGCTGCCTGTAAAGAAAATTAACTCATTTTAAAGTGGGAGGGCTGCTGGCGCTTGGAAATCTAGGTAACTTTTCTATAAGTCTGTCAGGGCCGTGTTCTGCGCGTGAATTCTGCAAGATTAAAGGGGCCAGAGACTCCACCAGACAGAAAGACCCATTCATGGCCGAAGCCAGCACTAAAAACAAATGTAAAGAGAACCTGTCATTCACAGACACAGAGGGCAGACATAATTTACCACTTGAGCTAATTCCTAAATAACAAGGGCATGTAACAAGGGCATGCAAACGGCAGTAACCTGACCTATGAACCTTTGTTAAAGGGAAGGTGACAACCATATCTGTTCTAATTGTCCTTCTTCAGCACACCCAAAATTAAAAGAAACACAAAAACAAACAAAATTAGAATTAACCAAAAATGTGTTTTAGAAGAGGATTAAGGGTTAAACCTGAGGATTGTCAGGTTTTTATTATTGCCTGTGTTCCCACTGTGAGTGATTCACCTTCTCTTTTTTTTAGGATGACTGTTGCCTTTACTACAGAAAGCAAAAGGAAATGCAAAATATTAGTGTTAGGGGAAATCTGCCAATGGGGACACCTGTCCCCAACATCCTGTGACAATTGTCTGAGGCCTAATACACACGAGCAGATCAGTTGCTGATTTTATGCTCAGTGATGCAATCAATTTCAATTGATTGATCGCAATTGTTAATCGGAAGTTTGAAACTACGGCATGCTTGTGTACAATATTCCGTCCATTGGTTTGTAGGGTGGTCTTGGGATGAACCACAAGACAGAATGGAGTTTAAGATTGGATTCAATCATCCATAAAAATGATTTGGCAACATTTACCAATACTTCCAATCTGTCTGAAAAATCAATCACTTACCAATGGTTGTCCGCTATTTCAAATGTGATCATTTGATTTGATCACTGGTCAGATTGGAAGTGACAATTGGTCAGTGTCTAATAAGCATAAGGGGAATTTCTCCACTGTGTATAGATTTCTTCTCACATCCTGTTTTCATTTCAGTGCAGGAAGTGAAGGAAACTCTCCCCATCCAGAGATTTTTTTTTCTTCATCATCTACTAAAGCAAAATACATTTTTTGGGGTTTCCTTACCCCAACCTAATATAGAATTGAGTAAAATTAACAATAATACAAAGTAAAAGTGAGGAGAAGAGAGTCCAGTTGTGCATGAGCACGCTTGTATTATACTACAGAATTTACCCATAGCATGCAGGAAAGTAGGGATCTGATTGGACGGGACAGATATTGCCCCAATATTTCAGAGTTCGCCCCCAGTTGTCCCAAGTACCATATGTCCACAGGTGTTAAATTGTTTGCAAGTTTTGTGTTTAATGTCATCTGAGGCAAAGATGGAAATATTTTTAGCCATGCCAGAGACAGTCGTTTAACAAAATTGTTTCCTGGCTCTGTTTAGAAATAAGCGGAATATAAATGAGAGGAGTGTGTCATGTCTGACCTTCATCATTATTAAATAACTGGAAATGTCATACTGAAACTCAACTTGCAAATGCATAAAAAAGGAGGACCTGTCACTGACACATGGTGGGGTGTAGCCATGTTGGCAGTCTGTTCTAAGTCCAGAGTCCCTGAGTAGGAAAAGTCAGCTCAGAATACGGATGGCATATAAGGAAGCACATGTGATATAATAGATCCTACACCCTTATTACAATCTGGGTTGCAGATTCTACATTGGTGCGTCATTCCCTATGATGAACCCATCAATGCATGGCTGGGGTGGAAGAGGGGGTGGGTCACCTGGCTGTCACAATTTGAAGGTCGTTGTGCTGTAGCACGCACCCCGAGTAAGAAGTGTTTTTCTGCATACTTGCCATGGGTCAGAGACTCGTGGTTGAGAAAAATGAATCAACACGACAACTGAGCAATTGTTTGTTTTTCAAATAAGGTCACCAGTGGCAGCCTAGGTATTGGTAACGGATCCCATATGTTAATGGAAAATTTGCTCAGTATTGATATAACAGATCTCATTGACCATCATTTATTAAAGAGTCACTGAATGACTATTCTTACAGGCAACAGGTCATTTACTAAAAGCTGATTGTAGTAGATTTCTTTACCTAAACATCATTGTGGTTTATGGATTCCATGTTGGAAGCTCATTGTAGACAGTTGATCCCATAAATGAACTTTATTGATAAAAGTTTTCATGAACAAATTTTTCTAGAGTGAAGAGATCCCATACTGGAAGATCATTGTACATAGCAGATCTCTGTAAATTAATATCATTGTGGGTTACAGATCCCATACTCGAAGCCAATTGTAGATAATAGAAATCTATACCTAAAAGCATTTTGGTTTATAGATCCCATAATGGAAGCTCACAGTACATAGTGGATCCCATAAATGACTTAATTGATAAAAGTTTTCATGAATGACTATTACTACAGGCAATAGATCCCATACCAGATATTTGTATGTAGTTGATCTCTATAATATGTATAATGGATCCCTTTCTGGAAACTCATTGTGGATAGTAGATCCCATACCTGAATTTTGTTGTAGCAAGTAGATCACATGCTCATACCACTTTGTAGATAGTAATCACAGTATTGTGGATAATGCATTAAAAAAACTTTTTTTTTATAGATGTATGATGCCATTTTGGGTATATCCTTCTAACAGATCCTATCATTTCGATCTATTGCTTATAACATGAGATAAGGGATATATGAGGTATGGGATCCAATGCATGAACTTCTTTAATGCAGGCAATACATTTCAAATGTGAAATTCATTGCAGATACTGGATCTACCATATATACTTAATTGCATAGAAGAGATCCCGTACCCAAATTATACTACATAAAACAACCCCCTTATCTAATTGCAGATACCAGATCCCATACTTAACCCCATTGCACATACAAAATCCTATACCTAAATATATTGCAGATAGCTCATCTATATAGCTGATACAGTACATGAACCTCATTGGAGAAATCAGATCTCTTTAGTGTTTCCCAATCAGGGTTCCTCCAGAGGTTGCTGGGGCTCCTTGAGCAATTTGTACCTCTTAGGTCAGTTTCAGTGACCCCAATGATCTTTTTGGCTATCTGTAATGGTGACATTCTTCCCATTGGCCAGCAATGTAAGAGGAATTCTTCCCACTGACCACCACACTAATATACTGTGATCTGTGGATATAGAAATTATTGAAGGGGTTCCCTGAAGACCTGAAAGTTTTTTCAAGGGTTCCCCATGCTAAAGGCTTGAGAAAGGCTGCCATAAATAAACCTCATTGGAGATACCAGATCCCATATATGAACCTCATTGCAGATAGCAGGTTCCCCATATCTCCCATATCTGAGTCCTATTCTAGATAACATATACAGTACTGCCTTTGTATCCATATTCTGGGTAGCAGACACAGATTTATTTCTGTGTTCCATAAAAAAAAATCTTGCTTTCCATTTCCTGGTGAAGTTCATGGGGTAACAGGTGGCACCTGGTGCTTGGCATTGGCATTGCAGTAGAAAGCGCTCATTCTGGCATTTGCAAAGAATTCAGGCTATGTTCAGATGCTCTGAATGTTTCTCCATTCACTCTCAGTGCTGAAACGTGCTGTGTTTTATGTTGTGTTCCATAGCTCAACCCCTTCTATAATTCGTTTATCCCCAGCTCACAGTATAATAGTGCGGTGGTCAGTAGGAAGAATTCCTCCTACATTGCTGGTCATTGGGAAGAATGTCACCCTTACAGATAGCAGAAAACTCGTTGGGGTCACCTATACTGACCTGAGAGGTGCAAACTGCTCATTGCTCAAGGAACCTCTGAAGCAATCCTATTGATCCATAGAAGCCTTGTGGCTCTACATCATCCTGTCCAATGGGAGCACCATTACTGGCAGCTGAGGCACTCTCATTGGACAGCAGGTCAATAGGGTTTGGCCCTGAAATTAGAAAAGTGGGGTTCTTAATAGTGATACCAGTTCACATAATACAGGTGAACACAAGCCTCTGGTGCTTTTGGGTAGGATGGTTACATGACAGGTTCAGTAATGTTGAGTGTTCTGATATTGCCATCATATCCAGTGATGTGCAGGGCCCATTCACACCTTTTCACCCTTCTGCATTGCATTATGTTATGTTTTAGTATGTTATGTTATATCAGCCCCTTCAAAAGTATAGGCAGTGCACTAAAATGGACCAAAAAATTGGACATACACAATTTTTTTTGCTGGTGCAGTGCATCACAATGCATTACTGTGAGCTGCAACACAAATACATTGAGCTGCATTGCCTTAATGTGTTAAAGTGCTATAAATAAATAAAATAAATCACAAGGTGCTAATTTAAGTTTGTGTAATGTGCATGTTCAGTTTGTATCCTGCAGAAGAAAGAATCTCCCCTCCTATTGTGTGATACTTCCCCCACCTCCTAGATTGTAAGCTCCTCGGGGCAGGGTCCTCTCCTCCTCCTGTGTCACTGTCTGTGTCTGTCTGTCATTTGCAACCCCTATTTAATGTACAGCACTGCGTAATATGTTGGCGCTATATAAATCCTGTTTAATAAGAAGAAGAAAAAGCATTGTATGAGAATTTTTTTGGTATTTTTGCCCTTTTTTAACCTTTATGCTATTTTCTGCCCTAGGCATCCAAATCTTGTGACATTTCCTGGTATCAGAAATAATAACTGACATCCTAATAATAATAATCAAGCAGGTTGGTTTCCAACGAAAACCAGCAGCGACCCCGGAGGGTTCTCTTGGTGACACGGAGAAGGAAACCTGCGGAAAGGCTTTAATGCATAGTGGATTAAATATAATTGTATGTGGAGTGTCAAGTATTTTGTTGTCACTCAGCTGTCAGTTGTGATGGGTCATGTGACGTTCCACAGGTGAAGGGAATCTCAGCTCCCACCTGGCAGGGCGGACTCCAGTTCCAGCTATCCATTCTTCCATCCACATCTTTTCAGCTCAACATTTGAAAAAGCGGCATTGTTGTCACATGACCAGAATGGAGCAGCCAGCAGATCTCAATAGTAAGAGACATCCAATGAACGGTGTGAGAACTAGAGGCTGACCAAATGTCAGTTTTCTGGACTTTCTTTTTCCATGGAGAGGGAAAAAATTAAAATCATGTCTGGTGATGGCCCTGCCATAGGGATCTTCATATAGGTAGTTCCTGTTACAAGGTGACAACTCTCTATCCACATTTCCCAAATGTGCTCCTGCGTTGTCACCCACAAGGGAGACTACAGGTGGCTCTTTTAACACACATTACGCAGACCACTGTTGTCATTTATAAATCTGTCCTGGGACAGGATGTGCATGCAGACAGCAAGGGCTGCAAAGAGGCGAAAGTGAAGACCGTACATAACTAAACAAGGCAATTGTTCATATTATATGCAATGCCTTGGCAATATAAATGCCCTCCCCTGTTAAGTTTTCATTTGCTTAAAAGCTTTCTTCAGAGTGATATTTGCAGATTTTGGCACACATTACCCATGATTCATTGCCCACATATTGTCAAATTATCTTCACTCGGCTTGCTGCATAGAAGGGGATTTTTGGCTTCTCTGCAGCGTTCACTTACTGTTATTGGAGATTTTTTTAAAAAAATGCCAAAAACATTTCCCGGACCCTCTGTGTGCAGCGGAATATCTGTTTTTATCGGCAGCGAGAGGCAGCCTGCCATCACCTCTAAAGCCGGAATCCCTGCCAAGGAGCCATTCTTCTCAAATGTAATGAGTTGTAAATGAAAATATTTTCTTGTAGTTCAAGTCTGACCTGGAAAAGTCCAAAAACCATTAAAGAATATCAAGAGCCAACATTGCTATTTTAGTTTTGGACAGAACAGAGAATGGGTACAGATGAAATTTAGGCTGCTTGTATTTTGTCTTTCCAGGATCCCCTTTCATCAGTATGTTAATGTTTAAATAAAAACATTTTATTTTCAATACATCTCTTAATATACACCCAGTGATGTCATCATAGGGTCTCTGTGCAATGCAGTGAGATTATTGCTTTTAGGAGGGGCCACAGGGTGAGGTACAGCCTGAAAACATTACAGCAGCACCCCTCTAAAGTGTTCTCAGCCCTAATACAAGCAGTGGGCTGGCTCCTCGTGGGAGGGGCTTAGTAAATATAAAAATGCCCTAATAGGTCGATGTCAGTCGGGAGGAGTGGGTGTTCCTAGGTGGGTTGCATTTGCATTCAGACTCTCCCAGGTGATACCTACATGTCATGCATTAAACGTCCTCCGAGCTAGGAAATGAGGCAGGCTCTATCTGACTTTCTGCAGCCTTTAATGTGCATTGTAAAATGTTCATAGTGTGCAGTGAGATCAGAAGAAGCATTTTCAGGATAGGAGAGGAGTCAGTGCAACTGTGCAAAACTTCAGGAGAGGATGGAGGGCAGATTTAATGGCGGGAAAGCTGGAGGGCAGATTTAATGAAGAGGAGGCTGGAGGGCATGACTAGCATGACCTAAGTCATGTTGGATCAGGCCCAGACTTTGGCTTTGGGGCCAACCAGAGCAAGGTAGAAGAAGGGCCCATCAGAACAGTTAAGCTTTTAGACATGGTGGTATTTTTTGTAGTGCAGATTTATTGAAGGGGAATCAGGAGGGCAGATTTATGTAGAGGAGGATGGACTGGCATGGTGGTACATTTGCAGTGAAGCAAGGACCAGGGGACTTATGACTGGGACCCAGCAGAGGTATATTCCAATTCTCCTGTGGGCCAGTCCAACACTGTGTGCAATCACACAGCACAACATGGAAATGATCTAACAATGGACATTGGAAATGTATTGCATTTCTGGCACATTTTTGTAAAGCAGCCGAGGCCATGGGCCCACCAGTGAAGCTTTTTGGGGTCTGTGGATGGACCAGTTTGACCCTTCCAATATTCATCATGGTTCTCCCATGCTTGGTGTAAATACTGTCAAAACTCGAGGGACACCTAGGGACTGTCCACTCATTGACCCAACTAGCAAGGGAGCACTTCCCTTGAATCCGATGAATGGTCTATTTTTGATTCTGATGCTAGTGAGTTGTCACCAGCACTAAGATTGTTTGTGTCACACAACTCCAAGTCTGCACATAATCATTTAAATGAATTAACAAGTTCCTAAACTCTTTGAAAGCCAAACCGTGACCGGTTCTCTTTAAACCCAAGGCGTTCCCATGACTTTAATAAATGTGAGGACAGGTGGAGGCCATGCGAGGGCTCTCCAATTTCTGGGACAATGTCATGTTATGCGAGATGTTAAAACCTGGCTTTATGTGGAGCATTCACAGCTCATAAAAATGTGTGAGATGTCGCAGTGCAATCTTTCACAGGAGGTGGCGGGGACTTGGCACTGTGGCCCCGGATGACATCATTCCTACTCACTGTGCATCATCCGATATGAAATCATCCCATGACTCACTCTCTCAGGGACTTGCTGCAATGTAGAAAGTCGAATTTAGGGGAAATGGAACATAGGAGTCAGGAGGGACCGGCCTCCCAACCGTGCACAAATTTATGGACAGTCCATTAAACAAAGAAAAAACTCAGACTACTTAAAGAGAACCGGTCACCTGGGGCCATGCAAGAATCTAATTAGTCAATCCTCAATTGGAACCCATTGTTGCAAATAAAAAATGCCACCAGGCATTTTCTTTTATTGCAGGGGGGACAGGCGGCCCTAAAAGAAAATAATTTTACCTGTTTGATTACAATTGTTTATTTACACCTGTCCCTGCTCGGTCCTCATCTAGGTGATGGATCTGTGGCCATTGACCAGGCCGATAGCATATTTCCCACACATGTACGTGGGATTTCTTTTAGCCCCAGCAGCCCAGGGGGATTTATGACAGCAGCCCAGGGGAGTTGTGCATGTGCACCCAAGTGTACATGGCAGAAAAAGATTGCAAACAGGGAGGTAAGTATCTTTTTATTGCAGAAGGGACATAACCTGTTTATAGTGTCCCTATTGAAAGATTTACCATTGCAATTGTTTTGGGGGCAACTCTAAAATTAATTTTTTTTGTCCCCACTTTCTGTCTCGGTTACAATGTTCACCAGGACAAATAGAGAACTGACAAGTTTCTAACCCCACACCTCCCCATCCAAAAGACAAAGACTTGACAAATATGTAAGAAAGTGCGCTGTGTTCTTCCAGTTTTGGGACTGCAATAGAACTAAATTAGTTCAATAAACTGAAGAAAAATACGAGGGAAGGGACTATTCGTGTGAACTGTCAAAGTCCCATTAACGTATCTACTCCAATTATAGGAGCAGAGAGAACTTGAAATTGATATGAATGGATGGATGGACTGCAGTGTGGGTAGTGCAGGTGTAGGGAGAATAACAATATCTTCATTGTAAATGAGCCTCTGGGTTTATCCAAACCTGAAAAGTTAGCTTGAGGGGGGCAGTTAGTTGTCATGTGATGCCTATTCTGCACCAGAGAACTAAACAGGCATAACTGGTCCAGGGACATAGTGGGGTATATTGGAATATATAATTTCTAATGCCCATGGGTGGCCTATATTCCACCAGAATGGAACTCTTTTATAAAGAGAGTTCAGAATTTCCTGATCTATTTATAAAGTCATGGATATATGCGCAGCCATAATTGGCCACTTCTGAAGGTGACAGGGTTGCTGGAGGATGAGGGGCAAACAGCTACTTACATATGTAAGACTTTCAAATGTCTAGTAAAAAGATTTTTACCCCATCTGTTGTTGCTCTCAGGCAGAGACTGAAATGGAACAGTTCTAAAAGTGGTCGCATTTTGGCATGCCTTGAGTGCCACCTTAAGTGCATTGGTACCATTCTGCTAAATGGGATCCAAACACCTTTCTATAATGCGTACTTTGTGGCACAGTGCATCCTGCTGTAAAATGGCCCTTAGTTTTGCCAACTGATGGGCAGCACAATACAGTAGGCCTGGGGGAGTGGAAACCATTAACCCATCCCTGGTGCCTACTTAGTTGCCTGATTTCCATTCTCCCAACTTTTGAAGGACAGCAACAGCCTTTCTGAGCTGCCATGTATTGCTGAATCACATGACATAGAAATCGTATGACCCAATTCTAGATCCTACTTAGTGCCCAGGGGTTTCTGTGTCTCAGTATCTGAATTTCTCCATGAGGACAGTGCAAATCTCTCCACATCACAGATGTACCGGATTAAATAAATATTTCCTTCCATTCGGTAACGGACTTATCCCTTAATACAGCCACTTCCTTCCTGATTGTTAAACCATTTTCTGGTATGCCTTTGAAACGCGTCCACGTCTTCTCGTCTCTGGCGTGTCTGAAATGGATCTCCCTGAACAAGTCGACACAGAGGCGTTAATGCCAAAATTACAGCCCTGTGTCCTAATTGCCGAGTGCCGATCCTTGTGCTGAGCCGGAGGCCCCATCCTAATCTCCGCGCCGGGCATTTCTCCCATGGAATGGGAAGACGGGACAGAGATGGCTATGCATTTCTCGTCTTAGTAGCATGGCAAAGTAATTTCTGCCGATGGTTTCTGGGGGATAATATTCCGTATTGAGCAGTATAATAAAGACATAGGGGGGAACAGCTGCACGGTGTGGCTTACAGGGCCGGAATGCCTTTGGTGGACGCACATTGTTACACACGCTTTTTGAAGCAAAAAATATTTAATGATAGCAGGTGTGACCTATGATCCGGAGCTCAGTGTCACGGCTTGTTTTACTCCATAAAATAAAACACCATTTAGTTCACTTGTGAAAGACCTTCAGTAGCCAGGAACCATAAGGCTTCACTTCACCTGATTTTCCACACACCGGCTGTAATCAGGCTTATGGCCTACTGTGCAAGCAAACGGCCAAAAAAGAGTAACAATGCACAAGCAGCATTTGCATGATTTTGTAATGTCCTAAGCCATAGTACATTGGATTGTGAGCTCCTTTGAGGGACAGCCAGTGACATGACTATGGACTGTGTACAGCGCTGCATAATATGTTGGCACTAAATAAATACTGGATAATAATAATTTAGGTTTAGGAAGTAAATGGTGATCCTGGAATGTGCTTGAACAAAAATGGGTCTGTCCACGGCACCAACCTTGCTAGGGAGAAGTTGCCATCTGATCTCAGCTGCAGCTTTACAATGCCCATCACAATGGGACTGGTTGACTCCATGGCTACCTACCTCTCCCTACAGATTTATAATACTAATAATGCACTACTCAACCCATAACCTACACATACCCCTTGCCAGGGGCACTCCACCAACAGTTCAACAATGATGTCAAGATTTCCCTGTGCCTCTTGTTAGCTCATTTCAATGGCATGCTGAGGGATTGCATACAAGCTCATAGGAGAACTTGAAAAAATTCTAGTGTGCTCCAGCCATTTGCCCCTAAAATTGGGTATTTTGTGCTGTCTGGTGAGCCCCTGGCCCATACTGCCTTACAAACTGCCAGAAAAGCTATGCGTTGTGGTGGGCCTACCTTTTTACTACCCCTGGTGGTCTCAGGCCCCCAGCCCGACCCTGATTGGATATCATCATATATCTGGATACTCTGCAATTCTGAAAGCAACCTACATGACATATGACCGTCACCTACACCCTATTAGCAAAATAAAATAAATACATATGTACTAAATATTTGTTTTAGTCTTGGATAGAGTAGGCAATTGATAAATCTGCAGTCTATTCTATAGGTTGCCGATTATATCTTGTTACCTCTTTTTCCAGTGACAGCTGTGACGTTTTTGATCTCCTGTTACATGATAGTAGTCAGCAGAAAAAAAACACAAAACACCCCAAAGGGGACACAAAAAGCAGGAGTTACATCATCATTCGCATATAAAGGGAATGTAGGATTTAATATGTTATGGCCCAAAAAGCAACCAGCAAAGATGCTGATACCAGGTCCAGTCCAGGTACTTCCTCTGCTTTCCATTAAAGAAAGACGTCCATTATATCAGTGAAGACAAATCTAATGTAATTGGTGCCTGGAGCTTTTAACCAGATTAGCCTTTTTTTTGCCTCTTCCTTTTTGCTCGTTCCTGCTCACTCAGCTTCATTTTTCTTTTCATTCTGTGACCTGCTTTCCCAATGACAAGATAATTAAGTGGATCTGTCTTTGACTCTTTTCTCCTACAGATACCATAAACCGAGTGTTTTCTCTGAGCGTCAATGATTAGGAGAAACTGGATCTTCATCTTTCACCTAAAGCTGTTTACCATCTGTTGGCACATCTTCAAAGGGCCCCTCGGCCCAGACAGGGGTTGTTTGTATGGTTATGATTCTCATATGTGGTGTCTGCTTTATTACCTGTGTCATGAGAAGCCTTCACTGCATTTTTGATGTGCAGCCCAGATATGCCAGTGATGAGGGATGATAGATCATTTCCAGGTATGTCTGGGGAAAATAACACACACACATGGACCTTGCTGCACTTTCCATATGTTGTTTGGGCTGAAACGTAATCAGGGGCCACACCATCACCCCATGTGTCACATACGGCTGACCTGCCATTTGCTAGGAACCTATATTGGCGTCACCAATGGCAGCTGGAGTTTATGACCTGTCATTAAAGTGTATGTACAGCCATTTTTCTTATATCATATAGAAGAGTTATAACCTCATCAATTGTTTCTTCTTTTGCTGTCTGTGTCCCATTGGAGAAACAGATTTCTAATTCCAATCCCACAGAAGCAACAGGGAATGAGTGGCCAAAAAAAATAGATTTCAGTTTGGGTACAGACAGTCTGAAAGTAAACATCTACTGCTAGGTAGAAAGCCCAGCAAGTACTATAGACATGGAATTATGAAAGCATCCAAATTAAACATTTGAACATAAAATAAAAGACATAAATATAAATGACTAGCTTGGTCAGTGCTCCAAAAATCTGTGACTTATATTAAATTATTGATATGTTGATGACTTATCGATGACATAATTATACCTTCAGTGATTTGATGTGGATTTGCAGGCTGCATGCTTTGACTGATGATGGATCCACTAGTGGTGAGCCAACAGTGCAGAACTTATCTGGGGCACCCCAGTCCCCCCACTCAATTTGGTAGTACAAGTCAATCCAGGGCACAACCACCCAAACTCTTCCACAGCCTTAGGAACACACAGCTCCTTTACCACCCCCATCTCTCCCTGTTCCCACTGTCTGATCGTCAATCACAGCAATATACAAAGCAGGAAAAAGAAGGGCACACGCCCTGACTGCACATCTCCTTCCACAGAGTTTTACGTCTGCTTTCTGACTCCATTCAGTGAGTTGCATTAGGATACAACATGATGGGAGAGACAGGGCTGCTGTGGGTCCCCTGCTGGCTTAGGAGGGTCTGGGGCCCTCGTGCAGCTGCACAGTGTGGACTCCCTATGTCTGCCCCTGCATATATTCCTGTACTCATTTCCAATAGCAAAGGGACAGCTATCTGGGGGGCTCCCTCATTAAACTCATTTATGTTTCCCCCAGAGTTGAAGGAGCATCATGGTCCAGTATGTCCAGGGGCTGCCACCGTGCCCCCTTTTTCCTAAAAAACTTGTCTTTTATTGATTTGATATGAACAAGATAAAGGGGCACATGCTCCCTGTCCCATTCTTTTGGGCCATTCAAGTTCCAAAGCTGGAGATGGAGCCTGTTTCAATACTAAAGGGTTTATTTTACAGTTTTTATTTTATAGATGTTTTTATTTTATAGATTTTTATTTTAAAATGTCATCATAAAAATGTAAAAATCTATAGCGTTCAATAACACCATAAGATATAAATTCTCTACTTTAAACCAGGATGTTATTTTATTTTGTGAGAAGTGAAAAATAGGTGAATACTAGAAAATAAATGAGGATAACGTTGTAATCACAAATAGGATGAATATTACAGGAAAACATTACACTAAGGAACAGATGTTGGGTAAATCATATGTAATGAAATTTGCACATGGACAAATCTTGTTTTTGCTACATACAAATGGATACAAATCATTGTAAGAAATACAAAAAACATGGAAATTTGAATCTGGGTTGGAAAAAAGGGAAATACTCGTTGAATTTCCTTTTGAATTGTTCATAAAAAATCTATATTACCAGTATGTTCTTCTTGTTTACGATTTAAATGAAATGTAATCATTTTATAATCACTGCTACCCAGATATATATATGAACATTTTCAATATGCAACCTTTGAATTCTGGTTGGGACACGTTGGAAACTCCATAACCAGAAACAATGGCGTAACAACTATCCAAGCTTTTTTCATTAAGATAAATATGTTTTTATTTCCCGCAGGGCTTCTATTTGCTCCCTTTATCCAAACACATCCACGCCTTTGTTGGGATCTTCACACCTTTTTCATGTTTTGCAATGGATGAGATCCATTCTATGTAAGCAGCTCAGAGTGCAGTAATCCATATCAGACCAAACAAATTTAGGGTTGTGGTGGTCACAGTTAGGATTTGCTACCTAGTAAACCGAATCTATAATATCATCTGGAATCTTGGGTGTGTTAAGAAAAAAGTGGAAGAACTGTAATAAATAGAGAATGGGAACTCAATAAGACATGGAGTACCTCAACTTCAAAAGAGCAATTGAATTTAGTTTATTCTGCATGGAGGGGTGGTGCTGGATGTGTTCACCTTGTGTCACAAATTGGCCACTTACTGTATTAAACGTGGCAAAAGGCAGTCTCCTAGATTGTAAGCTCCTCGGGGCAGGGTCCTCTCCTCCTCCTGTGTCACTGTCTGTATCTGTCTGTCATTTGCAACTCCTATTTTTTGTACAGCGGTACGTAATATGTTGGTGCTATATATATAATTTTTTATTATTATTAATAATAATAATTGGAAAAACTAAATATGGCATATATTATGTAATCAGTCATTAGTAGAGGTGAGTGAAATGTAGTTAGATTGGACGATCTAATGTCCCTACCAACATGGCTTTGGGAATGTGGGAGGAAACCCTATGCATACAACATACAAACTCGATGCTTGCCAAGGCAGAGATTCAAACCTGGGACCCAAGGGTTGCAAGGGAAGAGTGCTAGCCACTTATCCAATCTGCTGGGTGAGCTTCATGGAGACACCAAATAACATAATTTACAGATCCACGTGCCAGATTAAAAAAAATGACTTACTGCTAACATAGACTATTGATGGCAAAACTATTGAAACAATCACTAACATTTGTTTGCAACAGCAGTGATTGAGCATGGAGGCTTTAGCCAGCATACCAACAATACATGTAATTAATTTAATAGGAGTAGTAAAAAGCCCTGACCAGAGGAGGTTACAATCTATCTACATAGCTATCCAATGATTTCTAATAAATATATTCATCTCACAAAATATCACAATTGCTTTGCTAGGATTTAGTTTCCTCTTCTCTTGGTAAGATTTTGTTTTGGTGGGGGGGAAGGGGTCCAGGGTGTCATTGACTCCTGTTCCTTGTATCATATTAGACCCTGCAGGGTAGATCATTCTGTGACAGATAATTGTGGCAGGTCTTTCATTCCTTCTCGGTGGATTAGAGATGTCCCCTGGAGCTACAACCCCCTTTCTATCTTCACCTACAGTGGGAAAAAAGTTTCTGAACATTCGATAGGGCCATTGAAATAGCTGCAGATTAGTCTCACAGCAGCGTGTCGTGTCAACCCATCAGATGCAGACTATACAGGAGGAGGGAGCCTAAAGCAAACTTTAGATGTTAGGTGACCATCATCTAATATGCTCTGCATGCTTCTGTTTTCTAAGAGTAACCGGAAACTGCCAGGATTGCTTTTAAAGACAATAGAAGTAATAGTGTTAAGAAAAAAAAACTCAACTGTTTGTTTACCTGCCAATTAGCAAAGCTTGCAGGGTTAACCGGTGCCACCCAATACAAATAACGGCAAACTTTGCCTAAAATGATCAAAATGGGTTGCAAACAAAGATAAGCCAAACCTTTTGGATAATGTCCGAAATATGAATTTCCAAACTGGAAGTTCCATTAAAATCTAAACCAGGCTGCACAAAGCAGACATGTATTACAGAGCAGCAAATGATGCAAATTGTGCAGAAAAGTTTTGGCAGGTTGGTAAGATGATGAGGTCAAAAACAAGCCTGAGACATTTCACTTCTCGAAGAAGGTTTGGACTTGGCAGGACCGGCTTCCATGCTGAATGGACCCATGCAACAGCAGAAATAGGTACAAGGCAGAAACAGCCCTTGGATGGGACTTTAGATCCTTTCTCCTGGAAGCCTTTTGCAATTATGAACTGTGTAATGTTCAGATTTGGTCACTTTCTGCCACTAGATGTCCTCAGTTGCTGGGCATCATTCAGCCTGGATGAGTGAGGACATACTGTGAATACCGGTGGCATCAAACTTGGGGGTCTAAAAATTTTATAGGGGAACAATGAGTGTTCTTTGTGGTTGTGTAGAAATCTTCACTTTAGTGCAGGCTAAACATAGCTGGAATAAGATTATACCAGTGACATTTATTGCCGCTGTGAGATGATGATCACCAAGTGTCCTGGGGGCATGTAATAAAGCCAACAGTCCTTCCCAGCCTGGAGCATTCAGTTGTCATCCACCTGTTATGAGCCACTGACCTCTGATCCCAGGGTTCTGATCTCTCTTTGTAGTAGGGGGCTGCATATTAGCTTGTTTGCAGTGGCTCCCTCCTATTAAAGCGTGAGGATTCATGGCATTCCTTCATTATTTTTAACAGATATTTGATCCAGAGGGACCCCCATTGGCTAGGGACTGATGAGAAGTTCTAAAACTCTGTACACACATTTACCATATCCTGTGCTTCCAATTTTCTTTTCTTGAATAGAAACGGAAATGAATTCTGATTGGATTGATCCAATCATTTGCAAATATGACTGATGTTAGGTATTTTCTTATATACCAACACATCTGATCCATCCACATCCAAGTGGAAAACCAACAATGAAATCACTTGATTGGTCAGCTGCTGATTTACCTTCAGGTTCACTTTGGGTCAAATTGTTCTATCGGATTGGAAATTGAATTGGAAGTGGAAATCCACCTGTGTGTACAAGGATTGAAAGTAATACATTTTTGCAATGCAAAAGTGGCCAATTTCCTTCTTTCTGACACACAAAGCAATTATAGGATTGGTATGTTATGGCACCCACCAGGTTAACTGATGGTCAAACCATCTCCATTAAATGGTGAAGAGACGAGCAGAGTGGGATGTCCACAGGCTGTGCTGCTCCAGGAGAGCTACCTGATGTTTTTTGCTGAACAATATTCATAGCGGATGTAAAGGGCTGTTGTGGTGTCCTGACATGCCTGCTCTTATCATTCATTCACTGAAAATAGAAGGTTTTCATTGCATTGTCACGATGAAAAGATTGCAGGAGAATACAGGATATGTGAGATACAAAGACGCTGTACAATGACAGAAAGGACATGGCCAGATTTCAAGAATTCAACCCACAGGCAATTTTTTTTACTGTGCATTCTTAGCTTTTAAAATGTCATAGCTCCAGTTTTAATACTTAGGGACCATTTATAAAACTGGCACCAGCATGATTACCAGCAAAATGTGGTTATTTCTGCACTGGTAATATTGCCCTATTATTAGGGTGGCACAGGTGATAGATCTCCACTTTTATGAATGATTGCCAGTACTGGTGATCAGTGCCTTTTATCTGTATTTTTATTGTTACTACTGAATTTTTAAAGTGGGGAATCAGCATGATAGTGGGGAACACTTAGGGCCACAATGGAGATCAATGGTGTTTATTTCACATGCCCCATGTGCTGCTGTTGTTGCAATAGCAATTTTTTTTAATTTAGCAAATTGCAATACATACTGTAGGTCATGAAGGCCACTTAAAAATATTGCAATCTGTCACTCCTCCTAAATAAATAGATGTCTCCAAAGGTCACTGTAAATGTAGCTTTATAAATGATTTTTTCAGGTTTATCTCAGGTTGAACCCATTGTATATAGTAAATACACCATCAGTACTAAGGCTCAGACTGGGGGTGAAGATGTTCTGCAGTTATTGCCCAATCAGCCTTGAACTGCTTCCTTGGGTCAGAACCTACAAATAACTTTGTCTCACCCATGGCAGCCCATAGAGAATGAATGAGGGCCTGCTCTCCAATGTCCAAATGCTTGTTCAATGTTAACAAGGTCAATTGTGCAGGTGGCTGGCAAAGTTCCAGGAGTTGAATGGGAAGCACTGTTCCTACAAGAATAAACATCAGCCAGAAATGAAGGGTCTCCCGATTGTGTTCCTGCATTATGACCTTGTCACACATATGTAGACATTTAGATGGGAAGTGGCCAACACAAGTTAGAAGAGATCAGTGCTAAGACACAAAAATGGATAAAATGTTGGTGAACACAGCAGATGAACAGAATTTTTTATAATACACATGAAGGCAAAGTAACAGGTTCAGCTGCCCCTCGGCCTCTAAGGGCATCATAAGGAACCTTAGATCTATTTGCCCTGGATGGACAAAGCACAGGTTCCTAATAATCCCAGCAGCTGTAGAATCCCAGATCCCAGTTCTAGCAGACTAGAAGATAACAATTATTGTGAAATGTTTTGTTTTATCTGCAAATGATCAGTGGTCCCACGCAGGGGTGGTTTTAGGTGGAGGCAAATTGGGCAAACCAGGGTCCCCACCTTCTTTATTACCCCAGGTTGCAAATATTGGAAATGCTTTGCATTTGGGGCCCCTACATCCTATTTGCCATGGGCTCTATTTTGTCCATCCCTTCTACCAAACACTCTTTTGTTCAGGAACCAGAGAACACTTTTAGAATTTTCAAGCCATCAGGTCCATGTGTATTGTAGATCATAGCAGGGGAAGCTCAGCACCACCAAATTTCAGTGACATTCCCAACATTCCTTAAATAAAGATCGGGATTCTAAACAATCTGGACCACTCCCGGGTCACCCTCTCCAAACAGATGTGTCATCATGGGTGTCACCCTCGGTGTGCTGTTTGGAACATGGTTTACCTATTGGTATGAAGACATTTGTTTAAGCTTTGCCATGCCCTTTGTCATACAAGAGGGCAAGAGGAACAATATTAGCACCTGCTCAGTCTCAGAGATAAACAGAAAAGGAGAACTTGCTGCATTTAAAGCTGAAGTTTACTTTACAAATATTTTGCCTTCCATGGTTCCTACTCCCCTCATCCATCAACAATTTTGAAATCTGTCTTCATTACATACAATAAATTATATACAGTGATGTCATCATTGGGTCTCTGTAAAATGTAGGGCAGGTTACATACATAAGGGTAGGTTCAGTCCTGCAGCCGAAGCAATCCCTCATGGCTTTTGGTGGCTGACACCACAGTTCTGGCTCATTTTCATTCTCTGTTGGGTTGCTGCAGGTAGAGGCTACAGTTAATGTCTACCCCAAGACAATGGTTCACTTGCATGTGGAAGTGGTAAATGTGCTGCAAGCTCACCCCTGGTTTGAAGGTACACACCAGGATTCTGTTCATGTAGACTTGTAAAGTAACTGGAAGATCCACTTTGGAAAAATACAGCCCCAGGGAAAGTTGGAGTTTGGGGCTTGGCCTTGTAGTTGAGGATTTTTGATCCCTTGTTAAGAGTGAAGCTTGCTTAAAAGAGACAAACAATGGGGGTCTCCAGCATGCATTGTGATGTGGGTGCATAGGCTTTCATTCATTCCCAGCAATTGTAAACTGGGAATGCTGGCAACCACAGCAAATCTGCGCATGCAAAGCGATCAGGCAGGTAAGAATGCTTATTGCACAAGGGACATTGCCTGTCCCTTTTTTGCATCATAAGTCACAAATTTTTAAAGTAGTTCCCCTTTAAACCTTAGCTTTATTCTGCCATAGTAAATAGCGCCGGTCAGATACATTGCTTGTGAAGCAGCCTTGGTGCATGTCCATGGCTAGGAGGGGAGGCAGAATTGGGAGGAGGAAGTCAGCAGTGTTCTTTGTAGATCCTCCAATGTGTCTTCAGGGCAGAATCCCAGCTGCTTATCCATAAACGTGACACCCAAACCTCTGTGAAGTTTGGACAATCCCTTCAGATTGCAGATTCACAGTGGGATGTGACATTCCGCAGTCATCACCCCGGGCAAGACCAAGCACAGATTAGTCAGAGTGTAGTCACATATCACTGGGAGGACCAACATACCCAAATTGAGTTCCATGACTCTGAATAAAATACAAACATAATTATTATACAGCAATGTAAGGCTCCATCCACACAATATAAAGTAGATCTAACCTAAATTGCTTATGAAAACTTCAACAATTTCATAAAAGTTCAAAAATAATTTCAATCCTTTTAAACCTGCAGCTTTCAATAGAAAAGAAACTGCTGATACTGCCCTGAAGCCCTTGTTTAGACAATCGTCTGTTATGGGTGACAACTGTCTACCAATTGAACTCCCCGTTGTCACATGACTATACATGGCTGGGCCAACAAACATTGCACAGGCATGGTCCACAAGAGCAAATATGTGCAGCCAACAATGAAGCAAGGGCTTTTAGATAGGTGGTGATACTATGGTTATACTTTCCCCCTCCCCCCCATTGTGTGTTAATTCCCCCACCTCCTAGATTGTAAGCTCTTTGGGGCAGGGTCCTTTACTCCTGTGTCACTGTCTGTAGCAAATGACATGGGCCCTATGTGACTTGCTGCAGCTTCAAATGTGCACTGTAAGCAAGGCAGTTTCCATCCAGGATGGTGACTCCAGTATGAAGGTGCAAGGGGAATGACCGATCAGGAACAATCGCTGTGCACTACCATGGGGGAGAGCTCAGCAGGGTGCGGCTCACTTGTCCTCCCCCTCCCCTTTTCATAGAACAAATGAATGCTGTGAATTTTTCTATCACTGGAGATGATCACAAATAATGTGGTAATCTGATGTCTGTACTGACCCTTTTGCGAACTGACTAAGGAATCTTGCCTATCCATCTCTTGCTTCCATAAGCTACCAATTTTTAATTTGAAATACCAGCTCAGCTCAAAAAAAGCCCCAAATTTCTCTATTATTCCTACTCCTTCTGCTATACAAAACTCAGAAATCTCTTCTCCTTTGGGAAGGTAACAACTCTGATTATAACCCAATAGCCTAGTAATATTGCGCATCCCCTTGGGACACTATTATCACATTTCTCAACTACTTCCATGGAGTTATCAACTGCAACCCTTGCACCAAAAAATCTAACTTCACCATACCCCACTGCCATGATCTCTTTTCAAAATAAGCCTTTGTGATATCCCCTGAAAGAATTGATATGTGCAAAGAAACGGGACTTTAACGGCATATATAAAACTCTTAAAACATTTTATTGGTACATCATAATAAAAAGTAAAGTAGGAGACATTAATTTTTGCAGTGCCCTAGAATGGGAACCACTGTGTCCCTATATTACAATATACAGACATACATCCACTTCTTCATAAAAGTATCAACATAAATACATAGTTGAAACATTATAGTAAGTCTCACAAGAAGTGCCAGTGTAACATCAACACGTTTTGTGGTGTAACACCACTTCTTCAGGATGAAGCTTAATGAGACTAGTAAATATAATGATACAACATAAAATCAAATTCTAGTATCACTTTCCAAGTGCCAAAGCAAGTTCACACAGGAGAAAGGAGCACAGACGGGCGATGAGTGCCAATAAACTGGAAGCAGCAACCAAATGGTAAGACTAGAAGTCAAGTTGAGTTCAAGTCTGCCTGGGATAGATGAAACAATCCTCCATAAGATGTCCCATGGGTTCTGCCCTATTAGAAGCAACACCTGTGGGTATAACAGGGCAGAACCCAAGGGACATTGTTGTGTGTTACTTCCCCCACCTCCTAGATTGTAAGCTCTTTGGGGCAGGGTCCTGTCCTCCTGAATAACTGTCTGTATTTGTCATTTGTAACCCCTATTTATTGTACAGCGCTGCATAATATGTTGGCACTATAAAAATCCTGTTTATTAATAATAATATTAATAATAATCATTTGCCAAATGCAGGCACAGACAGCAAGAATATCTTGATAGAGGTTCTAATTCTTTATTCTTTTCTGCTTGGTCAAATATAATTAAAGTTTTGCGTATTTGTGATCAGCGGAATCAGTCATTTTAAAATGTTGCCGGCACTGATAACATTAATACAAAAGTCCATACCAGGCAATATAATTTCCCAGATTGCCTCCCTATCTTTCCCATTACATCCTCCATGCTGTGGATATTAGTGGCCTCATCCCTAATGAATTTCAGATGAGCGGCCTTTCCTAGTCGCACCCACTAATCACAGGCAATTGAATAAGAAATACAAACTGTTCGAGCCCTTTCGTCACGGATCACGACGAGCTGTAAAAACGAGCTCATTACAGAGGCCAGAGACAGAATCATCTGTTTATAATGGACTTAATGGCTCAGAGGAGAAAAGCCGTAATACACAATGTGAATATAAGAACAAAAAGTGCAAGTGATCTGATCTCAATGATATCATATCTCATCTAAGCAATTATTATAATAATGTCTTGTTTAGAAGCTGTTTCTGCAGCTAAAATATCACCAAGTGGTTCAATAATGACAGCCCTTGTTTCTTTCTTGTTATAAGAAGACAACTGTCTTCCATTTGTGCTCCTGTGTTGTCACACAGTGATACGGTCCCATCCTGAACGGTTGTGCCAACACACATTAGGGCTGATTTATTAAAGCTCTCCAAGACTGGAGAAGATAGACTATCATGGGAGAACCCGGATGATCAAGCAAAGCTGGAATGGATCTGATCTAAATAATGGCAAATGATTTTTAAGAAATCCATTCCAGGTTTGCTGGATCCCCCAGGTTCTCCAACAATAGTCTATCTTCTCCAGGATTGGAGAGCTTTAATAAATCAGGCCCAATGTGTAACATGTTACAAAGTTATCATCATTTAGAAGCAGGATGGATCCCTCCTTATAACACAATGTCATGCTCTGTAAGGATTAATGCAGAGATTTCTGAAGAATTAACTCTCAGAGGTTTAAATGATTTTACCCTTTTACCCAAAATTCACACTTTTTCGTATTGAATTAAATTCAAATATATTTCAATCTTTAGTCAATTCAAACATTTTCTAACTAAATTCAGTCGACAAATGTATATATTTTACAAATATTGTTTTCATCATGAACTTCATTCAGAGTCATCTACACATCATTGCCCTGATAAACTTCATAAATGGTGACAACATTGTAACATGATACACATTGGGCCTGATTTATTAAAGCTAGACTGCTATGGGAGAACCTGGGAGATCCAGCAAACCTGGAATTAATTTCTTAAAAATAATGTGCTAGTATTTGGACCAGATCCATTTTTACTTTGCTGGATCTCCCATGTTCTCTCCTATGATAGGGTATCTTCTCCAGCCTTGGAGAGCTTTAATAAATCAGGCCCAAAGTGCAACATGTTACATTTATGAAGCTTATCAGGGTTATGATGTGTAGACAACTCTGGATGAAGAAAACATGAAAATAAAATATATACATTTTTACATTGAATTCAGTTAGTTTAAATTGTGTGAATCAATGCATATTTGAAATATTTGCTAATTGAGCTCAATGGGTAAAAGTTGGGTGAAAACATTATTACCCCTGGGAGTTTATTCTTCAGAAATCCCTATGCTGATCCCTACTGAGCATAACATGGAGGGATTTATCCATCTCTGCCAAGGAATAAACTGAACAAAAGATTTTTAGAGTACTTTTTACACTTTAAATAAATTGTATACCTGGATCAGCTCCCTAAAAGCAATAAATACCAAAGTGATACATGAAAGCACCGAACGTTTGCTTTCTCTATAAATCCGGCGCACTTTCATCTATCCTTGGCATGGCCGTGCTGAAATATATGTTTTATTGGATCTGAAGCATCCAGTATGCGGCGGGAAGGATGTTTAACAAAGGCAATGTATACCATGTACAAAGGATTCCTGCCAGACCAAAACATTATTTTCATTTGATGTTCACGGTTTATCGATCGCATATTTGAGTGCCTGTTACTTCCGCGGTACTGAAGACCTATTTTTACTAGCTGGGGAGAAGTAACGGATTCTCTTAAACTTTCTTCAAACTTTTCTTTAATTTAAATCATGTGTAAAAGTTGATTAGCACTTTTTCTAATTGTAGCCATTTTGAAGGATGTGTAGATTTTGAATAAAAACTTGGTGAATCATTAGTGAAAATGTTTATAAATTGTTTTACATGATGATGTTTGTATTTAGATGAATGCAGTAAATGCAGCTGAATGAATGAAATGTTCTGGTTAGGAGGTAATAGTATCTGATGTTTAGATTAGAGTGGGAATCATCTATGAAGGTTTATAGGTGATCGGAAGGTGGCGTCCAGCATTTTCCATAGCTGAAGTATAAGATATGGATGAACTTTTAAGCCCTATTTATGGATTCCCAAAACTTTTCATACCAAATATTCATCGTGGGTACCTATGCACAGATCACTTTTACCCAGTCTCAAAGCTTCTATTTTTTACTAAATGTTTTAAAAAAAACGTATTAAAACCAGAAATCATGCTGGGGTGGTAGTATCATTTATGCAGACAGTAGAACTGCACAAGGGCCTTCTGGGAATTACGGGCCGTGTATACTAGATGTGGGCATTGTCATATAGACATGGGCACTGTCCACCTCTAGGACAAGTGAGAATCACAAAACATCCGGCATTCCCCTGGCTTGTGACATTCTATGGGCAATGAGTATTTCCTTACTTCCTGACCGGCACTGGGACATATCAAATGCTTCTTCTATTTAAACCAAGCCTCTGCAAACTTTTTGGACTACTAGGCCATTTCAGGAGGTCAAGAAGGCACACTAGGCCAGAAGAAACAAGGTGTCCAAGGAAAGGTTTTTTATTTAAAAATAAAGTACGATGAACGGGAAACATGATGTTGCATGTTCTTAGAGACAGATACTATGCTACTAAGTTCTAATGATGAGGAGTTCAGCAACAGAATGTCTTTAGGGTGATTGTTAGTGAGCTGAGAGCGCAGATTGTTCTTACAAAAACTTCATCTTGGAGAACAGCTGGGCTTTGTTGCCGCGTTGGACGAAGAATAATTCGCCAATCTATTTAGGGTTAAAGACACGACATTCGAGGTCAACCTTCCGGAGACAGGTAGCTGCGCGTTGCTTCTGCTTTCTAGGCATAGTAATTGGGGTTACTGTGCTGGAACTTGATGATATTGATGATATGAGGAACTCACAATAACGTTTCAATTCAATTAGGCTGGATCCTAAATATATAAATAACTATGGGGGCGTTAGACCGGACTGGAATACTGGCTAGGCTGTGTACGGCCTAAAGGCCGGAGTTTGCCTACCTTTGATTTAAACAGTGAGTAAAGGATGTTTATTTTTTTTTTTTTTTCGAAACTCAAGAAACGTGATCCACTAAACAAAAACCCTGTGCTCGAAAAAAAGTGCAAGTGCAAAAACACCACACAAAAAACGTGCACTCAGGTACTATTGTGATCCCTCCTCTAAAGAGGAAGGGCCAATCAATTTCCCCAGAGCCCCCCGGGGCAAGGCTCCTGACGGATCTACTAGCCTGTCTGACCGAAGTACGACAGGGTACTTTTCCCTATGGGACTGCATAGGCAGTCCCAACAGATACTCGGCTGGGCGCTTCCCCGAAGAGAGACTCCCAGTAAGGGAGAGTACCTGACCATAAGGCCAAAGTACTCCCCAAGACTTTAGGGCTAGTCCAAGGGAATAGCACCCTCCATCAAAGTGGCACACAAATACCACACCAGTGACAGTGACAACAGAAAAATACATAAAATTTAAGGGCTCAGTGCATAACACACTGGGTAAGGATGAAAAATTGCCCATCTGCACTAACCGCAGCTAATGCATAATGAAAGCGAGTGCTAAATCTGCATGTGACGTGCCTGTGTACTCAAAGTTGTCCCCAGGACAAGAAGAGGAAATTGTCCAATGGGCACACCCGTTCTGGTGATAAATGTCTGGGGGAGATTTTCATAACTTTGGGAGTTTTCCACTACCTTCCTGCTGAACCTTTGGGGCAAAAAATAATAATAAACCTCTTCTCTTCTACTCTATTCAACATATTTAAAAACAAATGGAACATGATGCTTTAAGGCCTTACTAAGAAAGAAGTAACCAAATCTACGGGTACTTTAATTTTGTGACATGCAATGAGCTGTCCAACCCCCCCTTCCCCCTCCCGGGTCTTTCTTTTTTTCTCTCTTTTCTTTCTTTCCCCTTCTTTCTAATATGGTTCTCTAATAATTTTTGTTGCATTCCTATAAACACTTAGGGTTTTTGCTATTGCTGACCCTTTACACATAGGGTGGGAGAGATGTCAACTCTATGGGTGGATATATCACTCCCCATTCAAGGATATTTCTTTATCAAGGGCAACCACTAATTTTCTTAGTTATTTTGACACAATTGTTTGTTGTTCTTACCACACTGAATGTTTTATGTCGAATCTTCACCTTGATGTACAAATGTGATATTTCTTTTTCTCTTTTATTGTTGGAATGCAAAACTGGAATATAATCTTTATAAACTCATCATTATTGAGAATGCCTATGCTGGTTTTAATTTTATCTGAGATGGAACGTTAACAAAGAACGGAGAAGATTTCTTCCAAGTATTTTTATTGCTTTCCTTGTCACACATTCACTCCCACCCTCGGTTTGCAGACCTGTTCCAGCAGACCGCTACGAACTCATCTTACCCCAACTAGAACCATGGAAAAAATATTGCTGGAGATTTTTCATTTTTGTTTATTCCAATGATGGGCTTTAAAGCATGTTTTTGGGCACAAGGGCACACATCAGGGCCTTCCACGCCTTCCACTTCCAAATAGAAGTGCAAGAAAATCTGAACTAAAATCTTAACCATAGCTCAAGCTTTTGTTTTAGTTTTCTTACTAAGGTATTTTTTTATCCTTTTTGTGTCTGTTTGTCAGGTGTCAGGCACAACAGGAATGGAGGGAAAAACCCCTTAATTCTGCATAATTTTAAGTGCATTAGAACAGGAAGCAAAGCCCCTCTCTCCCCATATGTACGCAGATGGCAAAAAACATATGAGGCCTTGGAGTTCAGAGGAAATGATTTGGCTTCTATTGGCCAGTTTGTTAAAATTTTTTAGGATCGGTTTAGAAAGCGCCTTCCCCTTCACAAAGGTGGATGTGGATCAGACTTTCTTGGCCAGGGTGTCAAACTCAAATACACAGTGGGCGGAAATTAAAAACTTAGACCAAATCGAAAGCCAAATTTGAAATTTATTGAAAAAATTGAGGAAGTTTACTATTTCATCCATAACTAACAAAAACAAATCCATCTACACACACTTTAGGTTTGAAAAGACTATTTTCTAATTATCTACGCAGGCTGTTGTTGTTCATCCTCTCACATCACAAGTTTGTCTGACACTAAATATTACACTATGCGGTGTCTAATGGATTGAAACAAACACAATGCCCTTGGTAGTCGAGCACCATGTGATCATTGCCTAGGCTTTGTGTCACATGATGGGTGTACAGAAATAATGTCTATGTATTGCATGTATTGAAAATGATGATGTGAGGTGGTAGCGGGGGCAGGCGGGCCAGATGTAGTTCATTTTCGGAATTCTTTGGGGGGCCAAAAAAGGACCTTGAGGGCCAGATTTGACACCCTTGTTCTAGGCAGTGCATGGCCCTATGGAAGAGCCACTGCAGCAATTGAGGGCAATTGAGGAACAGTTGCCAATTGCCCATACCAACATTGCTGAAGTTGGTGTTGGAAAGTTAGTGAGCCTCTAGGGAATTTCTGTGGGACTGTAACTTGTTATATTAGTGCCATGCTTTGAACTACATGGAACATTATCATCAATTTCTATACTCGGGATGGCAATGAAATGTGTTAATTAAAGTCACATTGTTTGTGCTACGAACATGGCCTGAGGACCATTGCATTGGCAATGCCTTCTTCTCCTCTTATGATGCCATTATTAGATATTTTTTTGTAACTTTCTGAGCACTGCTGCTGTTTCTATACTTTTCCCTAAAATATAATTAAACACCCTTATCCTTAAATGGGGACAGGCCAAAAATACTCATTAGACCCCTGCAGAATATGAATCCTTTTCCATCACATAGCTTGAGCACGTCTTGGTTTACAGAACAACAAATTTGATGACTTTACTGTTCCCGTTCAATGGTCTGTGAAATCACACTTACACATAATTACTGTAGCATTTTACAGAAGGTTAAGGAACCAAGAGGCATGTCTATTGACGCTGAAACATTTTTCTTTTGGTCAATTAAACAAATACAAGAACATCCTAAGAGGAATCATCAAATTACAGTTGACTTTGTTTAGGAAAGTTTTTAATGGAAGATTTGTTTTTCTTGCAAAAAAAAAAAGTCTTCATCAAACTAATTTAAAGTTTGAAGACAAAAAATATTTTTCATTTTGGTTTGTTAAATCTAAAGTTTGAAAAAATAAAAACTCTTCAGCATCTATGCACCATTCAGGAGATTTTGAATTAGTGTGTCTTGTACACACAACAGAAGATGAGAGGAAGTATCTCTGAAGTGAGAGTTGTTCCAATTTAGGTAATAGATTCTAGAACAAACGTCCCTTTGGAAGATTTCCACACTATTCCTGCTTTGGTGACTCAGAATTTTGAATTTTTCTGGCTGGATGACATCCAGCTTCATCTAGCATTATCATCATCATTTCAATTCTTTTAATCATGGATAATATGTGGTGCTATCTAGGGTGGTCTGCATGCAAACACAGCTTACAGTTTTATAAAAAAAAAAGCGTACCTAAATTTAAGATTTTCACCTTACATTAAAGGGTATAAATAACACTTATATGTAAGGGAAAAATGTTATTTATTGTTATTAATTATCCTGGGAAGTGCAGCTTCCCGGGATAATTACGTCACGCACCCCCGGGAGGCTCTGGGTGCTCCTTCTGCGCATGCACTGATCTCGGACATGCGCAGAAGGGGCATTTGTTCTATTAAGGGAAAGACTGCGCTTGCGTGAGATCGGCTCTCTTTTTTTCCCCTTTACAGCGGGCTACGTCACCCATTCCCGCACCTGCACAGTGCAAGATCAAGTGACGTGCCAAGAAGACCGAGGAAGAGGACGGAAGAGGAGACTGAAGATGGCTCCCCTCAAGAGCCACCCCATTTGCATCAGGGATGAATGCTGGATGGAATGTTAGGGTAGGGTGCTGTGATGTTTTAGGAAAGCTATGTACAGCACCCTGTTGGCCCCACCCACCAGCCATGTTGCTCAGTGAGGAATTTGGGGAAATGACTGAACCAATCACAGTAGCAGAAAAATAGATATTGAGAGCATTCTGTACTCTTAGATTGTAAGCTCTTCTGGGCAGGGTCCTCTCCTCCTCCTGTATCATTCCCTGTATCTGTCATTTGCAACCCCATTTAATGTACAGCGCTGCCTAATATGTTAGCGCTATATGAATACTGTTTATTAATAATAATATCAATAATAAAATAATAGTAATATTCTAACAATGTACAGAACTGATAGGATGATGTTTAAGTGTACTTTAGCAGCCTCACCCCAAACCACCCAGAAAGTTTGAGTTCATAATGAGGTCCTAGTAAATAATGGTTTAGCATGGAACGCTTTGAGATATATGATGGTATATGACTATATTTTATCTTCTACAACAACCCTAAGGTGGGGGGGCAGATAATCCACTAAATTAACATCAGAAGAATAGTCCACATAAAGTGTTCATGTAGGTAAATGAAAAATAAAAAAATGACAAAAGGAAAGCTAAAAAATCTGATAACTTTTATTCTAATAATCTTATTTTTATGCAACAACGGCAACGGTAGTCAGGATTTTCTTTATCTTGCCGTGGCTGTCATTGGATTCTTGCATCTCCCTGTAACCTTCATCGAATTAAAGGTCCAATTACAGATCATTTCTTTAAAGTGTAGGTAAACACTAACAATAAACTCCCTGGGAAATTAGGAAAATGAGTCTTTGACAGCCTGGGCTCAAAGAAAAGTTTTCATTGATACAGACTGTCATGCAGCTCTGAAAACTGATGACATCTAGTGGCAGAAAGAAAAATTGCAAGTGACTGTTCTAGATTAAAGATGAGTACTGAAGCACAAGCCACATATTTTTATTACTGGGTTATGATTTTTTTTTACTGGTGTTCCTGCCTAATAATACTCAAACACAAGTTATCTTAATATACACAAAGCCAAATACAGACATGGATTTTAAATAAGTTAAAATTCTTATATTGCTGACGGTATTGCTTTTCCTGTAGATAACTGGATTTACTTTTAAGGTTCAGGTGATCACAATCGCTATACAAGGGACAATATTAAGCCGACCACTTGGATCTCCTCCAAAACCAACGATAATAATTTGTTACTGTAGTGGTTTTGTTATATTAATTTAGCTTGTGATTTTTTTTTAAGCCTTCCTGGATATTTAACAAGTCGGATGTGCGTATTCTAGGATAACACTTAATTGAAACCACAGCGCTAAACTGTTTTACATAGCCTTTGTGTCCACAGCGGGCCGTATATCCCCAACATATGGAAAACATTTGCTGTCTTTAGTCATGATCAGAAAAGAATATTAAGGCAAAGCAGATTTACTCAAACTGCTAAAATTATCAAAACGTTGCTGTTTTTTTAGATCTTTTTTTTTTTTTTTTTTTTAAGCCCAGCTGTGTTAGGAAAAGCCTGAGGTCTTGTTCACAGTAGAAGGTCTGGAAATTACACGAGTCAGAGACAAAGTCAGCTTAATGGAATACATACATGGGAACCGTCGTACCCCTGATGAGGGTACTCCTACAGCCCCACACAAGTTGGTTGGTACTATCCAGGATAAAGGTTGGAGTTGTGGTGGAGTGAAGACCACCATGGATCATGATTGGTGGGATTGTCTACATATTATTGGCTTTATTGACTCATGCCTTTGAAAAACTCAAAAAAACCCTGGCACTAGACTTATCTCTAATAAGTTTTCCCCTTGATTTGCTTACATGATTTAAAGGTTTGGGTGCTAGATACAGGGACCAACCCTCCTCACCTTAAAGGGTACCTGAGGGCACAATTACATAATATTTTTACACACAAAATTTATGACATATTACACAGCTCTGTACAAAGTCCATAGTCATGTGACTAGCTGTCCCTCAAAGGAGCTCACAATCTAATGTCCCTACCATAGTCATATGTAACACAGCCTAAGGTTAATTTTGGGGGAAGCCAATTACCTAACTGCATGTTTTTGGAATGTGGAAGGAAACTCCACGTAAACATGGGAAGAACCCGCAAACTCCATGCAGATAGTGTCCTTGGGGAGATTCGAACCTAAGTACTAACTACTGAGCCAGTGCGCTGCCCTACATAGCAAGCGGGACCTCTATCTTTGGACTTGGAGGCTTTGGATTGAATGGACTAAATTTCAAACCCTTCATAAAGCAACCATGCATATGCACAGCCAATTCTGAACATTTTCATGTCCCCCCTCTCTTGTTCTAGGTATATAAACCTCTCTGACCCTTTTCCCTAAAAACTTTCATGTCTTTTTTGCTTTTATTCTCTCTTTCGTTTGCTGGCTATCTCACCAACTTCCTTGGTGACCTCATACCAGAGTTTTAATTAAAGGATCATTCGGATGGATTTCTATTTGCCCCAATATTCACTCTTTATTTGTCCATGGGCACATTGAGACTAGTTGGCCCCTGAGTTCTCCTCCCTGTATGTTATCCTCAGTGTGCTCTGCGATGCCCTTTTTTCTCGCTTCTCCATTGTCAACATTATATACATTGTTTTCCTCTTATTGAAGTTATAGTATAAAGTTGCCTGGTCACTGACCTGTCCCCAAAATCCTAACTTCTGGACAATGAAGGAGTCATCACACTTCTGAGGTCACTATTGTCCTCTCCAGCTATAACCATTTATTTATCATTGCCTGTTTTTGTGTAGTCATGTCGGCCAGGTGTCCACAAACCTTTGGCCATCCGTAATGTTCATTTCAATCTCCCTACTCTACAGCAAACCTGTGGCCTGGATCAAAGCAGAACAACAGATCAGGGTCCCTTGGAGCTCTGGAAAACTGAAACCCAATTACAAGAGCAGGAGAATGAGAATTGTAAGAATTCCTGTCTATGGACATTGCACTGATGGCACAGTCATGCAGAAGTTAGAAATTTTGAAAAATAAGAGGAAGAACATTTTTAAGTGCATCCAATTCTAAAATCTATTTTTTTTTCCATTATGATTGTATGACATTTATTAAATTGTATTATTATTATTATTATTATTATTATTAATAATAATAATAATATTATTATTATTAATAATAATAATAATAAACAGGATTTTTATAGTGCCAGCATATTACGCAGCGCTGTACATTAAATAGGGGTTACAAATGGCAGACAGATACAGGCAGTGACACAAGAGGAGGAGAGGACCCTGCCCCGAAGAGCTTACAATTTAAGAGATTTAAGTATATTCTTAATTAGTTAAAGCTTCCCTGATGTAGACATCTAAAAGCCCCAAGGCTGCTACTGGGTGCCACCATCTTGCATGTAATGCCAACAGTCCCAACAGACCCAAGTGACAATCTATAAATGCCTTTATCAACCTTGTTACCCCTTAGGAACCCATATTTTTATTATTAATATTATTTTAATATTATTATTAATAAACAGGATTTATATAGCACCAACATATTACGCAGCGTTGTACATTAAAAAGGGGTTGCAAATGACAGACGAATACAGACAGTGACACAGGAGGACGAGAGGACCCTACCCCAAGGAGCTTACATATAATCAAATTCGGGTCTTGGGGAACCCCATGCTAAAACCGATGTATTGGGGGCAGTGGCAAAAAAAGACTTTTGATTTGGTGGCCAGTGGAAGGAATAATGCCCCCTACAATGGTCGGTAGAATCTCACCTTTAAAACATCATTAGAGTCATGCATTAACTTTACTGTTGGTGTTGGCCCCTGGAACCATGAAGTCATCATCCATTGGGAGGTCAATCAGCCACAGTTTAAGGAACCCCCTAAAACCTCCGGAAGAATTTATTCTGCATGGAGTTTGCAGGTTCTCCCTGTGTTTGCGTGGGTTTCCTCCGGGTACCCCAGTTTCCTCCCACATTCCAAAAACATGCAGTTAGGTTAATTGGCTTCCCCCTAAATGACCTTAGACAGTACTAAAGACATATGGCTATGGTAGGGACATTAGATTGTGAGCTCCTCTGAGGGACAGCTAGTACAGCGCTGCATAACATGTCGGCGCTATATAAATACTGTTTAATATTAATAATCCTGACTGAGAACTCATCTATATTATTCCCCTTCACTATTTCCCTGGCTGATTGTAAAAGACATAAGGAGGTTTGAAGAGTGGTGGAGGAGCAAGGTCAAAACAGAGAATTACTGAACACTGCCCATAGTGGAAATGGCAATAATACACAAAGACAGGAGCGAGTTCTCCTAGGGAATTGACTTTTCCTGGAGTAATCAGATTTTTTTTGGTGCAAGAAAATAAAAAGTCATTTATGGATAGAAAAGAACTGCAAGTGCAATAATCTTTTTTCAGTTGGTGACAGGTTCTCTTTAGTTTCCCCTGAAATACCAAGATTCTTTCCCCTGGGTAGAGAGCTATCCTCCATCTGTCTCTCTTATCAGTGATTTGGGGGGAGTAGTAATGATTCCTCTGGGTGTTACAGCAATGTTAAACTACTGGAATTCTTGGTTAATGAGGTGAGGGCTGAGTTTGGCCTGGCTATGCTGGAATATGGACAGGGAGAGAATTCCACAGACGGGTGGGAATCCATCCAGGAGGATTTAGAAGTGGCAGGTAGGATGATAACCATCGGGCCAGCAGATGGTGGAGGCTGTCAGAGCCATGGTCCAAACGTAGGAGGACCCCAGACACTGCAGAAAAACAGGAGAACCTCCTTGAATTTCACAGGTGTTAATGTTTAGGGCTGCGGGAAGAGAACGCATATTTAACATTGAATCGTGCAGACGGTCGGAGAAATTAAACGCATCATAAGAATGAATATGCAGGTGAATATGTGCTGAAATGCCAGCTGGAAAATATGGAAGCTTGACAGACCGCAGAGACTGTTTATAGTCTGAAATAATCACGGGCTGTCTGCAAAAATGTTCAGTTTGCAGTTTTTTCTTCTAAAGCCAAGAACAGAAATGTAATGTAGCTTTCCAGATGTGGTGGGTAAATCCATTTTCTTCTAGTCCTAGGGTGACAACGCTAACTCATTGTGCTATAGCCCAGAGCAGTGTTGTCACCCTAGCACAAGGAGTGTGTTAGGGCTACATAACCTGTCCCCATCTTTTTATATTCCATCCTCTTACTTGTATTGTAGTCCAGATGGGGAAGAGCTGAGCAAGGCTAATAACACCACTGGAGAGTGCATAGGATGGTATCACTTCTTTAAATTTTAACATTTTTTTTCTTTTTTGCACCTATTAAACAGATATAACTAAATGACACAGACAGAAATACAAACTCATCAGAGAGCCCAACCCCACCCTGGACTACACAGGAACTACTTTCTTTGGTTTACTTGTATTCTCACCCTGGCAATGGGTTAGTGGTTGTAAGGAAGTCCTCTTTTCTGCCGGGAGTCAGTGCTGATAACAGACACTATAATATTGGCATACCAGAAAAGTTCTACCTTGATGATGAAGAAGAAATTAAAAAAGGCTTTGTTAGTTGGAAGTGGCTGAAACAGAGAGTCAGTTATCAGTCCAGAGTTTAAGGACTCTACGTACACACCTGCAATGGTTCTCGTGAAAGATCCTTTCCAACAACAATAATTTCACTTGTGTGTGTAGCTTTATGAGAAGCAGGTCAGCCTTCATAGAAACCCCTACTGTGACAGGGAGAGAATACAAGACAATAACAGCAAACCCAACAATCCCTTAAAGCTATCCCTACACTAATATACAAGTTTAAAGATGGATATTTGGTTTGTACACAGAGGCCCATACTAACCGGTCCTTTGTTTGATGTGATGTACCTTCTTGACCTAATATAAAATGAAGATCACTAGGGGCAAAGAAGGTGTAGTTGCCTCAGTTTTTAGTCAGCTGGAATTTAAACAATCAACAGGTCAAAAGAAGGGATGAACTTCCCCAGCAGAAACATAGACAGCAATAAAAAATGTCAGAGGGTTCAACTATTGGCTACTTGATGCAAAATAAACATTTTTGCTTTTATATACATAGAATAACTTTACTGTTCAGGGATTACTTGGTTTTCCATTATTTACTTGTATTCTCTCCCTGACACAGCTGTAGTTTTGGCTGAGCATCAGCCTGTGAGGAAGTCCTATCTATTACCTGAGCTCAATGCTTCTTACAAAAACTTATAATATTGTCATACAACAAGGGTACTACCATGACATCAGATTTTTGGTTAATTTGCAGTAGTCCAAACTGAGAGTCCAGTATCAGCCCTGAGATCAAGCAGGAAGCAGATCAGCCTTCAGAGAAGAGTTACCACCCAACAGGGAGAGAATATAAGAGAATAACAGCACAACCAGCCATCCTTTATTTTATTACCAACACAATTATACCAGTTTAAGGATGAAAGGTAGATGGCAACAAATGCCAATAACTGACAGGTGCTCTTTTGGACGTGCTGTGAATGTTCTTGACCACAAAAAAAAAAGTTTCCTCATTTTTTCTTCAGCTAGAATTTTAAAACTTTAGCAAGCTATCTTTTCCCCCCTTTTAATGCAAAACATTTTTGTTCTGCTCCTGCTACATATATTTTCATGACGCTGCAGGGATTTGGGTCACATCCAGTTCAGTACAAGTGTGTTAATGTAAAGGGTTGATGAGTAGATTCTGGGAGGAAATTTATCATCTCCTGCTGGGTAACATCAGCCAGAAAGGAATGCGAGGCCTGATAAACACTTACTGCTTACATCTTCACTCCTGGACCTTTTAGGCTGCCGGCGCTGCTCGGCTGGCCCGCTCACCCCTTTATAACTGCATTTAGTACATGAAGAATAGATTTGTCTCAATGACTAGAAGGACAGGGAGGGAATCTGGGTAAATATTGCAATGATGGTATCATCTTTCTTCCCAAAGTTATTGCAGTCGAGGGAAATTTTCATTCCACCCGGCTACTGCAAATTTCTCCCTTCCTGGCTACTGCACTGTTTTAGCCAATCAGATAGGTACATTAAATGTAATTTAATTCAGATGGTATTTGTATAAAAAAAAACTGATTGGATGACGTGTATGCTTGGGAATTTTTCTATTGGTCGGCCCTGTGATTCACCCTTCTCTACCACATTGTATAGAAGATGGCGTGACACCATTGTTTTGTATGGTGGGTACAGTGATCTTCAGTCCTAGGAATGTCGGGCAGCACGGTGGCTCAGTGGTTAGCACTCCGGCCTTTGCATCGCTGGGTCCAAGGTTTGCATCTCAGCCAGGACACTATCTGCATGGAGTTTGCAGGTTCTCCCTATGTGTAGGTTTCCTCCCACGTTCAAAAACTTGCAGTTATATTTCTGTCCACCCTGAAATGTACAGAATTTGCCTGCTGAGCTGACTTTTCTATACTACAGAGTAAGTAGCCCTAGAATCAGATAAATATTGTTTATAAAATGTCGATAAAGTGCACCATGCTAAGTGATATGTAAATATGATTGGACAGGGAAGGAGCAGCAGCACACTAAAGAGGTCATCTGCTTTCACCTCCTGCATGCATCACATATTAGCACATGTGCATGCAGAAGAGCTGTGATTGGCTCGGTGTTACCCCTCCCTCTTCCTGTCTCAGCACAGGATTAAACAGGCTTATACTGACAGATTCACAGTGAATATGTTGATTTTTCCTTTAATAAACATGCATATGTTGGAGTTTAGCTTTAAATAAAAGCTCAATGCTTCCAGGCTGTTTTGATGTATTTATAAATTGACAATCTGACATTTCCAGAAAGGGAAAGTCACAAACACCCACTAGAAAAAAGCACGTTCTTCCTAACTGCGGCCTTTTGAAGGTTGCATTTGACCACAGCTGGGCCATAATTGGCCGGTGCGGTTCTGGAAGTGGCGGTGCAGAGACTGGAGGCTCCTGTGCTGGGTGAGGAAGAGGAGGAGGCCGCAGCACAATGGAGCTCAGTGTCACCTCCAAAGGTCAGCACACAGTGCTGCTCCAAAAATGTCAGAGCTCCAAAATATCCCAATTCTGCACAAAGCTGTAAACAGGACGTGGGAGAAACATTTATTTACTGCCAGCACATCGCACGGCTTGTAGGAAAACAAGAGAACCACAGGGCATCTTCCCCAATGCCCACCGTGACGCACTGATGAGGTATGCCAGAGGGCAGAACCCCCCCAATATACCAGGAGGTAATTCTTTAGGTCCTATTCACATTTATTTATTGCATCGTGGTCTGGTAAAGTGGAACTAAACTCCAAGCATTTAGCTTTTTGATATCATTTTACTGGTGCATGCCAGGTGCCAGGAGTAATCTGTACCCATGCGCAGGATTTACATCATCAGTATGGGCAGTACGGTGGCTCAGTGGTTAGCACTGTGGTCTTTGGAGTGCTGGGTCTCAGGTTGGAATATCAGGACACTATCTGTATGGAGTTTGCAAGTTCTCCCCATGTTTGTGTTGGTTTCCTCTGGGTACTCTGGTTATTCCCCACATTCCAAAAAACATGCAGTTAGGGTAAATGGCTTCCCCCAAAATTGACCTTAGACCAGGCATGGGCAAACTACGGCCTACATATATATATAGGGGGCCTACAGGTATACAGCCCAATGGGGATGTTTTTCCGGTCCTTTGGGTGGTCTGCGGCTCTGGCTGGTGCCATCCAGAGTAGGGTCAGGAGAAGGACCCCGCTGGGGGAGCGCACCGACCAGAGCCACGGAACGCGTCCCCAGATCTGAGCCTGCAATGGGAGAATGGGCGGGTTGTGTTACTGCACACAATCCGTCCACATCACGTTCAGGGGCATCATTATAGCATAACCCCACCCACTCTACCATCCACCTGTCCCCTCTTGCAAATTTTTTTTCAGATTGTGGCCCCTGACTAAAAATGTTTGCCCACCCCTGCCTTAGACTGTATTAATGATATGACTATGGAGGAACGTTAGATTGTGAGCTCCTTTGAGGGACAGCTAGTGATATGACTATGGACTTTGTACAGCGCTGCGTAATATGGTGGCACTATATATGTATATATATATATATATATTTATACTGTGTAATAATATTATTAATAGTAATCAGTCAATGCCCCTTGGGTAAAGGGGATTCCTAGGAAATTGGAATTAGCAGGGACAGAACCTGGAGCCGGGCACACCATAAGAGAGCCATATGGCAAAACCTTGCACAATAGTTTATGTCTGCTTTAGGTATGGCATTGCACATATAGAATGCATTGGGGATGAACCTACTTTTTCTTTTTACATTTTTACCAATGGTGCATGGAGGATTCATTGGCACCTACTGTACTTGTGGGTCAGAGAAATAAAGCCATTGCAACTTAGTGCTTGGTACTTGTGCATGTGTTACCTGAGTCTTAAAGCCAATCACCACATTTTTAACACTTCAAAAGGCTGGTTTAACCTTTAATAAAATGGAAAATATGTGTTGTTTGTTTTTACATTTTTAAAAAACTTTTGGGGAGGTCCCCTCCTCTTCCATCTTTACTGCCCTTGTGGTAAAGAAAAACTGAAGGGGAAACCCCCGCATTTGACACAAGTATCGGTACCAGGAGGCTGTGGGTTGCTTCTGCACATGTCCGAGATTAAGCAAGCATACTCTTTGTTATAATGTAAAAACAAAAATAAAAACAGCTCAATCTCATGCATGTGCAGTGAAATTGGCACTTTTTTACATTTGAAGGAAGAAGCATCATCTGATATAATATATTTAAAGCAATTTTAGATTGTGATGGCATGTGGAACCCATACAGGTTCTTTAGGTGTCGGCACTGGGGTGAATAACAGTATATGTGACACGGTTCCTCTCACGCAGATCTGGCAGATTTTGTTGATGTAAAATGCAGCATGATAATGTGCTTTTCCATGTTTTATTACCTCTTCCGACAATGCCTTTACTTGGATTTTTTTTATTCATCCATCCACTTCGTAAAACGAGATGCTGGCTCACAGATGACAATTCGTGTAAATCCCAGTGCTTGTGGAGTTCTTGTGTTTTCATCTAACATAATCAGTCCTGCTGCAACTTCTTACCTTGTGACTCGCAGCAAAGTTACAATGTTGCAGTTACATTGGGGGAGAGGAGACTGGGGAAATGCATCTTTCTGCCTGCAGCAGACTGATAAAATCATCCCAGCCTTGGCAGAGTCACTCATTGAAGCTCACTTTACAATTTACAGGAATGTATTCACATGGCCTTGTTACTGAAAGGTTCACTTTAAAAGTATTGCTTTAGATTGTTACAAATACTGATCTCTGATTGGATCTTCAAGCCCTTTGTGAGCACAAATTATTTAATAATCTAACTTTTATGATCAATAGCTGCACCTATGCAACTCATCCATGTCTTCTGTCCCTTCCCCTTCTATTGGTTAACAAGGATGCCCATCACTGCGTCTGGCCAATAGTGAGCAGCGGACAGTCTGTACCTTCCCAGTGTGCCAAGCCCTGTAGATAGTGGAAGATCTGTCTGTAATTTTCACTAACATATTCTATTTTTGTTCCCTTGCCCTGCTACAGATGGAAGCTGTAGCTGAAAAAAAAAGCTTTTATTTTATTTTTAGGATATTAGTCACCTCCACAAACAAGACGGGTAGAGAGCCATCAACAAGGCTGACCACCAACCGTGAAAAACCAGGTTCCATATTTACATTTCGGAGTCTGGAAACAACTTTCCCACCTTTATATATACTCCCTCATGGCAGCCAAGATTTCAGAGGTTTCCCTTTTTCTGTCTGATTCCTGCAGAGCCAATACCACAACTATTGGTCAAAAACAATCCAGCCAGATGATAGAATATCCAAGACCTCTATAGACTGGTCAGCCAATAAAAAAAAATGCTGAAAAATTAGCAGGTCTCGGCTAAAATGGTGACTGCTCCCTATAGGGGACCTAAATCTGTATCAAAAAAGAAATAACCATTCCTAAATCTAAAGAACAACCGGCTCCCTTGGGAAAGAGTCAGCACCCATTGATCATTGAATTCTTGAATTTAAAGATAACCTGTCACTTCCCCAATGCAATCGGCTTCCAGGAAGAGACAAAGATGTTGCATTTTCTGCAGGATTATAACAGGTGTTTTCTGCACTTGCTGAAAATGTTTTTAACCTGAAAAAATCCAAGAATTGCCAATCTGCAATATATGTATTCTTGTTTTTTAACAAGGAAGGGAAGTCAACAAATGCCGCTCCCATATCTCTGTCCGGAGATGTTCCCAAAAAAATAAAAAGGTCCCAGTTATTCTGTAGAAAAGAATCTCCAATTTCCTGTGACAATGCAGTTTCCTTCCAGACCTGTTCAGTAATGGCGCTGGAAGTGCACTGACAAGGCCTGGCCAGAGAGAAATATGATTTCCTGGCTTTGGATGTTCACTGTCTCCTCCAGCCGGTAATCAGACAATGACATCGGAAGGAAGGCTCTGCGCATTAACCCGCTCAGAATGCGAGTTTGAGGCATCGACGCCGCTGCAGGATCAAGATCCTATCTGTAACTTATCTACACCCAACAGGAAACCCTAATCATGGGTATAAATAGCAAATATAGGATAAGCTGCTTTGCAGCACTGGATTTCCTATTGCAGCAGCAGGACAAATAGAAGTGGATGTTAAGGAAAATCAGGCCGGGAAAATAATGATTTAGTAATATCAGAAATTTTGTATCTGAAGCCAACAGAGCTACTTATAGGCTGAATCTGATCCCCAAAATGTGTCTGGGCCCAGACCAGGCCTTTACTCACTGGAGTCGCAGAGCATTTTGGAGATACCTCTTTAAGGTACCTTTTACACTTGTGGTGGGAAACTGCACGGTTAGCCAAAACTGCTGCTATGCACCCAGAAGGGGCAAACCACAGCCCAGGTGGATGCTTTTGCATGCATTGCCCCTACATTTGTGGGAGTGGTTCTTCCTCCAGAGCAGGAAAAGCCTAGAAGCAACTTGTTGCTTTCAATAACTGCACCACGATCCATTGCAACCATGCACAAAGTAAGCCCAAATCACATACATACCATTGAATCTTCATGGCTTGGGGTGCATTTGTGAAACACTGCTGTCAAGTGCAGGTCAGTAATGACCCTATACATTTTGTCCTTTCTTAAAATCATATTTTATTGGGTGCCTGATTTGGAAACTTTTTTTCCTAAGGCAAAAAAATAGACATAAAAGAAATTCCTTTTTCAAATGGGTATAGTGGCTTATTGGCTAACACTCTGGCTTTGCAGAATGGGGTTGCATGCTTTTTTTTGTAGACATTCTAGTTTCCTCCTAAAAGTATACTAAAAGGTTGTCTTCCACCAAAATATACCTTTTTAATGGCATTGGTAGGACAAATGATTGTGAGGGACAGGTGATAACATAATTATTGACTTTGTACATTGCTGCGGAAGATGTTGGTGCTATCAAAGTCCATATTTTCAAAAAATGCAATATTTACAATCTGTATATTCCCAGATCTTTACCTAGCACTGGGACCAGCTGCAGCCAATATGACCATGTGATTTTAAAACAACACAAATAAAGAGAAATAATCACCAACCCAACGTTGTTGTAACAGCATTTGGCACAGTGGTAAAAGTAAATCTGCTCTGGGATCTTCCTCTGTCTAGGATTACATTTTTGGGCCAGGGGACCTTATGGATAATAAAACATGAATCAGCATTATTTTATACTAATGGTTTTATGAGGTGTATGCGAGTGTGAGGATGAAATGCTATGCAGATTATATTTTCAATTTGCTAAATTGCTCTTAAAAAAAAAAAGAAAAGCAAAAAAGTTCTTCATGAGCTGATTGCCCAGGGAGGAGGAAAGGAAAAACTAAAAAAATATAGAACGAAGTAAAAAACAAAATTGAGTTTCAGTTTAAGGATTTGTATTACTTTGTATTTAAAGGATACAGCGCTGTAATAATATGAGTGCTTTATATCTGCCCATAGTTCAGCTTTAATGGGAACGCAGACGAATGCTCCAGCAAACAGAAAACGACTTGGACCGAAATCAACAAGACATAAAACACAGGAAATACACAATACTCTATATAGCTTTATTGACTTAAACTTTGATATCTCTCTCCATACAGCAGGCACATTGGCGTCAATGTTTGGCATAAGACAAATCGAAAGAATTGCACTTGAAACTTACATAGCTCACGTCATTAACGGGTTCTGCAGTTTAGTGTTGGCCTCTCGCCATTCTGTGCTAATGCAGGCTTGGGTTGCCTTCAAGCTATTGCAGCTGTTGAGGAACCACAACTCCCAGCAAGTCAGGCAGCAGATGGCATAAAGAGGCAAAGCGCAACGGACAATAATGACATTCAGGCAGGTATTGGGGGACAAAAATATAATCTTGATGGAACGATTCCCTGGAAGTGCTATTTGTTCCAGTCACACAGTTCACCAATGAAATTATAATTTTCACATTTCTGAATACTTTTCTGGGAAAAAAGAAGTAGTTTCCATACAATCCCATTATTCTAAGATTCAACTATTCAAATTTCCCCTCCCGTTTTTCTCCTTAAACAGCCAAGAGCCACCAAGCCACCGCCAGTCCATTCTTCATAGAAGCTCAATAATGAAGATCTAGGAGCATATTTATAAAGAGGCAAGCAGGCCATTCAATAGAAAAATTGTAATATCTATACACAAATCACAGTTGCCACTTTTATATTTAATGCAAATTTGAATTTTATTACTCCACTCACCATATTCGTAAAGTGGAGATGAAGTTCATCACTTTAAAAGTGGAGAATGCCATAGGCTGCAATGGAGGGTCAGTGGCACCTTAAAAGTGGTATTCAGGGGCTGCAATGAAAATCTACAGCCCCCTGAAAGTAGCAATGACTTCCCTCCAAAGCACCGATTGGCATTGATCAGGAAAAATGGGGAATTGGCAATCTGTTACCTGAGTGAAGATTTTTTTTTTTTAATTTGCCCTCTACTTTTTAGGTTACATTAAGTGGTTAGTTAAAGTCAGTGGAAATAAAATATCTGTGCAGTTACTATTGGATCATATTATTGAAAGTTGAGGTTCTCCATGACCAATCAGATATTCCCTATATGCAGCTTTGCAAGTGCTGGCAATTGGCTCATGATTTACAGTGAACTTGCCATCTTTGCAAACCAACCGCAGTCCAATATATTATTGGCCAGAGAAATCTCGGGGTGTCTGTACATTCCTACACTTTAAAAATTAGAAAAGACAAATAAAGCTAAGCCACACCTAAGATTGGGAATTCCAGGATTAGTTGGGCCGATCCTTAGATTGGTACAAGGATTGGGGACACTGATGAGCAGACCCCTATAACATGGTCTTTTCCACCCCACATTTTTTGGATATCTACAATACCCGCTTTCCGTTTAATGATGGCCATGGTTGGGTGCCTTGTACTGTAGGTCAGAACAGTTGGCCATATCAGCCAAATTCTCTGCGTCATTCTTGTAAATGAGAAGAATAAATCTGATGGTTTAGTATGTTGAATTCATTTATTTTAGCACTAAATATCTAAAGAAATATTTGTGTCTCCTGTAACCAGATGTCTCCTTTCATTCTCCTGCAACAAACCAGCTTTTTAAATAAATAAAGTCAATCACATTCAGAGGCAACTCTAAATAATTTTAGCAATGAGTAAAGCTTGGCAGAAATAGATAAAGGAGACTCTGTTACAAAAACTCTTTGAGGGTTTTGTGAGGTCAACCAGCATGCAAAAAAACCTACGACTACAACCAGAAGCAATGGACACATACAGGGCAAATGGAAAGTCTGCATTCAGCTACACCCTGCTCCCCAAACTCAAATGATTTTAAACTATTTGGAAACAAACATTTCTCCCCCATAAAGGACAAAAATAAAAGTTAGTATGGCCCCAGTCTCTGGTGCTTCTGAGTGGGACATTTGAAGGCACAATGTCTTCCAGAAAGAGCTAACTCATTGCAAGAGTGAATTCTTGTGAGATTTCAAGCTTGCTGGAAGATTTGTTGATGTCCCTGTGTCAGAAGCATGGGAGACTAGGACTGAGTTGTTCTTTTGAGAGGTGTGGGGGGGTCTGCTTTAGGAATGGCAGTGGATTCATTCTTAGGAGGAACCAAATCCTGAGCTATACAAAAAGCAAAAGCAAAAAGGTACTCTTTTTTTTGGCAGGGACAGGTTTCTAAATAAGCCAACCGGTCTGTAGACTAGTATGGCATGGCCATCACCCCCTCCTAATGTAATGTTCTGGCAGGTGCAGTACAGATTTTGTGATTTCTGTATTGTATTGGAAGCATTGTACCTGGCAGAAAGCAATGGGCATGAATATCATCCAATAGTGGTTTGGATTTCTAGCACTGGTAAGTGAGATTATTACATGTGTGTGTCCCCCTGCCACCCCCAGGCTGCTCTGTATGTGTCCCCCTGCCACCCCCAGGCTGCTCTGTATGTGTCCCCCTGCCACCCCCAGGCTGCTCCTGTATGTGTCCCCCTGCCACCCCCAGGCTGCTCTGTATGTTTCCCCCTGCCACTCACAGGCTGCTCAGTATGTTTCCCCCTGCCACTCACAGGCTTCACTGTATGTGTCCCCCTGCCACCCCCAGGCTGCTCTGTATGTGTCCCCCTGCCACCCCCAGGCTGCTCTGTAGGTGTCCCCCTGCCATCGCCAGGCTGCACAGTATGTTTCCCCCTGCCACCCCCAGGTTGCACAGTTATGTGTCCCCCTGCCACCCCCAGGTTGCACAGTTATGTGTCCCCCTGCCACCCCCAGGTTGCAGTTATGTGTCCCCCTGCCACCCCC
>NC_092861.1:147244146-147259987 GCF_032062135.1 Pyxicephalus adspersus | reverse complement strand
CTGCCACCCTCAGGCTGCTCTGTATGTGTCCCCTGCCACCCCCAGGCTGAACTGTATGTGTCCCCCTGCCACCCCCAGGCTGAATTGTATGTGTCCCCCTGCCACCCCCAGGCTGCACTGTTATGTGTCCGCCCTACTCCAAGGGTGCATTGTGTGTGCCCCCCCTTACCCTCCAGTCTGTGCTTTTCCTCCATCCCCCAGGCTGCACTATGTGTTTTTTTTTAGAAGTTGGTCACGTAAGAAACTGCTACACCCCAAAATTAAGATTGTGGTTAAATCTTCACACACAATGAATGACTTCTGCTTCCAGTTTTCAAGGATCGGTACCCTTGGATATAAAACACCAAAAAGGAAGATGCAATTGTACAAGGATCACATGCAAGGATGAATGAAATTCCTGTACATTTACATCTATTGTTCCTTGTTTAAAGCAGAACAGTATACACAAGTGAGTGGTTTTAACTGGCAAAGGATTTGCATTACTAATCATCCAGTTCTGGGATTTACACAGCTGTATCACACAACTGTCTGGCAGACTATTTTTTGTGTAGTTCAGTAACACTTCCAGGTTTCATCCCTTCCTCCACTGAATATTACTTTGCATTATTGGTCCCTGTTAGCACACGAGCACTGCAGCACAAATGACTCTGCTTGTGCTGTTCCTTCCCTTTCCAGTCCAGTTGTAGAGAGGACTGCAAAATGGATATACTTGCACTGCTTTTAAAAAGCAAAGCAAGAGTTAAAATCCATTTATGTGTTTAAATCTGCCTGAAGTTCAGCTTTAAAATTTACTTTGGTACCAGGATTGCCCCCACACCTATCACATCCGTCTATTTACAGAACAAGCAGCTCTTGGATCTGCAAGGTCATGGCAGGTAAGAAGATTTGGAAAGGCAATGGTTGGTTTTGGTTGTCTCTTGACTGTAGAATAATAACCCCCAATAAGAACCCAACTGCTTCCCTCTCATGCATTCAGAGATGCTGTCTGTGTTTGGCAACCGATATACGTTTGGCTAGAAAAATAACCGGCGTGTTGGTCCCTGTCGTTATGTACATAGCTGTAAAGAATGTTACAATAACAATAATAATAATAACAACAACAACTTTAAAAATTAAAATAAAAATAAGTTAGTGAATTTACACAGGGCAGTGAAGACACATGAAATGTCTGTGCAGCCAATCTCTCACCATAAATGATTCACCAAAAATCCATTTGTCAAGATGTGCTAGAGTTTTGTGAAGCTAAAGGTTCCAGTTCATAATGTTCATGTTCAATTTCTGCTTTTGCACCTCGAGAGTCCAATTGGTATTTGTTAACATGATTCATTTTATTCTGTCCTCTTTCTGAAGTGTTTGAAGATAAGGCTTGAGAAAAGGCTTTAAACTGTAATTTTTTTGGCAAAGGTATTTGGCCGCAGGTCCCCTGCGGGCCGAGACAACGGCACATGCATTGGAAGAAGAAGGTTGCAAAAGCCCAGCTAATGCACATAATTAACATCATGAAAGTGCCCAGTTGAGTGTAAGCTAGAACGGTGGAGGGCATCATCATGGCACCGGCAACAAAAGTAGTTACGGCAGCCATGGCTATAGCAGATCCCATGCGACTTAGAGAGAAGACCACTTTTCCTTCTCTGTCTGGATCTGGAGCAAGACGATAGGCAACGCCATAATGTACGGCAAAATCCACAGAGAGCCCCACAGCAACAGATATCGTAACAGACTCCAAAACATTAAGTTCCCATCCTAAAAGGACGAGAGAACCAACAGTGACAAAAATGGTGCCTGCTATGGAAATGATGGCATAGAAACTGATGATTATGTTCCATGTGGTGAGAAGCATGACACTGAAAGCTACAGCAACAGATAATCCCATAGCAATTAACGTCCCATCAGAAAGACTGTCTTGCAAGTCATAAAACTCTAGGTTGCTGACGAACCAGCCCTTACTGAGACCAACCGGAGCGGTTTTTAGTTCCTCCGAGATCCAAGCATCCACCTCCTTGTAGAAATGGTGCATCTTCTCGTAGGCAAAAGTGAAAAGGAAAGTACTTTTGAATTCCAAGACAACAGCCCTGATTGTATCATTGATGTCAAACCTCGGCCCCGGAGTTTTGCTGTCTAAGTGGTACCCGGTGCTTCTTTCGAGCTCCATAATGGCACGCTTAATGCAAAGCTCAAAGACTTCCTGTTTATATGGAAAACCGGACTGGCTACAGCAGGGATAAAGAGCAGGTTCATCGCAATCCTGGTTTTCCATCCACTGTTTAAAAGTCTCTATGAAGCAGCTGGTAAAGTCCTGTTCATCGGTTTGGTAGTAGAAGGTTTGGTTTTTCAACTTTTGGCAAAAGTTCAAGAGCCATTTTTGTGAGGAAGGGCTGGCGATATTAAAGCTACTATCTAGTTTGAGCTTGCCCTTGCTTTTTGGATTGAGGGGATCTCCATTGTCTTCTGCTGATATCCCCCAAACGATTGTGATGGGCATGTGGAGCTCTTCTCCGTGGCGAACTCTCTCGAACATGAACATCTTTTTGTACTCTGCATCGTAACGTTCAAAGGGATGAGAAGATCGGAACACCTGGAATTCCGAGAGTTCTAATGACGGCAGTTTCATCTTTGGATTAACACACACGATATAGGCACCGCCGACGGTCAACATAAGGAAACAGAAGACCCAAATAAATCTGAACTTGATAACAATACACGGCAACACTTTTTCAAAGAATATCCTCGATGCTTCTGAAATTGCAAAGAGTAGCTTCTTTAATTTCTGGCACATTACACTCAAACAGCTTTTCTTGTTGTTGTAAGGCCGCTGTGGAGAACCACTGAAGCAAGTGAAGAGGTTTAGTAGATAGCGTTCATGAAGGACTACTACGGCGGGCAACCATGTGACCATGAGAAGATAGTTCACCAATATGGCAGTGCCTGCGTAGACCCCAAAACATCGGATGGCAGTAATATTACTGACATAGTTAGCGTAGAAGGCAGCAGCGGTGGTGAAGCTGGTGACAAACATTGAAAGAGCAGCATGTTGTAGCGTGATGCTAACCGTCTCTGAGGTCTCTGCATGGGGTTTGTCGAACTTTGTGTAATTCCAGACGTCGCACAAGACAAAAGCGTCATCTGCTCCAATTCCAACCAGTATGATCAGTGCAGTGAGGTTCATGAAGGGGAAGAACTCAAAGTTAAATACTACACGATATAGGAAATATGATACAATCAGCGAGCTTATAATGGCAAACATAGTCATCAAGGTAATGAACATTGATCTTGTGTACACACACATGACCAAAAGAACGATGACAATGGCAATGGCCGGATACACAGTATCCATTAGGAGATAGTCTTCAAACAGGCTATGCTTGATACCAAACTCGATTCCGGTGATGGTGGTAACGCCATCAGAACAATTCCAGTTCTCAAAATTGTCCAGATAAATGTTCATCATGGAGTCGCCTTTCTCTGTTGGCGAAAAAAGCATGCTATGACGTAAAACTGGAGAGCCGACATCCACATTCTTTGGGTTGAAGAAATCCTTATCTACCAAGTAGTGGAGGATTTGGTAAACGGCATTGTACTTGGTACATCTGCGAGGCACATTTGTACACTTCAGCTGGTCTTTCCTTTTAGCCACCATATCCCAACAATCTGGTCCCAAGGTCCCATTGTGATAAAACTTGGCACAGGTACGGATAAGCTTCAGTGTGTGTGAGACATCACGCTCTACAATCTTCTGGCATGAAGACCTGTTGTTAAGGATGGCAATGTAATTTCCTAAAGTCCAGCTGGGGCAACATGAATCTGCGGTGGTTCTCTGGCAGAGGTCTGCAAACTGAGGGTGGGAACGAATCTGTAAAACAGAAATAAGTGTAAGTGTAACCAGAGGCTTTCAAAAACTATTTACAGAAAAATCAAAAAGCAAACATATTAATGTTAATATAAACGTATAGTAAGGACCTGAAATTGAATCTTCAGGTAAGGTTGGAACTTTTGCAAATTATTGATATGTTCCCATCAGGAAGTGTCACTCTCTTTGCCCTCTCATTATTTCAGGACAGAAAGTGATGGGAAATTCAGAAGTTTTAGCTGTCACTAAATCATCTGACATTTGTTTATCGTCTAAAAGGGAATTTTTGCTCACTTTGCAAAGGTTTCTCACTGCCTTTTGTTTTTCAAAGACAGGAAGTAAAGGTAAATGTCCATAATGGGGCACAGACATAGGAAAGAAATCTTGGCAGGGGATTTAACGACGCATAACTTAAAAAAAAAAAAAAAAAAAAAAAAAAAAGTTTTGATCCATAATTTTTTATAAAATTTTCATGTATTGTTAAATTATATTTGAAAAAAAACTCAGTAAAAACTTGTATACTGTAAAAAAATGTATATTGGCTTTGGATATATTTTAACCCTTTTATCTGACCCTTAACACTGTCAAACCCAAACAATAATTATCACTTGGATTAACAGTTGTATACTTTGGTTCTGATTCATATAGAAGGCTAAAAGATATTATTTTTCAGCACAAGCCTAAATGCATACAAAAGATTCTATGTGGCTGAGATTATGACAGCACTCATTAAAGAGAATCATTCTAACCATTCAGGTTACGGCGACAGGTTCTCTTGTAAGAAAAACCAATACCCTCACCTTTATTTCCCTGCTGTTACATTCTTCCATAACGTCAAGAAGTCCAAACCTTGTATAAACTCTATATTTGCTACTAGAAACATTTGGGAAAATGTTCATGTGTTGCACAGAAGTAATGAATAGGATTTGATTTTTTTATATATAATATATGTTCACATCACCAATCACATTTCCTGGCACAATATGTATCATTCCCAAATCTATATTATATCTATCTATCTATCTATATATATATATATATATATATATATAAAAATAGATATATGCACACACACACAAAATTGGCACAAAGCCCTTGAACAAGTGAAAGTGACCTAAAGCCCACAAGCGGTGGCAACGTTGCAAAAGGTGGATCAGCCTGGATTGCCATAAAGCCTAATGTTTTTTTGATGTGGGATGACTACAACTATTTAAAAGCTAATTTTAATAAATGTTACACAAGGTCAGGCTATGTACACTGGGTTTTCAATTAAATATAGAAAGTAGTTACGGATAAACACATATAGAACTGTTGTTTAACGTAATCCATTTATAGCCTGGAAGTTGTTAGAGGTAAATAAGAAGAAATGCTAATCTCTATGATCTTTTCTTTCCACAATACATTCTGAATGCAACCCAATATATCTCCTGCCGGCAGCACTGAGAGGATTGAAATGCCGGGGCTAAAGTTTTGCTTACCCAAATCATTAAGTCTTCCATAAACAGATTACAGCTCCATATTTATGGCTTTAATGAGGCTGTTTTTACTGCTCGGCGTGAACCGTAACCAAAAGGGCTCCAACAGTTTGTATTTCATGTTTAATTGTCCTAGTGCCCTACAGTGATTAAACCGCAGGACAAGAAAGCTCCTGCCATATGAAATTCATTAGTTGGCCGGCCACAATTACCCTGCATGTAAAAGTAGAGGGAGTATTTCCTCACGCTGACATCAAACCCCTGCAAAGTGTAATATCCATGGAACATGGGCAGGAAGTCCTGAACTGTCACGTCTAAGAATGTAATATTAATGAGGAGGGAAAAAGAAAGGACTGCAAGCCTTTAAATTAATATCATGAACAAATAAAAAAAAAAATGATTCCTTCTCCAGCAACATGCAAATAATTAACATTTTTGTTGGGATCCCCATTTGAGTGGTGTGGCATTGCTGCAGGAGAAGGCACAAACGTGAACAAGATCTTAGACGAAACATCTCAAAAATTCGCCAATATCTGTCCCCAGAGACCACCAAAGCTCCTTGTACACACTCTTACCATCTCTAGTCTGGACTACTGTAACATCCTCCTCTCTGGTATTCCACTAACCCGACTCTCTCCTCTACAATCTATTATAAATGCTGCAGCCAGACTCATCCATTCTTCCCTCCTACCTACCCGAAACACAGCCTTCCCACCTACCTACTCATCTACCTACCTGATATACAGGCTTTCCACCTACCTACTTGATACACTGCTTTCCCACCACTCCTCTTCTTCTGCCTTTCTTTCCAGTTCTCTTCATTGGCTTCCATTTCATCTTAGAATCAAATCCAAGCTCCTGTGCTTTGCGTTCAAATCCCTACACAGTTTTTGTCCCACTTACCTTTCTGACCGGATAGAAAAATACCCCCCTAGCCGCTCTCTCTTCTCCTCCAATGACCTACTAATGACTTCCTCACTCATTCCCTCATTACACGCACGGCTCCAAGACTTTTCTAGAGCTGCCCCGACTCTCTGGAATGGTCTTCCTTGTCCTATTCAGCTTGCTCCTAATTTCTGCTCATTTAACAGAGCCCTCAAAACCCAACACTTCAATCTCACCTACCCGTCTTTCTCTGTCTCTTAAGCCCTCACTACTTCCCACCATTCCATATCCCCCTCCTATTGTGTGATACTTCCCCCACCCTCCTAGATTGTAAGCTCTTCAGGGCTGGATCCTCTCCTTGTCCTGTGTCACCGTCTGTCATTTGCAAACAATTTATTGTACATCGCTGCATAATATGTTGGTGCTATATAAATACTGTTTATGATTAATAATATTAGATTGTCTGGAAGCCAAAGAGAGAAATCTCAGAAACAGCAAAAAGTATAAAAAAAAAAAAAAAGGGAAAAAGTATTTCAATAAGCAACCAACATTTTTGCAAACAAGCAAGGCCTAAATATTTCTCAATGCCCAATCCTAAAATCCAATCTCTGCTAAATCATAGCCTTTGCCTCACAATCACTACGGAATGTCGCAGAGCACTGTGAATTTCTAATCCTAACCTACATACAAACGCTAGATCATTGTCAACGGAAACAAACAATCCAGAATCTATTTGTAGCTGTAAGTAACACGGAGGCTTTGGTGACACATGTCTGAGTAAGCCACTGGGTTTATGCCCTGGAGACACAATGCAGGATATACAAAGAAGATTCCTTACAATTCAAAATGACTCCTATGACCCAGCAAACCTATCGCATGTTTAAACACCACACATCCCTGAGATGCCCATAACAGAGTTGTTTGCAGAGGGTGATCCCCCGGTATTGTCAAGTTTGTTCACAAGTGTCGTTATTGAAGGAATGTTAAGAATGTCAGAAATTTTTTGTGCTGATGCACTTACCCTGTTTCGGTCAATATTGCACATGGATTTGATTGCTTGCAAATTCCACAAACTTTCCCCGTTTACGGAGGTGAAGACCACTCGGGAGTACTGCTCATCTGTAGGCAAAAAATATGGAATATTACAAAATAAAAAAAGCTAAAGTTAGAGGTATGTCATACAATAGTTCAACAGTCTTACCAAAATGCAGTAAATGAGTTTTATGAATGCACAAAACTGACTTCAATGTCCTGCAGTGCCATTCATTTTAAAAGGCACCAAAAGGCAACTTGGCAGCCTTGCATAAAATGTTGGCACTATATAACAAAAATAGGTTACCCAGTGGGCAGCAGAGGTCTCAACATATGCAGTGCCAAGTCTACAGTCACACCACTAGTATTTAAAAAAAAATCCCCAATTTTGAAAATCTATTACAGCAGGTAGTCATGCTACCACCTTTCCAGATTAAAGTAAGGTGACCTGACCTTTGTAGGTGAAAAAAGGGGCAATCTGGTGGGGCCAAGCCTCTAATCTGAGGAGCCTTACAGACCTTGTGCAATAATTATCGTTTGAAAAGGGACGATCAACGATTATTCCCGATTATGTTGAACGATTGTATTGTGCACGACTCTTTGTACATGCTGTAATGATAGGATCGTTCAAATATAATCCACCAATAATGTACACACTAGATATGATTGATGCAGGAAGTGACATGTACAGGAGAAAGTGTATAACAGAACAATCCACGATCACTGAACGACCGTACACACAATAGAATACGAACGATCGTCGCCCAGTCAGAACCGCCATGGATCGTTCATTTCCAACGACAATTATTGCATGTCTGTGCTCAGCCTTACACTTGCAGGGACAATGCAAACCAATGCACACAAAATGATTTCAACAGCAGTAAAATAAACCTGTTTTACCCATCAAGGTTGAGTAAACACATTCTCTTTATTGCCCCCCCCATGCTAATAGATGTCGGAAAAGTCTACACTAGTCAGAGCTTAAGAGGGCTGTGGACTCTCTGCATAATTCCATGATTTAGCGAAGGGCCAATTGCCAAGATACAGTAGAAGGATAAGTCACATGCTGTGCAGGACAGGAAAGAGAAGGCAATCACCTATGTGTCACAGAAAGGGGGATCATAGATAATTTTTTGCCCAGCATGGGCACTGGTTTGCATTTTTCTGGGGAGTAATCGTATAATTTATACATACTTTTATCAGCATAACTTTTCAACCTTTTTTTTGTGCAGTACACAAAACTGCTGCCCAATGAAAATTTTCCCAGTCCAACACCGATAATGAAGAAAGCCAATGAAAAAACGGTTTTGGTGGAGCTTCCATGATCATTTCTAGCAGAAAAGAGAAGGATGAAATATACTCACTTGGCACAGCACAGAAGAAACTGTCTTTGTGGAAGTCCCAGTCTGCTTGTCTTTTCTCCCTTTCATAGATATCATCTGACCATCTTTCACCGGGGTGGCTGTGATAACACAATCCCATAATTACATTACATGTCATAGACACCTGATAGCTTCAATCATCAAGTCATTTTTGTGTCTTCTATTGAAGATAAACGAAAATGGACTAATAGAGAAAAGGAGAGTTCAAAGTGGATCAGATATCGGGCGGCTGGACACAGCTCAGAGATGGGCAGAAGAACTGACAATTTTTTTAAGACAAGAAGAATGATGGTGGTAATAGTGCAGGAAGCCAACAAGATTCAAGTTTAAAACAGTCACTTCAGCAAAGGATGAATTACAGTTGGTTGTAAGACGCCAGCACCTAGCCTTATTGTCATTACATGATGTACAAGCAAGCAATATATTATATATATATATATATATATATATATATATATATATATAGCAATATGACAAAAATTAATAGTAAATATTAAAGTTGAACTTGAAAGTGGTGGCTTGAAACATATTAAAAATGGTCACCAGTATAGCCAGTTTTTACTTTCTTGATCATTAATGATAATTTACTCTCAGCAGACACTGGACAAATGGGACAATAGCCTCTCAATAGACTAAGCTACACAAAGAGAATGTGGAAGCATTCCATCTTACACAACTGAAAGATTCTCCAATTGTTTGCTGCATGCTACCTGAATAGCACCATAGGGAGCCATTTCTCTCATCTGCTCAGCAGTTAATGATGTCCACTGCTTATTAAAAGCTATTATAGTAGCATGATTACCCTAGCTTTAATCTTTTGTATAGTGCAAGACTTAAAATTAAAGGTTAGCATCATCTAATCTTGTAGGGGACTTCAGCTTAGCAGGAGAGACCTGATTTCCAAATAACTTGGCCAGACTTCTGAATATTAGGTGTGCCCCGAGCCATCAAGAAGATGGCACATCCATAAAGAATGCCCAAACCACCAAAATGGCAACCCTCAGCTTGAAGGAGCAGCATCCCTGCTCAAAGCCGCTACTGGACCACTTAACTGGGAATCAAGTACCAAAATCTTGCAAGACAAACATTATTCTTTTGGGCCTATCTCCAGGACCACAGCTGATCAGCACAATGCTAGCCTTGTCTGAAGACTCAAACATATGTATGCAATTGTACAAAACAGCTGTTTAATAGGAAATGGGCAGACATTCCCGGGGCTAACAAAGTAACACTTGTATAAGACACACTGCACACTTCTACTGGAATAATGATAATGAAACTGCTGATCAGCTGATTTGGTGGTCACAGGGAGCACCCTCAACTAAAGAACACCACCTACATACCCAAACTTAAAAGAGGGTGCCAAAAAGGTTCTCCAAGAACAATCTCCCTTCTTGTGATTGGTGGCCACCTACACAAAGGTATTTCAACAGCTGTAAACCTAATAAAATGATGATAAAAGCACAAGAAAACATAAAACGACTTAACTATTTTTTGGCTTGTTCGTCTGCATATTTAAAAGGATAGTTGGCCAGCGTTGCCTTGTATCCTGTGTTCTCCACCATGTTGTTCCACGTTACCAATCTCTGGCCGATGGCAGTTCCTCTGGGCTCGAAGCCCTGTAAAAAGAAAATTAAGGAATGTCATGAATTGCTATGGTCTGATGGGGGGAGGGGGGGTCACTACAACAAAACTTTGCAAACAAGCCAATTCTCAGCCCCCCACTACAAAGAGAGGTCAGAGCAAAGGGGTCAGAGGTCACCCGCTCATAGCAGGTGGATGACAACTGACAGCTTCAGAATGGGAAGCTCCGCTCGCTTTATTACATGCCCCCTGGTTAGGGATGACAGTTGCCCATCATCTCACACTCTTATTAAAATTCTCCTGATGGCCTTTACTACTTAAACAAAATTTGGCCATAATGCTCAAGTTACTACAAGCTCTGCAGGAAAAAAAAAATTCTTGTGGTTTTTTTTTTTTTTTTTTGCAACGTTATGAGCTGCTTCAGTTGGAAGTTTGGAATAGCCATTATGTCTAATTAACAAGGAGATTGCATGGTAGGCTGACCACACTGCTGCTAATGGTGAGGTAGAAGCTAAGTGCTCAAGAAGGGCTGTTACTGGCAAGAACTCAGGAACGACAACCCCAAATCCCACTGTGAGAAGCAACTTTTATTACTGCCTGTGACATCACCAAGGTAGTAAAATTCTTGCAGGGAACTTAGTTCCTAATATTGTAGACACGCCCTCCAAAACTACATCTCCCAAGAGCTATTTCCTTACATATAATGTGTGTGCTAGCCCTTGGGAGTCAGGATTGCAGCAGTGTATTGATCAGAAACAAATCAATGTGTGCAGGTAAAGTGAGACAATGATGGGCGTGGGGAAAGTTGGGGGGGGGGGTATTTAGGGATAAAACAGCAAAAGGAAGAGTTATCCATGCAAAACTGAAGGGACCCCATAGATTTCTGGCACATTTAGTGCACAAGACATGGGGGAAATGGTACATTTTTTTGTCCAGACATTTTTTTTTTTTGTCACAGATCACAAAAACATGCACTTACCAAAAGTGGATCTGAAAAGTCTGGCAGATCGGGCACCAGGATACCAATCAGGGCACAGACGACGATAAGCACAGTGCACATCCCTAGGACCACCACAGGCCAGTCGGCTATTAACGCAGAATAGCTAGGACAAAAATACAAACGTCAATGTCAGGAGAAAAACTTTACCTCCAGTTACTTAAAACTTGTGAGTCACCAATATCTTAATATTATCTAATATATTTTATATATCAACGTTTTAATTTCTGCAAGTTTGCTATTTTATGTTTGTGAATTTGAATGTTATACTTCACCCCTCTTCCTTCAACATGCAATCAGATCAGTCCCTAGGCATTCCAGGCCTCTTCATGACCTCTAGTAAGCTTCGCTTTTACACTTAACGGGTTCCTCTAAAACAGCCTTTCCCAACTTTTTAACCCCAGAGGAGCCTTTAAAATAACTTATGTGTTGGGGAATTCCTACTATAATCAATGAGAAAAATGTTATTGCATTGGTTGCCTGTGGGAAAAAGTCTGCTAACACATTAGAGATAAAAATGCCAACTTTAAAAACAGCTAAAAAGGACCTTGGTTTCATACAGCTGGCTCTACCAAATTGGTGTTGGCTCTGGAACTATGCAGGTACCATCTTGGCAAGCCAAGAATCCCCTGGCAACTTCTGGAGCAACCCTAGGGATTCACGGAGGCCCAGTTTGGAATGGCTGCTCTAAAGAGTCAAAAGCCTAAAGATCTTTTGTAACATGCCAGCCTAACATTAGGTACTTGCACTCCTCAGTGAGTTGACACCGCCTGTGGATCTTGTAGAGTCAGCAGGTTCAACAGAACATTAACTTGGTATTAAAGCTTTAAAGTAAAGATAACAGAGACTGCTGATCCAGGGAACATCCGATTGCCTCATGGAATCAGGGAAAATTTTTTTTACCGTTGGAGCAAACTGTACCAGGGTTTTTTTAGCCTTCCTCTGGATCAAGTATGTCCATAGGGTTTTATCTGGGATATGTTTATTTCCTTAGTGGTTGAACTTGATGGACTTATGTCTTTTTTTCAACCTGACTTACTATATAACCTTAAGGGTCCTTTCAGATCCATGGTGTCAAAACTGAGCGCTCCCAGTGCACAGCAAACTGATGTAGCCCTTAGTGTTCGAGGGAAACTGCACCACAGGCAACAAGAATTGCAACCCTGGAGCCAAAAGATACAAGGTCCCACTTAAAAGGGAGCCGTTAAAACAGCAGGTCCGAAATGGTCCTTATTGCAAGAATAAGTCCCATCCTGCTATACAGACTAGAATAAGAACTTGCAGGCCGATCTAACTCTAAAGTCAAGAACAATTTATGAGATTGTGGTTATAAGTATATATAAGAATAAACTATGGTCAGGGTAATTCATTGCAACAGAATAAATTGAACCATGCAGGAGCCCCTTGCACCTGCTCCTCCTTACTGGGGCTGACGTTCTATTAGTTTAATATAATTCCTCTTGGAATGATCCCATTGGAGCTGTGCCCAGAAGGTCCAGGTGGAAGAAGGAGGACCCGGAATGAGCTGGAAGGATTACATGGCCTAGAAACACCTTGGGATCCCCAAGGACATATTCAAGTCTGTATCCAGACAAAACAGAAGTCTGGGATCCCCTATAAAACCTGCTCCCCCGTGGCTTAGTAGGAACGGAACAGAAGATGATATTCTTTTGGCACTCCTCAAATTCAGCAGAACCTGCTTCCTGTAGGAAACATTCCACAACTTTCAGTTTGGTAGAACAGCGAGAGATTGGTAACCATGGAAGAACTCTGTGTCACTTGTAATAGCCAAGCAATATTTTTGACTGGAAAAAGACAAAAAAACCAGATGGGTTGCCAAAAGCAACACAGAGAGAAGTGTTTTTTGGAGCATCATTGAATGAAGTTCAATGTGCAGCGTGAGTTAACACAAAAGGAGTTTTAGGTGAGGGACTGATTATTTTTCCAAACTATGTGACCTTTATGAAGATATCGGTCAAATGCTAAACTTATTTCTTGCTGAGATTTGGCAGCCAGAATTCAGCAGCGGCATCATCCAGTCATCCCTTCGCAGACAAATGTTCTGAATGCCAAAGAGCTTACTTCAAGTAACCCTGACCTGGCTGAGAAAATTTCCAAGGTAATGCAAGTCTGTGGTTAATGCAAATACTTATGTGAGTCTATAAACGTATTCCCATGTGTTTCCCTAGATTCTAAGTCCAGACTGTACTTGGGGCCCTTACTGGCCCAAGTGAAGATCAATATGTATCTTTAAGCACAGCAGTTTTTTCCAACTTGACGGACTTATATATATAAAAAATAATAGCTACAGAGTCTACAAGGATGTTTCTTTGCAATGTATTGGAAGAATAATACACACACAGCCTGGGGTTCTAATCCACCAGGCCCTACATCACTACAGGGCACAGCAGAAAATGGTGATCCAGGTACAAACTGTTGTATAAACCACATGAGATATTGCCAAATAGTTATTGGCTCTTACCTTTTTGGTAACTGGAATGGCTTTGCAGCTCTGCAAAAAGAATAAACAATAAATAGGTAAACAAAGCAAAACAATCTATTAAAAGAAGAGAAAACATTGTTCAGTGACTTAGCAGCATCCTATGCATCTCATCAGTGCCCCAATGATGGCATGTATCCTCCATAGTACACCATTAAAGCAGTATTAAGCACTTGTGCCCTTGGTACTATAAATTAGTGAAGGTTCATTTTATTCTTTGTTCAAATCCATATAGCCCCATGGCTGCTTAAAACTTTCCAAACGTCCCCTTGGATGGAACTCACTGCACCCAGCAATAAGGTGATCTACTGCGGTTATGTTCCTGCTGTCAAATTACAGCACTGGCAGGGCTGCTGCACAGAACTACTGCCAATCATTGCTCATGTGGGGGGAGCTGGGGATTGGGTTCCAAAGAAGGTAATTGACCAGATGGAATAGGGACACACATTTTGAACAGAGATTGTACAATCAAAGTTTATAGCCACAATACCCCTTTAAAGGATTAAGATGTAAGCTCTTGGGACAGGGTCCTCTCCTCCTCCTGTGTCACTGTCTGTATCTGTCTGTCATTTGCAACCCTTATTTAATGTACAGTGCTGCATAATATGTTGGCGCTATATAAATACGCTGTGTAATATGTTGGCGCTATATAAATACTGTATAATAATAAATATATGATGGGGACCACTTGTAACCCTTATACATCCTGTCCTAGTGCTTGTAGGTAAAAGGGACAGGATGTAAAATGATATCTCTCCAATAGAACTAGAATAAAAACATCTTTTTATTATATTATAAAAGATTATAAGAACTTCTAGGTTTTTTTATTTGGCTTTTGTTAAACTCCAAACACCAAAACTTTAATTTCAATGAATTCCTTAATTGCCAAAAAGGATATACATCCTCTTTGTGTGCACCATATGCCTTTGGAAACTCAGATATTACCATATAAATTTGCAATGATATCACATGTGCAGAACTTTGGGAGCTCCTCCCATTACCATCTCCCCACAAGGGGGTGGATACAAGACCAATCACCCTGCACAAGGAGAGAAAGCAGCAGTGACCAGTCTATTACAGGAAAATAGAAGTTTCATACTGCACGGAGCTGAAGGAAATACACAAAGCTCACCAAGTAAAATGACATGTCTTTTTTAACAATATGCTTATCCTGGAGCTTAGCTTTAAAGGGATAATTAAATACAAGTCCTCGAAAAACAGGATTATTTTTGCAAACAATGGATGAGTTTCCTAGAAAAGTGTCCACGTGACACACAAATTGTAATCCAAACAACACATGGAAGATTCAGAAAAAGCCATATTTTATTTTCCCCCGGATTTACCTGGAAAATTCCCATCATGCCTCATCCCTAATCTATATGGGCAGCACATCAGAAAACTTTGCTTGGGCTTCTCGTTACACAGGTAATAAAACACAGCACATATGAGAATCATAAGAGAACAAACCCTGCCGAGATCCCTTTGAAGATGTAGAGGGAATGTGCCGACAGATGTTAAACAGCTTTAGGTGGAGGCTGAAGATCCAGTTTCGGTTAATCGTTTTTGTTCCATGAACTTAAAATACTTTGCTGCTACTTTTCCACAAACCATCTCATAAGTTTAGAAGCAATAAAGAAGCCGATACATTGTTGAAAAATGGGGACACTATATGAAAATTTGGAAGACGGGAAAGCTGCAGTAGCCGAATCAGGAAGATTCTTTAAGCCTGCTAATAACTATTGGACCGTCCAATTGGATACCAATTAAATGGTTTGTTAAATTGGACCTCCAGCCTTGCCTCTTTCATCATTAAACTGGCCCTCTAGTCTTCCCTCTTCTTTAAACTGGCCCTCCAGCCTTCCCCCTTCAATAAACCGGCCCGCCAGCCTTCCCTCTTCTTTAGACCGGCCCTGCAGCCTTCCCTCTTCTTTAGACCGGCCCTGCAGCCTTCCCTCTTCTTTAGACCGGCCCTGCAGCCTTCCCTCTTCTTTAGACCGGCCCTCCAGCCTTCCCTCTTCTTTAAACTGGCCCTCCAGCCTTCCCTCTTCAATAAACCGGCCCTCCAGCCTTCCCTCTTCAATAAACCGGCCCTCCAGCCTTCCCTCTTCAATAAACCGGCCCTCCAGCCTTCCCTCTTCA